>NC_091197.1:28879995-29074995 GCF_040958095.1 Procambarus clarkii
TAGTCCTGGATACAGCACACACAGTGGAGCTCTATGTGGGAGAGCGTGGCGGCTCAATTGGGAATTGTGAGTGTCTGAACTCGGGGAGCGAGAGTGTGGCGGCTCGATGCGGTCGTAGTCTGCTGTCTGCTCTATGTCGAAGCTGGAGCGTCTTGGGTCGATTAGAACTGTACACGCCGAGTGCTACAGTTCAGTGTGGAAATTGAACTGTTCGCTATTCGATTGATTTATGAAGCCACTTACGGGCATGAATAGCCCGTAAGTGGTGGCCCTTTTAAGCCATTACCAGTATCAAGAGCTGATACTGGAGATCTGTGGAGGTGCGACTGCACCCTGCGTGACGGGAGATGTCTCCCGTGGTCCGCTATTCATCAAATCGCTTGCTTATATGGTGATTACACCTCAGCTTCTTCCAACAAGATGAGAAGAGTATTACCTGTAATAGGGGAAAGGATTGTAGCTTCTGTAATTAGTGCTAATTAGTTATGCTATTAAGATAATGAGATAATGGAGCGAGTATAAGACTAACTCGCTACAAGATCAACGCCGATCACAATCGTCAGTTCACCCAGTGAGCCAACTGCACGCTGACTTTGTCTCCAGTAGCACAGAGCATCACCTTCACTCACCAGACCACTCCACAAGTGATCATTTGAATTTCATCATGGAATTCCAATTGAATTATAATCGATCCAGCAATGCTGCTCAGTGTAGGAAAAGACCATCGATAATGGATACTAGTTCTGAAAGTGACGGCGAGTGGCATCACGTGAATAAGGCTAACAGGACAAGCCACTCCATGACGACCCATCGTCCTATAATCACTCCAGCTCTTCCAGCTCCTCAGACTAAATCTACAAATCAACACTGCCAATCTTCAAGGTGCAGCACACCGAAGGTAAGTCTTCCTACGCTACTGTAGTGGACCTGGAAAAAGAGTACCCCCAGCTCCAGATCAGAGCAAAACCAAATCTCAGAGAAGAATACATTCTGAGGCCTAAAGACGAGTCGGCCGCTACGATTCTGAAAAATTACACAAAATGTGAGGAACTGAAACCAGAGGATAAAATAAGAAAAATCATTGTCCTCCACTATCCCTTGCATATGGCCCTTGGCCATCTCGAAAAACTGAACTATGTGGTGTCAGCAGAGAGATGTCAAGTACGAACCACAAAACAGGAAACTCGACAAGTCCTTCTCACAGTAAGAGGACGGATCCCGGAGAAACTTGACCTTGGAATCTGGGGCGTGTTCCAACACAGGCCTTACACCCCAAAACCTCTAAGATGCTTCAGATGTCAAAGATTTGGGCATCACAAAGATGGCTGCCAACGCCCAATGAGGTGTAGAGTCTGTAGCCAGCCCCATGACACAAAAACATGCATTGATAAACTCAAGGCAAACCGCCCTGTTCATCACCGGGCCAAAGGGAATAAAACACCTAAAGCTCCACACCCCAAGGATCCTCAACAGGAAGCCGAAGTACTGGGAACCAGGTTTGCAGAGAGAGCAGCCAGCAATCAACTTCCACCAGATGTATTAGCAGTACATACCGAACTAGAGGAAGAAAGGTGGCACAGAATCCTTACAGCATGTGAAGAAGTCTCTGACACTAATGCCCCCTTCACACTGGATGAGCTCAATCGGGCTAAGAAAAACTCCAAGGATACATCCCCTGGAGCCGACAAAATAACCTATAAAGTGATTAGAAACCTCGGCCCAGAGGGAGACGCTGCATACCTAAGGTTAATTAATTTAGCCTGGACTTCTCAAACTAGACCTTCTGCTTGGAATAGAGCAGACATAGTGCCGATCCCAAAACCCAAAGATCCAGCTAATCCCAGGCCCATCTCTCTCCAAAGCTGTGCAGCCAAGACGGCTGACAGAATGGCACTCAACAGACTAGAGTGGAAAATGCCTAAACTGCATCATGATATGTATGCCTATAGAAGAGGGGTTGGCACAGTGGAATGTATTACAACTCTGTTAGCCCACTTGAATGACAGACCAGGAATGCTGATATTCCTGGACCTCGAAAAAGCCTTTGAACTGGCTAGCGCCCCAGCTATTCTCTGCTGCCTCATTGACAAAGAGGTCAGAGGCAACCTGCTCTCCTGGACCAAAAACTGTCTCATAAACAGAGAAGCAAGAGTAAAACTTCATGGCACAGTCTCTGAGTACAAAAGACATGAAAATGGTACACCGCAAGGAGGTATTCTCAGCCCTCTTCTCTTCAACTGTTTAATGGAAAGAATAATGAGGTTGAAACTCCCACATCACTGCAGGCTGCTAAACTACGCGGACGACTTTGTCATCATCATAAAAGGAAGGGTTGCGGCGCGCCTTGCACCCAAATGCTTAGACTTCCATCAGTAAAGAGGCAAAACAGATTGGGATCAAACTCAACCCCTCAAAGTCAAAGGCCATGCCCATAAAAATAGCGAAGCCCAACATCCAACTCACAGTACAGGGTCAACCAATAGAATGGGTCGACACCTATCAGTATCTAGGAATCATCCTGGACACACACATGAATTTTAATGCTGAGGTCACATACTTGAGAGAGCGAACTGCGGCCCGGACGGCAATCCTCAGGTCGCTAACCTCCCTTTCTGGAGGAGCCAATCTGCAAGTCCTTCGCACATACTATGTACAGGCAGTCAGATCAGTGATCGATTATGCCGCACCTGCACTCACAAATCTATCACACCAACAGTGGAAAAAGCTTGAAGTTGCCCAAAACAATGCTATGAGAGCTGCACTGGGAGCCCCCATGTGGACCAGGCTTGAAACTCTTAGACTGGAGACGGGTTTGCCCTCTCTACAAGAAAGAATATCACAAAGGACAGCTACAGTTGTCAGTAAGATAATTATTTCTTCTGATCCAATCCCAGTACGGCAGGCTTTGGTGGTTGGACTAGGCCAAAACAATGGAAACTCTTGGGTTGCAAGAGCAGGAAAAGTCCTAAACAGACTACATTTAAAAAACATGATTCTTGATAGAGAGGGTGATCATTCACACCCAAATTACACTCCTTCCGCGCCGTGGGAAGAGCCTACTTTCAAAATAGTAATAGAAAGTCTCCCAATGAAAAAGGCTGCCTATGATCCGACAATCCTAAGGCGCATAATAGAAGAGCAAATGTATAGCATAGCAGTAGCAGGAGCCACCCACATCTTCACAGACGGATCGGTGGACACAGAAAATGAGAGTGCTGGCGCTGCTCTTTGCACGGCCAGCGTACAGGCATATTGGAGACTGGGAGGACTAGTATCATCAACCCAAACTGAGCTGTTCGCCATACAACAGGCATTCGCATATGTGATTGCACAAAACACTCAAAATGCAATCATACACACAGACTCAAAAGCTGCACTTCAAATACTAGGACAAAAACAGTGGAAAGATAATGTGGAAATAATTACCACCATTTTGTATCAAGGAGCAGTCGCTAAAGGCAAAGGCCTCAACATAACTTTAAACTGGATCCCATCCCATATTGGAATCCCATTAAATGAAATTGCTAAATTGGCAACTCGTCATCCAGTGGTACATAAAACAATTCAACCCAGCCTAGAGAACATAAAAAACATCATCACCAAAAAACTCTCACATCTCAACAAAGCCTACCTGCACCAGAGAATAGCTGAAGGTTCGCCATCTGCAACATGGTATCTTCAGGCAACCAAATTAGAAAGGTTAAATATCCCAAAAGGAATCCACAGGGAAATAGCAGTTAGGCTATATAGACTACGTCTAGGTTACAGATGCAACTGGGAGATTGGTGAACCCCGACAGAGAGAGTGCATCTTCTGCCAAACTGTCACAGAAAAGCCATTACTTCACTATCTTCTGGAATGTGAAGCAACCAATGACCTTAGAAGAGCTTTAAGAGTTCCTGAATCATGCAGTGGCCACACTGAAGCCATCAACACAGCCACTCTCCTGGTCAACAAAGGTGTCCAGCAGCTGGACACCCTCATAAAGACTGTGAAGCAGTATCTTCCCCCACGATAACAGCTTGATGGTTAAATGCAACCTCAGAACACTGGGGAAAAAAAATTGTACCACTTACGGGCTATTCATGCCCGTGTCACCTCTTGGGTGGCTTAATCTTTATCAATCAATCGCCCTGTTCAGGCAAAGTGCCCAAATTGCTACAAGGCACATCACGCCTGGAACTTGAAATGCCCTGAAAGGCTCAAAAGGCTTCAAACGAATCCCACCACGCCTACAGCAGAGCCGAAGCCCCCACCAAAACTAATACCAGATCCCCTGCCCACTAAAACCGCGTGGGGTCTACCCATTCAAGCAGAGGGGGCACACGGCCCATCACCATCGGCCATGGTAATGGGTGTGAAGACCTCCGTACAGGACAAAAAGAAAGATGGAGGACATGAAAGAATCATGTTCAAAGCAGTCGCCCTCCCATTTCATCCAGTAAGCACACTGGGGCCAATAGGAGTAGCAATTCCAGTGTCAAAGTTACCACTGAGAAGGATCTAAAAGCTACTAGGCCCCAAACCTGCACAGCATTAAATGGTACTCCCACAGAACTGGACGCTCTCTGGCCAATGCTCAAAACTTTGGTCACTGGGTTGATCGAAAGTCTGCTGTCATCACATGGAATCAAGCAAACCACAGAGACTCGGAAGACAATTGAGCACAAGCTCAAAAAATTCGAAAATGTAATATCCTCACCTCCAAGACAGCAGGGCAGGAAACACCCCCCTAAAAGACAGATAGAGTCCAGCTCGTCTGAAAGCGACATTGATGAGTCAATTTCAGGTCCACTAAGATCCTATACACCAATTGCAACTTCCATGGCGTGTTCATCAGACTCCATGAATACCACGGAATTATCAGCAAATTCCAAGAACCTAGAGGTCTAAAGATCCTGCAGTGGAATGCGCATGGACTGCGCACTAAATTGCAACACTTGCAATGCATAGCAGCAACCAAAGGCATAGACATCCTGATACTACAGGAGAGTTTGCTTCGAGCCGGATCAGAACCTAAAATCTCAGGCTATCGAGGCTTCTTCCTTCCATGGATCAATGGGCAATCCAGGGAATGTGTAATCTATGTAAAATGTGACCTGATCTCCAAGTCCATAACCAGCCCACCCGATTGTGGAGCAGGGCCAGAGGTAATGGGAATAACAATTGAGCTAAGACACGACAAACTTGAAGTGTTTAATGTGTACAGGTCTCCACATGCCGAAATGGATCTCTCTGTGTTATTTGGACACACGACAACAACAAACACAATCATTTATGGAGATTTTAATTCCCATCATCGATTGGCACTGGGCTTGAACACAACAAATGAAGCCGGCATTCACATTACACATCTACTGGACCAGCTTCCAGAAATACAAATCCTAAACAAGAATGAACCTACCCACATCCAAGGAGGCAGTTTAGACCTAACCTTCGTTTCAGCCTCCCTAAGAGATGCAGCAACATGGTCAGTTGAGCCCACACTCACAAGCGACCACTATGGGGTCCAAATTGATATTAAGATAGATCTACCCACCCCACCTCCACCTCCATCTGAAGCCTGAAACTTTGCTTTAGCAAACTGGGACCGATTTCAAAACCTCATTTCAGAGTGGCATAGAAACTATGATCTTCCCGAAGACATTAATCAGGCAGAACAAGAATTTGTCAAAGCGATTCAAAGTGCAGCCAACCACTCAATCCCACTGAAAAAACAGTCCACCGGACACCATAAAGATCATTGGTACTATTGCGAACGTGTCAAAGAACTCAACCATAGACTCAACAGAACAAGAAAGCTATACAAAAAGCAGCCAAGTGACCGCAACAGGACCTTACTTTGTGAGGTCAAGGAACATGTGCATCGCGAGACCAGACTAATAAAAGAACAAAAGTGGCTGGAATGGTGTTCACACTTGAATGAACACACCTCTCTCGGAGAGATGTGGCAGCAAATTCACCGAGCCAAAGGGAATAAAACACCTAAAGCTCCACACCCCAAGGATCCTCAACAGGAAGCCGAAGTACTGTTGAACTGGAAGCCGAACTGGCAACCAGGTTTGCAGAGAGAGCAGCCAGCAATCAACTTCCACCAGGTGTATTAGCAGTACAGACCGGACTAGAGGAAGAAAGGTGGCACAGAATCCTTACAGCATGTGAAGAAGTCTCTGACACTAATGCCCCCTTCACATTGGATGAGCTCAATCGGGCTAAGAAAAACTCCAAGGATACATCCCCTGGAGCCGACAAAATAACCTATAAAATGATTAGAAACCTCAGCCCAAAGGGAGACGCTGCATACCTAAGGTTAAGTAATTTAGCCTGGACTTCTCAAACTAGACCTTCTGCTTGGAATAGAGCAGACATAGTGCCGATCCCAAAACCCAAAGATCCAGCTAATGCCAGGCCCATCTCTCTCTCCAAAACTGTGCAGCCAAGACGGCTGACAGAATGGCACTCAACAGACTGGAGTGGAAAATGCCTAAACTGCACCATGATATGTATGCCTATAGAAGAGGGGGTTGGCACAGTGGAATGTATTACAACTCTGTTAGCCCACTTGAATGACAGACCAGGAATGCTGATATTCCTGGACCTCGAAAAAGCCTTTGAACTGGCTAGCGCCCCAGTTATTCTCTGCTGCCTCATTGACAAAGAGGTCAGAGGCAACCTTCTCTCCTGGACCAAAAACTGTCTCATAAACAGAGAAGCAAGAGTAAAACTTCATGGCACAGTCTCTGAGTACAAAAGACATGAAAATGGTACACCACAGGGAGGTATTCTCAGCCCTCTTCTCTTCAACTGTTTAATGGAAAGAATAATAAGGTTGAAACTTCCACATCACTGCAGGCTGCTAAACTACGCGGACGACTTTGGCATCATCATAAAAGGAAAGGATGCGGCGTGCCTTGCACCCAAATGCTTAGTCTGCATCAGTAAAGAGGCAAAACAGATTGGGATCAAACACAACCCCTTAAAGTCAAAGGCCATGCCCATAAAAATAGCAAAGCCCAACATCCAACTCACAGTACAGGGTCAACCAATTGAATGGGTGGACACCTATCAGTATCTAGGAATAATCCTGGACACACACATGAATTTTAATGCTGAGGTCACTTACTTGAGAGAACGAACTGCGGCCCGGACAGCAATCCTCAGGTGGCAAACCTCCCTTTCTGGAGGAGCCAATCTGCAAGTCCTTCGCACATACTGTGTACAGGCAGTCATGTCAGTGATCGATTATGCCGCTCGTGCACTCACAAATCTATCACACCAACAGTGGAAAAAGCTTGAAGTTGCCCAAAACAATGCTATGAGAGCTGCACTGGGAGCCCCCATGTGGACCAGGCTTGAAACTCTTAGACTGGAGACGGGTTTGCCCTCTCTACAAGAAAGAATATTACAAAGGACAGCTACAATTATCAGTAAGATAATTATTTCTTCTGATCCAATCCCAGTACGGCAGGCTTTAGTGATTGGACTAGGCCAAAACAATGGAAACTCTTGGGCTGCAAGAGCAGGAAAAGTCCTAAACAGACTACATTTAAAAAGTATGATTCTTGATAGAGAGGGTGATCATCCACACCCAAATTACACTCCTTCCGTACTGTGGGAAGAGCCTTCTTTCAAAATAGTAATAGAAAGTCTCCCAATGCAAAAGGCTGCCTATGATCCGACAATCCTAAGGCGCTTAATAGAAGAGCAAATGTATAGCATAGCAGTAGCCACCCACATCTTCACAGACGGATCGCTGGACACAGAATATGAGAGTGCTGGCGCTGCTCTTTGCATGGCCAGCGTACAGGCATATTGAAGACTGGGAAGACTAGTATCATCAACCCAAACTGAGCTGTTTGCCATACAACAAGCATTCGCATATGTGATTGCACAAAACACTCAAAATGCAATCATACACACAGACTCAAAAGCTGCACTTCAAATACTAGGACAAAAACAGTGGAAAGATAACGTGGAAATAATTACCACCATTTTGTATCTTGGAGCAGTCGCTAAAGGCAAAGGACTCAACATAACCTTAAACTGGATCCCATCCCATGTTGGAATCCCATTAAATGAGAAAGCTGATGAAATTGCTAAATTGGCAAATCGTCATCCAGTGGTACATAAAACAATTCAACCCAGCCTAGAGAACATAAAAAACATCATCACCAAAATACTCGCACACCTCAACAAAGCCTACCTACACCAGAGAATAGCTGAAGGTTCGCCATCTGCAACATGGTATCTTCAGGCAACCAAATTAGAAAGGTTAAATATCCCAAAAGTAATCCACAGGGAAATAGCAGTTAGGTTATATAGACTACGTCTAGGTTACAGATGCAACTGAGAGATTGGTGAACCCCGACAGAGAGAGTGCATCACAGAAAAGCCATTACTTCACTATCTTCTGGAATGTGAAGCAACCAACGACCTTAGAAGAGCTTTAAGAGTTCCTGAATCTTGCAGTGGCCACCCTGAAGCCATCAACACAGCCACTCTCCTGGTCAACAAAGGTGTCCAGCAGCTGGACACCCTCATAAAGACTGTGGAGCAGTATCCTCCCCCGCGATAACAGCTTGATGATTAAATGCAACCTCAGAATACTGAAAAAAATTACTGAAAAAAATTGTAACACGAGCTATTCATGCCCGTGCCACCTCTTGGGTGGCTTAATCTTTATCAATCAATCAATCAATCAATCAATCAATCAGATCAACGCCATCTAGGTTGTGGCTACAAGTTGCAATTTCAATGTCCCGGTGGATGGGTGTTATCTTACGGTCACCTAGTATACTGTCTGTCTGCTAATGACGTTTTATGTTCACAGAGGAGACGTAAGGAGGCGGTTATGCCGAAAAAGGTAGTTAACCTTAGGGGCCATATCACCAGGATATAAAAAATTGTTGTAGGGTATTCATAATTTATTATCCTGATACATGTGAAAGGTGCTGCACCTAGGCCAAGTTTCAGCATCTCAGCCTAAATAGAGACGGAGAAAAAAAAAAAAAAAAAAAAAAAAAGAATTTTTCAACCATGTTCAATTGATTTCACAGCCCACAATTGTGAACCAAAATCATTTATACGACACTCAGCTATGACCTTACTATATAATAAAAATTTGCATGTCACATCATTATCCCAGATGTATTTAGTGCAATAATACAGATTTATAAGTTTCCCAAAAACGTATGCAACAAAATGAAGTGTATCATTATTTATAAAATCAATAAATCTACGTAGATAAGAATAATGACATGCGTTTATCGAGTCGTAAACTCTACATATAATGTGCAAGTTTCATGTAAGTTGATTGAATAATAAATAAAGGCTGTGAAACGAGATCTAGTTGTAAAAGTTGGAGTTGCGTAGCGCGCACGACAAGTTACTGTACTCGCGGTCATGCTGATTTACGCATTGCGGCCAACTAGTACCTTCTATGGAGAGCTCGCATGCATCTAGCTTTCAATGCTTGTCTCTTGTTCGTTTGGTAAGTCATATTGCAGTACAAATAACAATAATAGCATGAGTTCTGGGAGATAGTGTGAGAGCGCATCAGCGATACAACCACCCCCCACAAGAGACACAGAGTCACTGATGGGGCTGAGCGACATAGGACCCTCTCTGTCACACGATACTGTTGCCATTTAGTGAGTTTATATTCATTTTATGCATAACATGTTATTTTCAACGCTATTACGAAAAATAAGACTTCTACAACGTAAGATACAATACCCCGCGGCGCACTCACGGCGCGAGGACCAGATTCACGAAAGTTGCAGCGGGAAATTTGACTCTAATTACGTTAATTTTCAAGATATCATTAAACGGTTTGGACCACAGTGTTGCCAGAACGTTGTAATATTTTTCGTAATTTTTCGTAAATATTCCATTTTTCATCGAATTTTCGGTTAACATGGCCCCTTAGGCAGTCCAAGAACTCTTGACTTGGTCCCGTGAGAGGACAAAGTGGCCGCCGTCGGTTATAGCAATGTGTTAGCTGCTGGTTTATGCCATGTTGGATGGACCGACATACCCGGGATTGGCCGGGAAGAGTTATGTGACGACAGTGGTGCGACTGTAGAGAAGTGCTGCTAGTGAGTGACTAGAGACTTGTGCCAGGGTGCTAGCTACCCCCTGTATGTGATTATTTGCGACCCCTGACAGTGTGTTGCTGAACCCTCTGCCAGTGTGTATCAGGAGAGCGGAGGTGGGGTATTGGCACATCGTGACGATACGGTGTGTGTGGACTGGCCCATGTTGAGGAAGGTGAACTCGCCGGTGTTTGTCATTAGGTGTGGACGACGTGTACCTGGAAAGTGGATTCACCGGGATTGATGAACACTGCTGATGTGTTGTGTCCTGAGTGAGAGCGACACTTTGTAAATATGTGAAGTAATACTTTGATATAATATATATAGTGGTGAAGGTGTTAATGTATTGGTGAAGATATAATAGTGTATTGTTTATTCCCCCAACCTTCCACGACTCTGGCACTCTGCCTGACTCTAATGATTTATTAAACATGGATGACACTTGCTCACAAAGCTCCTCTTTGCATTCCTTAAGCACCTTGGCAAACACTTCGTCCGGCCCTGGGGATTTTTCTGGTTTCAGTTTCACTATTTGTTTAATAACATCATCCCTGGTAACTGTTTAACTAGTCAACCTGTCCTCTTCCCAACCCACATAGACTCGTTTCTACCAATATATAATGTGGTTTTTACCCACATAGACTCTTTCTACCTATCAGATTCTTCAGATCCTTTGTTATCCATTTTGGGTCATTATTATTCGATCTATTTAATTTGCATATCTTGAGATCTTGAGGTTATCTTGAAATGATTTCGGGGCTTTTTTTTTTAGTGTTTCCGCGGCCCGGTCCTCGACCAGGCCTCCACCCCCAGGAAGCAGCCTGTGACAGCTGACTAACACCCAGGTACCTATTTTACTGCTAGGTAACAGGGGCATAGGGTGAAAGAAACTCTGCCCATTGTTTCTCGCCGGTGCCTGGGATCGAACCCAGGACCACAGGATCACAAGTCCAGCGTGCTGTCCGATTTCGGCCGACCAGAAATAAGATGGGTTTAACTATGAAACAAATTAGTGGGTAAGATAATACACGTTGGGCTCTCAATTGTTTCAAGCTCAGGTTAGACATATATGAATGTTTGTAAATCACGAAGAAATTAACATGTGATGAACAATGTGAATATGTCAGACAACAAAGGAAATAATACATCTACAGAAGGATCCTTCTGAAGACGTATTATTCAATACGAAAGTACTTAAGGAATTTCCCGTCTTAATCCTTCGGTCGTGGTCTGACACCTTCACATATGTGGATGAGTTTGGGTGAATATAAATGAGTGAATATAAATATAAGATATATATTAAGAGTAAATAGCAGCTGTCTCGTAAGGGCCAATAGGACATCTGCACTTTCCAAAATCTAAAGTTCCTTGTTTAATTTAGTAATAAATTTAGAAATTTAATTTAATAATTTATTCCAGGTCAATTTTAAGTCCACCGTTCCCTGATTAATTTTGCTGTTTCGAGTTCAATTAAGATGAATGAGTTTCGTTGCTTTATGATCAAATCATAACATACGCTACTGTAATTTTCCTTAATAATGTTTCAGATTAACGAGATTTTTTAATGAGCAAACTTTTGGGGGAAGTAATATAAGCTTTATTATACCTTATTTATTGCAAATATTGTGAAATTATACATTGTAAGTATGTGGCATATATGTGACTATCAAGCATGAAATATATTACAAATTTGGCCAGAGGACACGAGACAGGACAGCCTGCGGAGACGTGGAGCAGCCTGTCTTTTAGTGAAGCAGGCTGCATTTTTCTCACTGAAGCAGTCTGCGTTATTCCCACTGAAGCAGGCTGATTTTTTCCCACTGAAGCAGGCGCCATTTTCCCACTATAGCAAGCTGCACGTGCTTGGGACGTGGATCGAATGGGACAAAAAAAGGCCTTGTACAGTTTCCTGTGTTTGTGTGTTCTAGAAAATGGCTATAATACGACTGCGACTCACTGAAGCACGCTGAATGCGACTCGTTGAAGCAGGCCGCATGCGACTCACTGAAGCACGCTGAATGCGACTCGTTGAAGAAGGCCGAATATGATTCACTGAAACAGGCCAAATGCGACTCTCTGAAGCAGGCTGAATGCGACTCTCTGAAGCAGGCTGAATGCGAATCTCTGAAGCAGGCTGAATGCGAATCTCTGAAGCAGGGTGAATGCGACTCTCTGAAGCAGGCCGAAGGCGACTCTCTGAAGCAGGCCGAATATGGCTCACTGAAGCAGGCCGAATGCGACTCGTTGAAGAAGGCCGAATATGATTCACTGAAGCAGGCCAAATGCGACTCACTGAAGCAGGCCAAATGCGACTCTCTGAAGCAGGCCAAATGCGACTCTCTGAAGCAGGCCAAATGCGACTCTCTGAAGCAGGCTGAATGCGAATCTCTGAAGCAGGCTGAATTCGACTCTCTGAAGCAGGCTGAATTCGACTCTCTGAAGCAGGCTGAATGCTACTCTCTGAAGCAGGCTGAAGGCGACTCTCTGAAGCAGGCTGAATGCGACTCTCTGAAGCAGGCTGAATATAACTCACTGACGAGGTCTGGGCCCAACGTATTGAAACAGGCTGGACGCTTCTCCCTGAAGCAGGCTGGACATAACTTACTGACGCAGTCCGGGCCAAACTTATTGAAACAGGCTGGACGCTTCTCTCTGAAGCAGGCTGGTCGTATCTCCCTGAAGCAGGCTGGACATAACTTACTGACGCAGTCCGGGCCAAACTTATTGAAACAGGCTGGACGCTTCTCCCTGAAGCAGGCTGGACGTATCTCCCTGAAGCAGGCTGGACATAACTTACTGACGCAGTCCGGGCCAAACTTATTGAAACAGGCTGGACGCTTCTCCCTGAAGCAGGCTGGACATAACTTACTGACGCAGTCCGGGCCAAACTTATTGAAACAGGCTGGACGCTTCTCCCTGAAGCAGGCTGGACGTATCTCCCTGAAGCAGGCTGGACATAACTTACTGACGCAGTCCGGGCCAAACTTATTGAAACAGGCTGGACGCTTCTCTCTGAAGCAGGCTGGTCGTATCTCCCTGAAGCAGGCTGGTCGTATCTCCCTGAAGCAGGCTGGACATAACTTGCTGACGCAGTCCGGGCCAAACTTATTGAAACAGGCTGGACGCTTCTCCCTGAAGCAGGCTGAAAGCGACTCACTGAAAAAGGCCGAATGCGACTCTCTGAAGCAGGCTGAATGCGACTCTCTGAAGCAGGCTGAATGCGACTCTCTGAAGCAGGCTGAATGCGACTCTCTGAAGCAGGCCGAATGCGACTCTCTGAAGCAGGCCGAATGCGACTCTCTGAAGCAGGCTGAATGCGACTCACTGAAGGAGGCTGAATGCTACTCTCTGAAGCAGGCTGAATGAGACTCTCTGAAGCAGGCTGAATTCGACTCTCTGAAGCAGGCTGAATTCGACTCTCTGAAGCAGGCTGAATTCGACTCTCTGAAGCAGGCTGAATGCTACTCTCTGAAGCAGGCTGAAGGCGACTCTCTGAAGCAGGCTGAATGCGACTCTCTGAAGCAGGCTGAATATAACTCACTGACGAGGTCTGGGCCCAACGTATTGAAACAGGCTGGACGCTTCTCCCTGAAGCAGGCTGGACATAACTTACTGACGCAGTCCGGGCCAAACTTATTGAAACAGGCTGGACGCTTCTCTCTGAAGCAGGCTGGTCGTATCTCCCTGAAGCAGGCTGGTCGTATCTCCCTGAAGCAGGCTGGTCGTATCTCCCTGAAGCAGGCTGGACATAACTTACTGACGCAGTCCGGGCCAAACTTATTGAAACAGGCTGGACGCTTCTCCCTGAAGCAGGCTGAAAGCGACTCACTGAAGAAGGCCGAATGCGACTCTCTGAAGCAGGCCGAATGCGACTCTCTGAAGCAGGCCGAATGCGACTCTCTGAAGCAGGCTGAATGCGACTCTCTGAAGCAGGCTGAATGCGACTCTCTGAAGCAGGCCGAAAGCGACTCACTGAAGGAGGCTGAATGCTACTCTCTGAAGCAGGCTGAATGAGACTCTCTGAAGCAGGCTGAATTCGACTCTCTGAAGCAGGCTGAATTCGACTCTCTGAAGCAGGCTGAATTCGACTCTCTGAAGCAGGCTGAATTCGACTCTCTGAAGCAGGCTGAATTCGACTCTCTGAAGCAGGCTGAATTCGACTCTCTGAAGCAGGCTGAATTCGACTCTCTGAAGCAGGCTGAATTCGACTCTCTGAAGCAGGCTGAATTCGACTCTCTGAAGCAGGCTGAATGCTACTCTCTGAAGCAGGCTGAAGGCGACTCTCTGAAGCAGGCTGAATGCGACTCTCTGAAGCAGGCTGAATATAACTCACTGACGAGGTCTGGGCCCAACGTATTGAAACAGGCTGGACGCTTCTCCCTGAAGCAGGCTGGACATAACTTACTGACGCAGTCCGGGCCAAACTTATTGAAACAGGCTGGACGCTTCTCTCTGAAGCAGGCTGGTCGTATCTCCCTGAAGCAGGCTGGACATAACTTACTGACGCAGTCCGGGCCAAACTTATTGAAACAGGCTGGACGCTTCTCCCTGAAGCAGGCTGGACGTATCTCCCTGAAGCAGGCTGGACATAACTTATTGACGCAGTCCGGGCCAAACTTATTGAAACAGGCTGGACGCTTCTCCCTGAAGCAGGCTGGACATAACTTACTGACGCAGTCCGGGCCAAACTTATTGAAACAGGCTGGACGCTTCTCCCTGAAGCAGGCTGGACGTATCTCCCTGAAGCAGGCTGGACATAACTTACTGACGCAGTCCGGGCCAAACTTATTGAAACAGGCTGGACGCTTCTCTCTGAAGCAGGCTGGTCGTATCTCCCTGAAGCAGGCTGGTCGTATCTCCCTGAAGCAGGCTGGACATAACTTACTGACGCAGTCCGGGCCAAACTTATTGAAACAGGCTGGACGCTTCTCCCTGAAGCAGGCTGAAAGCGACTCACTGAAGAAGGCCGAATGCGACTCTCTGAAGCAGGCCGAATGCGACTCTCTGAAGCAGGCCGAATGCGACTCTCTGAAGCAGGCTGAATGCGACTCTCTGAAGCAGGCTGAATGCGACTCTCTGAAGCAGGCCGAAAGCGACTCACTGAAGGAGGCTGAATGCTACTCTCTGAAGCAGGCTGAATGAGACTCTCTGAAGCAGGCTGAATTCGACTCTCTGAAGCAGGCTGAATTCGACTCTCTGAAGCAGGCTGAATGCTACTCTCTGAAGCAGGCTGAAGGCGACTCTCTGAAGCAGGCTGAATGCGACTCTCTGAAGCAGGCTGAATATAACTCACTGACGAGGTCTGGGCCCAACGTATTGAAACAGGCTGGACGCTTCTCCCTGAAGCAGGCTCGACATAACTTACTGACGCAGTCCGGGCCAAACTTATTGAAACAGGCTGGACGCTTCTCTCTGAAGCAGGCTGGTCGTATCTCCCTGAAGCAGGCTGGACATAACTTACTGACGCAGTCCGGGCCAAACTTATTGAAACAGGCTGGACGCTTCTCCCTGAAGCAGGCTGGACATAACTTACTGACGCAGTCCGGGCCAAACTTATTGAAACAGGCTGGACGCTTCTCCCTGAAGCAGGCTGGACATAACTTACTGACGCAGTCCGGGCCAAACTTATTGAAACAGGCTGGACGCTTCTCTCTGAAGCAGGCTGGTCGTATCTCCCTGAAGCAGGCTGGACATAACTTACTGACGCAGTCCGGGCCAAACTTATTGAAACAGGCTGGACGCTTCTCCCTGAAGCAGGCTGGACGTATCTCCCTGAAGCAGGCTGGACATAACTTACTGACGCAGTCCGGGCCAAACTTATTGAAACAGGCTGGACGCTTCTCCCTGAAGCAGGCTGGACATAACTTACTGACGCAGTCCGGGCCAAACTTATTGAAACAGGCTGGACGCTTCTCCCTGAAGCAGGCTGGACGTATCTCCCTGAAGCAGGCTGGACATAACTTACTGACGCAGTCCGGGCCAAACTTATTGAAACAGGCTGGACGCTTCTCTCTGAAGCAGGCTGGTCGTATCTCCCTGAAGCAGGCTGGTCGTATCTCCCTGAAGCAGGCTGGACATAACTTACTGACGCAGTCCGGGCCAAACTTATTGAAACAGGCTGGACGCTTCTCCCTGAAGCAGGCTGAAAGCGACTCACTGAAGAAGGCCGAATGCGACTCTCTGAAGCAGGCTGAATTCGACTCTCTGAAGCAGGCTGAATTCGACTCTCTGAAGCAGGCTGAATGCTACTCTCTGAAGCAGGCTGAAGGCGACTCTCTGAAGCAGGCTGAATGCGACTCTCTGAAGCAGGCTGAATATAACTCACTGACGAGGTCTGGGCCCAACGTATTGAAACAGGCTGGACGCTTCTCCCTGAAGCAGGCTGGACATAACTTACTGACGCAGTCCGGGCCAAACTTATTGAAACAGGCTGGACGCTTCTCTCTGAAGCAGGCTGGTCGTATCTCCCTGAAGCAGGCTGGTCGTATCTCCCTGAAGCAGGCTGGTCGTATCTCCCTGAAGCAGGCTGGACATAACATACTGACGCAGTCCGGGCCAAACTTATTGAAACAGGCTGGACGCTTCTCCCTGAAGCAGGCTGAAAGCGACTCACTGAAGAAGGCCGAATGCGACTCTCTGAAGCAGGCCGAATGCGACTCTCTGAAGCAGGCTGAATGCGACTCTCTGAAGCAGGCTGAATGCGACTCTCTGAAGCAGGCCGAAAGCGACTCACTGAAGGAGGCTGAATGCTACTCTCTGAAGCAGGCTGAATGAGACTCTCTGAAGCAGGCTGAATTCGACTCTCTGAAGCAGGCTGAATTCGACTCTCTGAAGCAGGCTGAATTCGACTCTCTGAAGCAGGCTGAATTCGACTCTCTGAAGCAGGCTGAATTCGACTCTCTGAAGCAGGCTGAATTCGACTCTCTGAAGCAGGCTGAATGCTACTCTCTGAAGCAGGCTGAAGGCGACTCTCTGACGCAGGCTGAATGCGACTCTCTGAAGCAGGCTGGACATAACTTACTGACGCAGTCCGGGCCAAACTTATTGAAACAGGCTGGACGCTTCTCTCTGAAGCAGGCTGGTCGTATCTCCCTGAAGCAGGCTGGACATAACTTACTGACGCAGTCCGGGCCAAACTTATTGAAACAGGCTGGACGCTTCTCCCTGAAGCAGGCTGGACGTATCTCCCTGAAGCAGGCTGGACATAACTTACTGACGCAGTCCGGGCCAAACTTATTGAAACAGGCTGGACGCTTCTCCCTGAAGCAGGCTGGACATAACTTACTGACGCAGTCCGGGCCAAACTTATTGAAACAGGCTGGACGCTTCTCCCTGAAGCAGGCTGGACGTATCTCCCTGAAGCAGGCTGGACATAACTTACTGACGCAGTCCGGGCCAAACTTATTGAAACAGGCTGGACGCTTCTCTCTGAAGCAGGCTGGTCGTATCTCCCTGAAGCAGGCTGGTCGTATCTCCCTGAAGCAGGCTGGACATAACTTACTGACGCAGTCCGGGCCAAACTTATTGAAACAGGCTGGACGCTTCTCCCTGAAGCAGGCTGAAAGCGACTCACTGAAGAAGGCCGAATGCGAGTCTCTGAAGCAGGCTGAATGCGACTCTCTGAAGCAGGCTGAATGCGACTCTCTGAAGCAGGCCGAAAGCGACTCACTGAAGGAGGCTGAATGCTACTCTCTGAAGCAGGCTGAATGAGACTCTCTGAAGCAGGCTGATTGAGACTCTCTGAAGCAGGCTGAATTCGACTCTCTGAAGCAGGCTGAATTCGACTCTCTGAAGCAGGCTGAATGCTACTCTCTGAAGCAGGCTGAAGGCGACTCTCTGAAGCAGGCTGAATGCGACTCTCTGAAGCAGGCTGAATATAACTCACTGACGAGGTCTGGGCCCAACGTATTGAAACAGGCTGGACGCTTCTCCCTGAAGCAGGCTGGACATAACTTACTGACGCAGTTCGGGCCAAACTTATTGAAACAGGCTGGACGCTTCTCTCTGAAGCAGGCTGGACGTATCTCCCTGAAGCAGGCTGGACATAACTTACTGACGCAGTCCGGGCCAAACTTATTGAAACAGGCTGGACGCTTCTCCCTGAAGCAGGCTGGACGTATCTCCCTGAAGCAGGCTGGACATAACTTACTGACGCAGTCCGGGCCAAACTTATTGAAACAGGCTGGACGCTTCTCCGTGAAGCAGGCTGGACGTATCTCCCTGAAGCAGGCTGGACATAACTTACTGACGCAGTCCGGGCCAAACTTATTGAAACAGGCTGGACGCTTCTCCGTGAAGCAGGCTGGACGTATCTCCCTGAAGCAGGCTGGACATAACTTACTGACGCAGTCCGGGCCAAACTTATTGAAACAGGCTGGACGCTTCTCCGTGAAGCAGGCTGGACGTATCTCCCTGAAGCAGGCTGGACATAACTTACTGACGAAGTCTGGGCCCAACTTATTGAAACAGGCTGGACGCTTCTCCGTGAAGCAGGCTGGACGTATCTCCCTGAAGCAGGCTGGACATAACTTACTGACGAAGTCTGGGCCCAACTTACTGAAGCAGGCTGGACACGTGCCTGTACGTAACTTATTGGAGCAGGCCGGAAGCAACCTACTGAAGTAGCTTCAACAGAATCTACCGAAACAGCCTGCACGTAATTGAATGAAGATGGAACGTTGCGTACTGAAGCATGGTTGACGCTTCTCACTGAAGTAGGTTGAAAGTATCTGCCTGAAGCAGGCCGGACGTAAGACTGCACGTCTCTCACTGAAGCAGGCTGGACGCAAGGTTCCATGAGTCGAGTTGAACCTCAAGCCTGACCGTCACTTGGCCAAGAAGACTAAACTAAGAGACTGAGTGCCAGTTGTTATATAGTCAAGACCACCACACTCTGGACAGTCACGTGAACAATTTCCTAGAACACACAAACACAGGAAACTGTACAAGGCCTTTTTTTTGTCCCATTCGAGGCTCCTGTTTTAAATTCCTCCCAAACGTGTATACACCTCCCAAAGGTGTATATCAAATAATATACACCTGGAAGATACTGGAGGGCCAAGTACCAAATCTACACAGTAAAATAACAACGTACTGGAGTAAACGATATGGAAGAAAATGTAGAATAGAACCAGTGAAGAGCAGAGGTGCCATAGGCACAATCAGAGAACACTGTATAAACATCAGAGGTCCGCGGTTGTTCAACGTCCTCCCAGCAAGCATAAGAAATATTGCCGGAACAACCGTGGACATCTTCAAGAGGAAACTAGATTTATTCCTCCAAGGAGTGCCGGACCAACCGGGCTGTGGTGGGTATGTGGGCCTGCGGGCCGCTCCAAGCAACAGCCTGGTGGACCAAACTCTCACAAGTCGAGCCTGGCCTCGGGCCGGGCTTGGGGAGTAGAAGAACTCCCAGAACCCCATCAACCAGGTAAACTCTTGCATATATTTGTCTAACCTAAGCTTGAAATAATCAAGTAATACCATTTATTATCTTACTGCATAATTTGTTCCAGAGATCAAATCTGGTCAACATAATTTAGCCAAGTTATTGTGACTCATCGCCTGCATCAACCATCTACTTCCAACCCAGAATTTGCCCAGAACTTTCCTGAATCTAGAATTAATAAGAACGTAATAAGAACACAATAAAATAAGAACGTAATAAGAACACAATAAAATAAAAACAATGAAATAAGAACTTAATAAAATAGGAACACAATAAAATAAGAACATAATAAAATAAGAACATATGTAAGAACATTTATCATCCTTCACTTGACGCTTTTTCACTAAATTCTAGTGAATTTAAATCCATTCTGTAGTATGTTATTAATTTGTCTCTCTGTTATTTATCACTAATTTTACAATATTTTTTTCCCAGTTGGTTCCATAATGTGTTGCTTAAGGAACCAATCGTCATTAGGGCATGGTATTGTGGGTGCTATATTAAGTTGGATTAAGGCATGGCTATACCAAAGGAAATAAAGAGTTAGTATAAATATGGTTAAGTCAGAGTTGGAAAATGTTGTAAGTGGAGTGCCTCAAGGCTCTGTCCTGGGACCTTTGTTATTGATAATTTATATAATATATATTTAGATTCAGGTTTGAGCAGCAATATTTGCAAATTTGCCGATGATACAAAAATCCGGTGGGAAATAAACAGGGAAAAAGACTCTGTCACTTAAAGGCGACTTAAAGAGGGTTTTGAAATGGTCAAAAGACTAGCAGATGCATTTTAATGCTGATAAATGTAAGGTTTTGAGGCTAAGTAATGATGATAAAGTTACAAGATACGAGCTAAATGGTGTTGACTGATTAAAAAGATAGAGGCTCATGGTATTGGGGGTGCTATATTAAACTGGATTAGGGGATGGCTATACCAAAGGAAACAGAGAGTTAGTATAAATGGAGTCAAGTCAGAGTGGGAAAATGTTGTAAGTGGAGTGCCTCAAGGCTCTGTCCTGGGACCTCTGTTGTTTATAATATATATAAATGATTTAGATTCAGGTTTGAGTAGCAACATTTGCAAATTTGCCGATGATACGAAAATCGGTAGGGAAATTAATTCGGAGGAGGACTCACTATCACTTCAAGTTGATCTAGATAGGGTTTTGAAATGGTCAAAGGATTGGCAGATGCAGTTTAATGCTGATAAATGTAAAGTTCTGAGGTTAGGTAATGATGATAGAGTTACAAGATACGAGCTAGATGGTGTTGAGATTGCGAAGTCGGATTGCGAAAGGGATCTGGGAGTTATGATTAGTAAGAATTTAAAACAAAAGGATCAATGCATAAATGTTCGTAATAAGGCAAATCGGACACTTGGATTTATTAATCGCAGCGTTAGTAACAAGACACCTGGTGTGGTTCTCAAGCTATATCTTGCTCTAGTTAGGCCCCATTTAGATTTTGCAGTTCAGTTTTGGTCGCCATATTATAGAATGGATATAAATTCACTTGAACGTGTCCAGCGTAGGATGACTAAGTTAATTCCCCAAATTAGAAATCTTTCATATGAAGAAAGGTTAACAAAGCTTAAGTTGCATTCACTGGAAAGGTGAAGAGTTAGGGGTGACATGATAGAGGTTTACAAGTGGGTGAATGGACATAACAAAGGGGATATTAATAGGGTATTAAAAGTATCAACACAAGACAGAACACGAAACAATGGGTATAAATTGGATAAGTTTAGATTTAGGAAAGACTTGGGTAAAAACTGGTTCAGTAACCGGGTTGTTGATTTGTGGAACCAATTGCCGCGTAACATTGTGGAGGTGGGGTCCCTCGATTGTTTCAAGCATGGGTTGGACATGTATATGAGTGGGATTGGGTGGTTATAAATAGGAGCTGCCTCGTATGGGCCAATAGGCCTTCGGCAGTTGCCTTTGTTCTTATGTTCTTATATGAGTGGGATTGGGTGGTTATAAATAGGAGCTGCCTCGTATGGGCCAATAGGCCTTCTGCAGTTACCTTTGTTCTTATGTTCTTATGTTGAGATTGCAAAGTAGAATTGCGAAAGCGATCTGGGAGTTATGATTAGCAAGAATTTATAGCCAGAAAATCAATGCATAAATGTTCGTAATAAGGCATATAAGACACTGGGATTTATTAATTGATGCGTTAGTAACGAGACACCTGGTGTGGTTCTTCAGCTATATCTTGCTCTGGTTAGGCCCCATTTAGATTATGCAGTTCAGTTTTGGTCGCCGTACTATAGAATGGATATAAAATCACTAGAACGTGTCCAGCGTAGGATGACAAAGTTAATCCCCCAACTTAGAAACCTGTCATATGAAAAATTGACAAAGCTTAATCTGCATTCTCTAGAATGGCGAAGAATTAGGCGTGACATGATAAAGGTGCACAAGTGGATGAATATGCATGGCAAAGGGGGATAATAATAGGGTATTAAAAGTATCAACACAAGACAGAACACGAAACAATGGGAATATATTACATAAGTTTTGTTTTAAGAAAGCCCTGGGTAAACACTTTTTCGGTATCAGGGTTCTTGATTTCTGGAACCAATTGTCGTGTAACATAAGAGAAGTAGGATCCCTTGATGGTTTCATGCATAGGTTAGACATATTAGATAACCCCTGGTGTGGTTCTTAAGCTATATCTTGCTCTGGTTAGGCCCCATTTAGATTGTGCAGTTCAGTTTTGGTCGCCATATTATAGAATGGATATAAATTCACATGAACGTGTCCAACGTAGGATGACTAAGTTAATTCCCCAAATTAGAAATCTTTCATATGAAGAAAGATTAACAAAGCTTAAGTTGCATATATACCATACAAATTGAATAGATCGAATACTAATGACCCAAAGTGGATAACAAAGAATTTGAAGAACCTTATAGGTAAAAAGAGAGCTTGGTACAAAAGGATTAAAAATGGGGAGGTCACTTTAGAACAGGAATTCGTACAACTGGTTAGAAATGTTAAAAAAGAGATAAGGAACATAAGAACATAAGAACAAAGATAACTGCAGAAGGCCTATTGGCCCATACGAGGCAGCTCCTATTCTATAACCACCCAATCCCGCTCATATACTTGTCCAACCCGCGCTTGAAACAATCGAGGGACCCCACCTCCACAATGTTACGCGGCAATTGGTTCCACAAATCAACAACCCTGTTACTGAACCAGTATTTACCCAAGTCTTTCCTAAATCTAAACTTATCCAATTTATACCCATTGTTTCGTGTTCTGTCCTGTGTTGATACTTTTAATACCCTATTAATATCCCCCCGGTTATGTCCATAAGAACATAAGAACATAAGAACAAAGGTAACTGCAGAAGGCCTATTGGCCCATACGAGGCAGCTCCTATTCTATAACCACCCAATCCCACTCATATACTTGTCCAACCCGTGCTTGAAACAATCGAGGGACCCCACCTCCACAATGTTACGCGGCAATTGGTTCCACAAATCAACAACCCTGTTACTGAACCAGTATTTACCCAAGTCTTTCCTAAATCTAAACTTATCCAATTTATATCCATTGTTTCGTGTTCTGTCCTGTGTTGATACTTTTAATACCCTATTAATATCCCCCCGGTTATGTCCATTCATCCACTTGTAAACCTCTATCATGTCACCCCTAACTCTTCGCCTTTCCAGTGAATGCAACTTAAGCTTTGTTAATCTTTCTTCATATGAAAGATTTCTAATTTGGGGAATTAACTTAGTCATCCTACGCTGGACACGTTCAAGTGAATTTATATCCATTCTATAATATGGCGACCAAAACTGAACTGCATAATCTAAATGGGGCCTAACTAGAGCAAGATATAGCTTGAGAACCACACCAGGTGTCTTGTTACTAACGCTGCGATTAATAAATCCAAGTGTCCGATTTGCCTTATTACGAACATTTATGCATTGATCCTTTTGTTTTAAATTCTTACTAATCATAACTCCCAGATCCCTTTCGCAATCCGACTTCGCAATCACAACACCATCTAGCTCGTATCTTGTAACTCTATCATCATTACCTAACCTCAGAACTTTACATTTATCAGCATTAAACTGCATCTGCCAATCCTTTGACCATTTCAAAACCCTATCTAGATCAACTTGAAGTGATAGTGAGTCCTCCTCCGAATTAATTTCCCTACCGATTTTCGTATCATCGGCAAATTTGCAAATGTTGCTACTCAAACCTGAATCTAAATCATTTATATATATTATAAACAACAGAGGTCCCAGGACAGAGCCTTGAGGCACTCCACTTACAACATTTTCCCACTCTGACTTGATTCCATTTATACTAACTCTCTGTTTCCTTTGGTATAGCCATGCCCTAATCCAGCTTAATATAGCACCCCCAATACCATGAGACTCTATTTTTTTAATCAGTCTTTCATGTGGCACTGTATCAAAAGCTTTGCTAAAGTCAAGGTATACAACATCGCAATCCTTACCACTATCAACTGCCTCAACAATGCTAGAATAAAAAGATAACAAATTTGTTAAACATGAACGGCCATTTATAAAACCATGTTGCGACTCAATTATTAATTTATGTTTTTCAAGATGAAGACGAATTTTATTTGCTATTATAGATTCGAGTAACTTTCCCACAATAGACGTTAGGCTAATTGGTCGATAGTTAGACGCAAGTGATCTATCTCCTTTCTTAAAAACTGGTATCACATTAGCAACTTTCCAAAACTCAGGCACTCTGCCTGACTCTATTGATTTATTAAATATGGTTGACAGTGGGTCACAAAGCTCCTCTTTGCATTCTTTAAGCACCCTAGCAAACACTTCATCCGGCCCTGGGGATTTGTTTGGTTTGAGTTTTACTATTTGTTTAAGAACATCCTCCCTGGTAACTGCTAAACTCGTCAACCTGTCCTCGTCCCCACCCACATAGACTTGTTCGGCTGAAGGCATATTGTTAAGTTCCTCTTTAGTAAATACAGATACAAAATATTTATTAAAAATACTACTCATCTCTTCATCACTATCTGTTATTTGACCTGTCTCAGTTTTTAATGGACCTATCCTTTCCCTAGTCTTAGTACGATATAACTGAAAAAACCCTTTAGGATTTGTCTTTGCTTGCCCTGCTATGCGAACTTCATAGTTTCTTTTTGCTTTCCTTATCTCTTTTTTAACATTTCTAACCAGTTGTACGAATTCCTGTTCTAAAGTGACCTCCCCATTTTTAATCCTTTTGTACCAAGCTCTCTTTTTACCTATAAGGTTCTTCAAATTCTTTGTTATCCACTTTGGGTCATTAGTATACGATCTATTCAATTTGTATGGTATACTACGTTCCTGTGCTTTGTTTAGAATATTCTTAAATAAGTTATATATTGAATCCACATCGAAATCCCCATTTAAGTCACCTATCGCTGGGTTCATGTCTCGCTCCAAGACCGGCCCACACCCCATACCCAAGCCTTTCCAATCAATTTGACCCAAAAAATTTCTTAGGCTATTAAAATCAGCTTTTCGAAAATCTGGCACTTTAACAGAATTTTCTCCTACTGGTCTATTCCATTCTATGCTAAATCTGATTTCTTTGTGATCACTGCTCCCTAGCTCACTCCCTATTTCGATGTCATTAATTTGCGTTTCCCTGTTAGTTAACACTAAATCTAAAATATTATTTTCCCGTGTTGGTTCCTTAATGTGTTGCGTAAGAAAGCAATCGTCAATTAATTCTAGAAAATCTTCTGCTTCACTATTCCCTGTTTTGTTCAACCAGTTTATTCCGCTAAAATTAAAGTCACCCATGACATAAATACTGTTAGATCTAGATGCTCTAGATATTTCATCCCATAGATGCTTTGCTTCCATTCTGTCTAAATTTGGTGGCCTATATATTACTCCTATTATAATATTATTAGCTTTTTCGTTTAATTCAATCCAAATAGTTTCTGTGTGTGGCTCTGTTTTGATTCCCTCTTTGAGACTACATTTCAAATTGTCCCTAACATATATGGCTACTCCACCTCCTCGTCTAATATATCTATCTGTGTGAAATAGTTTAAATCCATATATTTGATATTCAGCTAATAGTTCTCTATTTTCTACATTCATCCACGTTTCGGTAAGTGCAATAATAGCTATTTTTTCTGTGCAGACAAGAGCATTTAATTCGTTAATTTTATTTCTTAGACTTCTACTGTTAGTGTAATATACCCTAAGTGAATTGTTATTTTGCGGACCTTCTCTTTCCCTGATCGTTTTGCCAATTCCTTTCTCCCACAAACACATACTTTTATTACCTCCTTCCTCCAAATCAATTCCCATACCTCTATCTACTAACAGTTTAAACCCAAACAAACACCTCTAACCACTTCTTCTAGCGAGTTCGCAACAGCAACAACCCCAGCTCTCGATAGATGCACCCCATCACGAGCATACATTTCATTTCTTCCATAGAAGTGTTCCCAGTTGTCTATGAAAGATATTGCATTTGATTTGCAATATCTTTCCAGCCGGCAATTGACACCAAGTGCCCTCGATATCCATTCATTTCCCACTCCCTTTCTTGGAAGAATGCCACATATGATCGGGATTCCTCCCTTGCTCCTAACTAACTCTATGGCTGTTTTATACCTCTGAATCAGTTCCTCACTCCTGACTCGACCAACATCATTTCCTCCCACGCTAATGCAAATAATGGGATTGTTCCCATTACCAGCCATAATATCATTCATGTTGTTTATAATATCACCAATGCCAGCTCCGGGATAGCAAACCCTTAACCTGTTCCCCCTATCTCTAGCACAAAACGTTCTATCCAAATACCTTATCTGGGAATCTCCCACAACTAATGTTTGCTTAGGTACTTCCTTTACTTTCTGAGTCGCCTGCGCTTCCTTTCTCTTCGTCCATTCATCCACTTGTAAACCTCTATCATGTCACCCCTAATTCTTCGCCTTTCCAGTGAATGCAACTTAAGCTTTGTTAATCTTTCTTCATATGAAAGATTTCTAATTTGGGGAATTAACTTAGTCATCCTACGCTGGCACGTTCAAGTGAATTTATATCCATTCTATAATATGGCGACCAAAACTGAACTGCATAATCTAAATGGGGCCTAACTAGAGCAAGATATAGCTTGAGAACCACACCAGGTGTCTTGTTACTAGCGCTGCGATTAATAAATCTAAGTGTCCGATTTGCCTTATTACGAACATTTATGCATTGATCCTTTTGTTTTAAATTCTTACTAATCATAACTCCCAGATCCCTTTCGCAATCCGACTTCGCAATCACAACACCATCTAGCTCGTATCTTGTAACTCTATCATCATTACCTAACCTCAGAACTTTACATTTATCAGCATTAAACTGCATCTGCCAATCCTTTGATCATTTCAAAACCCTATCTAGATCAACTTGAAGTGATAGTGAGTCCTCCTCCGAATTAATTTCCCTACCGATTTTCGTATCATCGGCAAATTTGCAAATGTTGCTACTCAAACCTGAATCTAAATCATTTATATATATTATAAACAACAGAGGTCCCAGGACAGAGCCTTGAGGCACTCCACTTACAACATTTTCCCACTCTGACTTGATTCCATTTATACTAACTCTCTGTTTCCTTTGGTATAGCCATGCCCTAATCCAGCTTAATATAGCACCCCCAATACCATGAGACTCTATCTTTTTAATCAGTCTTTCATGTGGCACTGTATCAAAAGCTTTGCTAAAGTCAAGGTATACAACATCGCAATCCTTACCACTATCAACTGCCTCAACAATGCTAGAATAAAAAGATAACAAATTTGTTAAACATGGACGGCCATTTATAAAACCATGTTGCGACTCAATTATTAATTTATGTTTTTCAAGATGAAGACGAATTTTATTTGCTATTATAGATTCGAGTAACTTTCCCACAATAGACGTTAGGCTAATTGGTCGATAGTTAGACGCAAGTGATCTATCTCCTTTCTTAAAAACTGGTATCACATTAGCAACTTTCCCAAACTCTGGCACTCTGCCTGACTCTATTGATTTATTAAATATGGTTGACAGTGGGTCACAAAGCTCCTCTTTGCATTCTTTAAGCACCCTGGCAAACACTTCATCCGGCCCTGGGGATTTGTTTGGTTTGAGTTTTACTATTTGTTTAAGAACATCCTCCCTGGTAACTGCTAAACTCGTCAACCTGTCCTCGTCCCCACCCACATAGACTTGTTCGGCTGAAGGCATATTGTTAAGTTCCTCTTTAGTAAATACAGATACAAAATATTTATTAAAAATACTACTCATCTCTTCATCACTATCTGTTATTTGACCTGTCTCAGTTTTTAATGGACCTATCCTTTCCCTAGTCTTAGTACGATATAACTGAAAAAACCCTTTAGGATTTGTCTTTGCTTGCCCTGCTATGCGAACTTCATAGTTTCTTTTTGCTTTCCTTATCTCTTTTTTAACATTTCTAACCAGTTGTACGAATTCCTGTTCTAAAGTGACCTCCCCATTTTTAATCCTTTTGTACCAAGCTCTCTTTTTACCTATAAGGTTCTTCAAATTCTTTGTTATCCACTTTGGGTCATTAGTATTCGATCTATTCAATTTGTATGGTATACTACGTTCCTGTGCTTTGTTTAGAATATTCTTAAATAAGTTATATATTGAATCCACATCGAAATCCCCATTTAAGTCACCTATCGCTGGGTTCATGTCTCGCTCCAAGACCGGCCCACACCCCATACCCAAGACTTTCCAATCAATTTGACCCAAAAAATTTCTTAGGCTATTAAAATCAGCTTTTCGAAAATCTGGCACTTTAACAGAATTTTCTCCTACTAGTCTATTTTATTCTATGCTAAATCTGATTTCTTTGTGATCACTGCTCCCTAGCTCACTCCCTATTTCGATGTCATTAATTTGCGTTTCCCTGTTAGTTAACACTAAATCTAAAATATTATTTTCCCGTGTTGGTTCCTTAATGTGTTGCGTAAGAAAGCAATCGTCAATTAATTCTAGAAAATCTTCTGCTTCACTATTCCCTGTTTTGTTCAACTAGTTTATTCCGCTAAAATTAAAGTCACCCATGACATAAATACTGTTAGATCTAGATGCTCTAGATATTTCATCCCATAGATGCTTTGCTTCCATTCTGTCTAAATTTGGTGGCCTATATATTACTCCTATTATAATATTATTAGCTTTTTCGTTTAATTCAATCCAAATAGTTTCTGTGTGTGGCTCTGTTTTGATTCCCTCTTTGAGACTACATTTCAAATTGTCCCTAACATATATGGCTACTCCACCTCCTCGTCTAATATATCTATCTGTGTGAAATAGTTTAAATCCATATATTTGATATTCAGCTAATAGTTCTCTATTTTCTACATTCATCCACGTTTCGGTAAGTGCAATAATATCTATTTTTTCTGTGCAGACAAGAGCATTTAATTCGTTAATTTTATTTCTTAGACTTCTACTGTTAGTGTAATATACCCTAAGTGAATTGTTATTTTGCGGACCTTCTCTTTCCCTGATCGTTTTGCCAATTCCTTTCTCCCAAAAACACATACTTTTATTACCTCCTTCCTCCAAATCAATTCCCATACCTCTATCTACTAACAGTTTAAACCCAAACAAACACCTCTAACCACTTCTTCTAACGAGTTCGCAACAGCAACAACCCCAGCTCTCGATAGATGCACCCCATCACGAGCATACATTTCATTTCTTCCATAGAAGTGTTCCCAGTTGTCTATGAAAGATATTGCATTTGATTTGCAATATCTTTCCAGCCGACAATTGACTCCAAGTGCCCTCGATATCCATTCATTTCCCACTCCCTTTCTTGGAAGAATGCCACATATGATCGGGATTCCTCCCTTGCTCCTAACTAACTCTATGGCTGTTTTATACCTCTGAATCAGTTCCTCACTCCTAACTCGACCAACATCATTTCCTCCCATGCTAATGCAAATAATGGGATTGTTCCCATTACCAGCCATAATATCATTCATGTTGTTTATAATATCACCAATGCCAGCTCCGGGATAGCAAACCCTTAACCTGTTCCCCCTATCTCTAGCACAAAACGTTCTATCCAAATACCTTATCTGGGAATCTCCCACAACTAATGTTTGCTTAGGTACTTCCTTTACTTTCTGAGGGGCCTGCGCTTCCTTTCTCTTCGTTGCTTTCCCTTTTGCGCGATCCACAGTCTCTCCACAGCACTCGTCCTCCAAAACGTCAAATGAATTAGAAGTTGCTATGGCGTTTGTAGGCGGCTTTATCAAAGTCTTCTTAAGGCCCCTGTCTTTCACAACTCTCCAAGACGAGGTCCCTTTACTGCTGGTCTCCTCCTTCGTTACTTCTCGTTGTTCTTTCAGCTTTTTGCTTTCAGGAAAGCAAAAAGAAACTATGAAGTTCGCATAGCAGGGCAAGCAAAGACAAATCCTAAAGGGTTTTTTTCAGTTATATCGTACTAAGACTAGGGAAAGGATAGGTCCATTAAAAACTGAGACAGGTCAAATAACAGATAGTGATGAAGAGATGAGTAGTATTTTTAATAAATATTTTGTATCTGTATTTACTAAAGAGGAACTTAACAATATGCCTTCAGCCGAACAAGTCTATGTGGGTGGGGACGAGGACAGGTTGACGAGTTTAGCAGTTACCAGGGAGGATGTTCTTAAACAAATAGTAAAACTCAAACCAAACAAATCCCCAGGGCCGGATGAAGTGTTTGCCAGGGTGCTTAAAGAATGCAAAGAGGAGCTTTGTGACCCACTGTCAACCATATTTAATAAATCAATAGAGTCAGGCAGAGTGCCAGAGTTTTGGAAAGTTGCTAATGTGATACCAGTTTTTAAGAAAGGAGATAGATCACTTGCGTCTAACTATCGACCAATTAGCCTAACGTCTATTGTGGGAAAGTTACTCGAATCTATAATAGCAAATAAAATTCGTCTTCATCTTGAAAAACATAAATTAATAATTGAGTCGCAACATGGTTTTATAAATGGCCGTTCATGTTTAACAAATTTGTTATCTTTTTATTCTAGCATTGTTGAGGCAGTTGATAGTGGTAAGGATTGCGATGTTGTATACCTTGACTTTAGCAAAGCTTTTGATACAGTGCCACATGAAAGACTGATTAAAAAGATAGAGTCTCATGGTATTGGGGGTGCTATATTAAGCTGGATTAGGGCAATGCTATACCAAAGGAAACAGAGAGTTAGTATAAATGGAATCAAGTCAGAGTGGGAAAATGTTGTAAGTGGAGTGCCTCAAGGCTCTGTCCTGGGACGTCTGTTGTTTATAATATATATAAATGATTTAGATTCAGGTTTGAGTAGCAACATTTGCAAATTTGCCGATGATACGAAAATCGGTAGGGAAATTAATTCGGAGGAGGACTCACTATCATTTCAAGTTGATCTAGATAGGGTTTTGAAATGGTCAAAGGATTGGCAGATGCAGTTTAATGCTGATAAATGTAAAGTTCTGAGGTTAGGTAATGATGATAGAGTTACAAGATACGAGCTAGATGGTGTTGTGATTGCGAAGTCGGATTGCGAAAGGGATCTGGGAGTTATGATTAGTAAGAATTTAAAACAAAAGGATCAATGTATAAATGTTCGTAATAAGGCAAATCGGACACTTGGATTTATTAATCGCAGCGTTAGTAACAAGACACCTGGTGTGGTTCTCAAGCTATATCTTGCTCTAGTTAGGCCCCATTTAGATTATGCAGTTCAGTTTTGGTCGCCGTATTATAGAATGGATATAAATTCACTTGAACGTGTCCAACGTAGGATGACTAAGTTAATTCCCCAAATTAGAAATCTTTCATATGAAGAAAGATTAACAAAGCTTAAGTTGCATTCACTGGAAAGGCGAAGAGTTAGGGGTGACATGATAGAGGTTTACAAGTGGATGAATGGACATAACCGGGGGGATATTAATAGGGTATTAAAAGTATCAACACAGGACAGAACACGAAACAATGGGTATAAATTGGACAAGTTTAGATTTAGGAAAGACTTGGGTAAATACTGGTTCAGTAACAGGGTTGTTGATTTGTGGAACCAATTGCCGCGTAACATTGTGGAGGTGGGGTCCCTCGATTGTTTCAAGCACGGGTTGGACAAGTATATGAGTGGGATTGGGTGGTTATAGAATAGGAGCTGCCTCGTATGGGCCAATAGGCCTTCTGCAGTTACCTTTGTTCTTATGTTCTTATGTTCATTCACTGGAAAGGCGAAGAGTTAGGGGTGACATGATAGAGGTTTACAAGTGGATGAATGTACATAACAGGGGGGATATTAATAGGGTATTAAAAATATCAACACAAGACAGAACACGAAACAATGGGTATAAATTGGATAAGTTTAGATTTAGGAAAGACTTGGGTAAATACTGGTTCAGTTACCGGGTTGTTGATTTGTGGAACCAATTGCCGCGTAACGTGGTGGAGGTGGGGTCCCTCGATTGTTTCATGCGTGGGTTGGACAAGTATATGAGTGGGATTGGGTGGTTATAGATAGGAGCTGCCTCGTATGGGCCAATATGCCTTCTGCAGTTACCTTTGTTCTTATGTTCTTATATATGAATGAGTTTGTGAGGATAAAACATTAGCGGCCTCGTATGGCCCAATAGGCCTTCTGCAGTTACCCTCATTTTTATGTTCTTAATTTTAGGATGGCCAAGAAATGATGTGATTGAGATAATGAGGATGAATCTGAACTTACAGAGTATTGGGGATAAAAATCTCAGAGATCAATGTAGCTTCAGCGATTAGATTAATGAAAAGCGGGAAAGGTTATGAATTAGTCCTCTTCCCAAAGATGGGAAGACCTGAATATTGCACGTGGGAGAATAATAAGAGAGCATATATGAGACTCTAATGGTCTAGTGTTACAAAATATGACGTCTTTCATTAATGAGTTGCCAAAGAAACAATTAACACTACCATGGGAGGCATGTAACGTGGATGAAGTAATTATTCCCTCAAGTTCAAGTACGTTTATCTCAAAGGGATAGAGTAGCTTAGGCTATTTCTACCCTCCTTTACGTCAAGTCCCTCGTCACGGGAGACATCTCCCGTCACGCAGGGTGCAGTCGCACCTCCACAGATCTCCAGTATCAGCTCTTGATACTGGTAATGGCTCCAAAGGGCCACCACTTACGGGCTATTCATGCCCGTGCCACCTTTTGAGTGGCTTAATCTTCATCAATCAATCAATCATCAAGTCCCTCAACCAATTGAATGGGAGGACTCTCTTGAGACTCACTGGGGAATATGGACAGGACCAGGGTCGACGGCACTCCAACACCTGCCGTTCACCCCAAATCCGGAGGACCTCCTCCAGGAGAATGATATAGCAGTCCAAGTGCACAAGATGATGGAAAGATCTGACCTCTACGAGGTTAACAATTTTTTCCAACAGGAGGACTTAGAAATTATAGCCCTGGTAAAACCAGTTTTTACAACTATAGAATATCTTAAAGACAGGTTGACGTTTGTCTAACGAGCAGTGAGACTCAACACAGTCCCTGAATACCTTGCCCTACAGGTTTGTTTCCCATTTTTTTCCGCAGGTCTCCCAATCCTACCAGGTCTAGCCAGCTGTCTAAACAGAGGGAACATGGAACAAGCCGGAGCGTCTATGGCGACATATGCGCTCCTTCTCAAAGTCTCACATACGAGAGAAATGGTCAAAATCGAGCTCATCGTAGCTCGCCTCCTAATACGAAGTTGGGACAAGGTAAGAATAGATACAACCTTATGGGAAGGTTTCAGACGAAAGACAACTCCGAATCTAGGGACCATCAAAAGACCATACAACGGTAGTCTGATGATGCGCTCAGGACAGACGTCACACAGGTATGAAAGTATTTCTTCAAACCCTCAGGAAGGTACACTGCAGAGCCTGACTACAGCAGTGGACAAAGCCCTAGGTCTAGGAGCCATAGAACAAGTGCAGCCACAGCCACAACAAAAGCAAGCGGCCCCAAAACCCTTACGTTCAGTGCTCCTGATGAACGATGATGACGATGTCCCTCTGTCCCCTATTCTAGGCAGACCTGTCCTGCAGAAACCCCCCCCCCCCTCCCACCCAGAACAGACTCGAACAGGAGGGAGAGCCTGCAGAGAAAGAACTTCCAACGGAACATCTCGGCGAACAACAACAGGCAAGGTAGGAATCACAGAGACAGGTCACGAGTCGGATGGAGAGATTCATCACGAGACAAACCGGGTGGCAACCAAGCGAGGAACAACAGGGACAGATCCAGAGACAACCGAGGCCAGTGTAACATGAATGGGACCGGCGACAAAAGAGGCCAGAACAACAGGATCACCCCAGGAGACAACAGAGGCAGCAGAGACTACCCCTCCTGGAACAACAACAATAACAGAGACAACAGACAGGGAAGTAATAATAATAATTGAGGGCCAGAATTTTTTCAGAATCAGAAACAGGGGCAGAGGCAACAATCGGAATCAGAAGAACAACAACAGACCCAAGCGCTGGAACAGCACGAATTGAGACCAACAGGGAGGAGACAGACCGAGGGTGGAATGGTGGAGATCAGAGAAACGACAGGAATTAAGGCAGAGAAGAAGACAACTGAAACAGACAGTTGTCTCTGAGGTACCCCTAACTGAACAGGAGAGGAAACTGTTGGAAAAGGGACTTACATTCGTGATCAGAGAACACTGTATAAACATTAGAGGTCCACGGTTGTTCAACACCCTCCCAGCTAGCATAAGAAAAATTGCCGGAACAACCGTGGACATCTTCAAGAGGAAACTAGATGTATTCCTCCAAGGAGTGCCGGACTAACCGGGCTGTGGTGGGTATGTGGGCCTGCGGGCCGCTCCAAGCAACAACCTAGTGGACCAAACTCTCACAAGTCAAGTCTCCCCACGCCTGGCCACGGGCCGGGCTTGGGGAGTAGAAGAACTCCCAGAACCCCATCAACCAGGTATCAACCTGATAGGCCCTCTGGCGCGAAAGAAGAGAGAAGATACGATAGAGGATCTGTGCAACAACTTGGAAACTAGTATCAACCAAGTTTGGAGCAACCTCCGGCCGGAGCAAGGTAGCCACAGGGAGCAATTAAAAGAACTAAACTCTCCCTCTCTTTTAGGTACCTCCACCCCAACAAACCAGTCATGTGCCCAAACTACAACCTAGTAGGCCTTAAACCAGTAATCCGGCAAATGAAGGTTGACCTCAAGCGTGGTGCGGAACGACGACGCAACTGCAATCACCCCAGGGAAGAGAGGGACGCCCATTCATCGCTGAAAGGACACACAGATATTGTGATAGAGCCGGCGGACAAGGGAGGTGCTGTCGTCACCTGGAGAAAGGACAACTACAGGCACGAGATGGAGAGGCACCTGGCAGGCACTGCAGCCTACACACAGATACACAACCAGGATGCGGCGCTTAGAAGCGCCCAAACGAGGAGTAAATGGTTTTGTCCTTAAGCTGTTCGAAAACAAAACTGGGGACGGGAAGGAGGAAGGAGTCAGTGGAAAGATTTAATCATGATCTTATAATTTATCTTGAACAGTCATAAGAGAGCTGTATTTAAGGTTGCTCTCACTCCTGAGCTTATTGCTTATCCCAGATATATCTGAGATCAGCCATTTACATAAGTTGGTAACTCTTATTTCATCACTTAAACTTAGTAATTGAATTTGGGTATATAGTAGTACTGTATTGCTTAGGGAGAGGAATATGCTTTGTGAATGATGATAAACTTATCTCCGAGAAGGTATTTTACATAGCACTCCCACTTGCACTATTATACATAGCACTCCCACTTGCACTATTATACATAGCACTCCCACTTGCACTATTATACATAGCACTCCCACTTGCACTATTATACATAGCACTCCCACTTGCACTATTATACATAGCACTCCCACTTGCACTATTATACATAGCACTCCCACTTGCACTATTATACATAGCACTCCCACTTGCACTATTATACATAGCACTCCCACTTGCACTATTATACATAGCACTCCCACTTGCACTATTATACATAGCACTCCCACTTCCACTATTATACATAGCACTCCCACTTCCACTATTATACATAGCACTCCCACTTGCACTGTTATACATAGCACTCCCACTTGCACTATTATACATAGCACTCCCACTTGCACTATTATACATAGCACTCCCACTTGCACTATTATACATAGCACTCCCACTTGCACTATTATACATAGCACTCCAAATTTCAAAGTAGAAACAATGTTCTGGTTGCTGCTGATTCCACTGGATAAAATACTACTCATCTCCTTGTCATTATCCGTTATTTGACCTGTCTCAGATTTTAATGGACCTATCCTTTCCCTAGTCTTAGTTCGATATAACTGAAAAAAACCTTTAGGATTTGACTTTGCTTGCTCTGCTATGCGAACTTCATAGTTTCTTTTTGCTTTCCTTATCTCTTTTTTAACATTTCTAACCAGTTGTATGAATTCCTGTTCTAACCTGACTTCCCCATTCTTAATCTTTTTGTACCAAGCTCGCTTTTTACCTATAAGGTTCTTTAAATTATTTGTTATCCACTTTGGGTCATTAGTATTCGATCTATTCAATTTGTATGGTATACTACGTTCCTGTGCTTTGTTTAGAATATTCTTAAATAAGTTATATATTAAATCCACATCGAAATCCCCTTTTACGTCACCTGTCGCTGGGTTCATGTCTCGCTCTAAGACAGGCCCCCACCCCATACCCAAGACTTTCCAATTTATTTGACCCAAAAAATTTCTTAGGCTATTAAAATCAGCTTTTCGAAAATCTGGCACTTTAACAGAATTTTCTCCTACAGGTCTATTCCATTCTATGCTAAATCTGATTACTTTGTGATCACTGTTCCCTAGCTCACTCCCTATTTCGGTGTCATTAATTTGTGTTTCCCTGTTAGTTAACACTAAACCTAAAATATTATTTTCCCGAAATATATAAAGAGATATAAAGAGGAATTTCTTTACATTCAACACTGTTTTTTTTATATGTGGAACCAATTACTGCATAACATAATAGAAGATGGATCCCTTGATTGCTTCAAGAGTAGGTTAGACATAGAGTATACTGTATATGAATGAGTTTGAGTGGATATAAATAGGAGCTGCCTCGTGTGGGCCAAAAGGCCTTCTGCAGTTTCCTTGATTCTTATGTTCTTATGACTCATGCAGGCAGGGGCGAGAGATTTCTTCCTAGCCTTTGAAGCCCACATTCCCCCACCTCTACCTTTTACCAAAGATCCATAAATCACTAGAAAAACAACAGAAACGGGGCAAGAGAGACCGGTTCTAAGCGGCTGCCGGGCCCCAACAAGGCCGGTAGACTGGATCTGCACAGCCCTCCTGAACCCCTTTGCTACGTCTACTACCAGAAAGAATCCAAGATACAAAGGATTTCCTCAAGAAAATTGCAGAAATTAGAAGTCCCGTCTTGAGAGGGGCCCGCCTGTTCTCCATGGATATGGTATCTCTCTACCCGAGCATACCACAGAGAGAAGCTGCAAAGATAGTCGCATTTTTTTTTTTTACAGGTAACAGAGCCAGAATGTGACAGGAACTTCGAGACGCAGGAGTATGGAGGACTTCCCCTAGTAAAACACTCTTGAGAAGGCCATCCTCCATGTGATGAGAGACACCCTTTTGCAATTTGAAGGACGGGCATACCGGCAAACCAAGGGTACAGCGATAGGAGCATCCAGAAGTGTGGCAATCGCTGAAATTTTTGTACATGTAGAGTTCGAGAGAGAAAAAGATCCCACAGGGATTACAGACCGGCGGTATATTTCCGTAACATAGACGACATCTTCGGAATAATGGAGGATGGTTTCATGTGACTACAATGTTTCTTTTCATGGTCAAATACATATCATGAAAACATTAAGTTTACCCTCGAACATAGTGACTCTACAATAAATTTCCTAGATACAACAGTGAATATAGACAAGCTGACCAGGGATCTGCATACGAAGGCATACTATAAACCGACTAACCTTCACACATATCTGAAATTTGACTCGAGCCACCCACTAGCCTTGAAGAAATCGCTACTCTACTCACTTGGACTCAGACTCAAGCGGATTACCAGCAAAGAAGAGACGCTATATTCCCAGCTTGATGACGTATGGGATATGATAACAGAGATTACCCACAGACAATAATACATGCGGCCCAGGAAAAATTCAGAGAAAAAACAAGGGCAGAGCTACTCAGACCTAGAACACAAGAAGTGGAAGACAAGAGATGGATTCTCCCAACCCTTTTCTTTCCCGGCCTTGCAGCACAGCTTAAGATAAAACTCCAGGAAGTATGGACATGGATGAGGGAAACGTACAGTGAACATCCATCCAGGGTAAAATTCCCACAAAACCCTCCCATGATCGCCTGGTGTGGGAACCGACCTGTGAGATTTATATTTATTTAATTTATATGAATTTATATTTACGTTAATTTATATACTTCGATAGCAATTTGTATAATGATAAGTGGACTGTATTTCTGCAATAATCTCATAATCTCACAAATCGATCCTCTACACATTAGGGGGGTTTATATTTATATATATGCAGCCAATCAAACTACATTAACTACATACATTGAAAAGGTTCCTTATCTTATAGTACAGCAGGTTAGTCCACCAGGTATAACTAGGGTGTAGACACCAAATTATCCTCTTTGAGGTAGCTTCCATATCACCCAGTAACTGGTGCACAAATCTTGCATCCTCGTCTTGACCTGTCAAAAGTGCGCTAGCTGTGAAGCCAGATACCTATATATGACAAGTATATCAGAGAAAACAGTACATGGAACATGAAGACCTGGCTTAATTACCTTTAGTTTGAGGCTTCCATGTGATCTAACCGGGTCACCCTATATAATGACATTAATGGCCATAAATGAATGATAAACGGGTTTCGGATAGACACTTAACTTGAATTTGTAGACAGCGTGTTGACAATGGTACACCTTTGGGTTCCATAACACTACGTCCAAGTAAATTTAACAGGAGCCGAATTTGCTCCCGTGTGAGCCTCTGGTCTAGTATAAACAATGGCTGTTTAACACTCCATACTATTGACGTTACTGGCCGACATTGTCCAGATATGATAGGAGCTAAATTTGCTCCACACGTCTCGGAGGTGACACAACAATGGCTCCCTCCTTCCTCCCTGACGCCTGGCCTACTTTGTCCAGATTTCAGAAAGTGATAGAAGGGTCACATTTACTCTACTTTAATATTGATAATTAAGTTAATTTATATAAGATGTTTTTATGATGGTAAAGTCCAAAGACTAATGTATTTAAGAATAATTCCCAGCAGAATAGCTGGTGAATTATAATGGTATGTGGTGATGATATCCCGTTTTCTTTAGATGGTAATTCCACTACAAGTTACGTTTTCTATGGGTAACTTGTTTATACAACACAGCTATTATCTGTATGATATATTAAATGCTGTCGGATTTTCCGACATAATTCCCCAGGGGGCTGCTCACGGGTCGAAGTCCTATTTAGAACAGACGAACACCGATACTCCTCCTTCGAATTATTAGATTAATTTGATGTTAGTAGTTAGTAAGCACACATTTGTGCGTCTGTTCGTACAGGACGGATGTCCCGTACTAGAGTTGCAGGGGTTAGAAGTCTAATGCAATTTCATTTCCCTGTCAACTCTTGAAAGGCTAATATTCAAGCCTTATTACATATTATTTAACCCAGAAGACTGGATGTGATCAAGTACTACAGTCAAGTATGATTCAGGGACTGCAGTGAGATCAGTGACATTAGATATAACTTGAAGTTTCTTCAGGTAACTGGTCACTGATATATAAACACTGAGGCCCATGGAATACATCTTGATTAAATAATAAATGTATCAAATCAGTCATCAGATTTATTGGGGTTTAATTTAATTAATTGATTCAGAAGATTGAATAGCTCATCATTAAAGTAAAGTATGGTTCTGAGACTGCAGTGGGTTCAGTGACATTGGTCGCAGTGACTTGTAGCTGTTTTAGGCTACTGTTCACTGATTTGCCACTGAAGCCTCATGAACTCATCTCCAGCTTTAAATGATGATACTAACATCAACCTCTGTTACTATAGTCAGCTGTAATCTCCTTAGTATAATGCTACTGGAGAAATATAATCAGCTGACAAATTTAGGTTTCTACTGGTATTGTTTATCTGCAGGCATAGGTCTCCTCAGGCTTGATACTGGGCCTGAGAGTAATTTACCTCCTGCAGAGTTTAACATGGCTATGCCCTGATATTTAGTAGGGCTACCAATGAATTGATGGTAGTAGTCTGTCCCCACAAGGACAGCCATTTGGCATTTGATTTGCTCAAATTTACCTGCAGCTGCTTGATAATAGCTTTCCAGGTCAGCATAATCAACTGTTGATTGTTGTGACAAATCTTCACATTTCTTGATCTGTCTTGTTAAGTGGCCTTTAAGACCTGCAAGGGTTCTTTTCATTCTCCCTGCATTATCCATACTGGCTCGTTGGTGAAGCCTTGTGGGACTTGTACTTGGGCTGCTCATAATACTGAACAAACACTAATGGTAGCCTAGGGTAAATTCTGCACTCGCTAGGCTGTAATCCTACCTCTACTAGAGGTTAGCACTTAAAATTAATACACATTATATATATACAATCATACACACTAATGATTTGAGTGATAAACCAGTGTCACTGGAAGTACCTTTCGGTTAGCTCTTCTATATCACCCCAGGATGGTAGAGACACTAATTAATCACTCAAAGGTGTAATGACCATAAGTAAATTATTATATATACAACTCAATTCGAGTTGATAATAATTACACCCAAAATAGGGTCTGGACCATTCATTAATGGTGTTAGGTTGTTCAATATAGTACAACTGACTATGGTAATAATGGGACTAGGATGAGCAATAATAGTTCAACTAGTCAGTATCCTACCCTGTTGTGGGTTGGCAATTAGTAAATATTATACTGTGATCACTAGTGCAATTTATATTAAATAATTCTCTATTTGGAGAAATAATATACACAATTATTGATAATAGCCTCTTAATTAGCCTCTATGAAACTTCTAATATTATCTAGAAGTATTAAATATTATTAGTGACCTCGTGAAATAAACTCCACAAAATTCGTAGATAATCTCTCGCGAAATGTAACACCACGAAATCCGTGAACAATCTTGCGACAGTCACTAATTGGCTGGCTTCTATATTAGCGCTGTCATTTCACGAAATAACACGCCACCAAATATCTGTGGGTGTGCATGAAACCGCTGACGAAGCTGATCTGAACTGAGGGAGGCTCCTGAGCTCCCTCGAGGCTACGCTTCCGTCTTTGACTGGCTGGCCTTTGTTTAAATAACACTGCACTAGTATATTTAATGAATCCACTGGTTAACTGGTTCATCCGGTACTAAGATGACCAAATGTGGGTTCAAGGAATCAAATAATCCGTCATCCGGTTCGAAGATGACTAAATAATGTGGGAACCGACCTGTGAGATTTATTTTTATTTAATTTATATGAATTTATATTTACGTTAATTTATATACTTCGATAGCAATTTGTATAATGATAAGTGGACTGTATTTCTGCAATAATCTCATAATCTCACAAATCGATCCTCTACACATTAGGGGGGTTTATATTTATATATATGCAGCCAATCAAACTACATTAACTACATACATTGAAAAGGTTCCTTATCTTATAGTACAGCAGGTTAGTCCACCAGGTATAACTAGGGTGTAGACACCAAATTATCCTCTTTGAGGTAGCTTCCATATCACCCAGTAACTGGTGCTCAAATCTTGCATCCTCGTCTTGACCTGTCAAAAGTGCGCTAGCTGTGAAGCCAGATACCTATATATGACAAGTATATCAGAGAAAACAGTACATGGAACATGAAGACCTGGCTTAATTACCTTTAGTTTGAGGCTTCCATGTGATCTAACCGGGTCACCCTATATAATGACATTAATGGCCATAAATGAATGATAAACGGGTTTCGGATAGACACTTAACTTGAATTTGTAGACAGCGTGTTGACAATGGTACACCTTTGGGTTCCATAACACTACGTCCAAGTAAATTTAACAGGAGCCGAATTTGCTCCCGTGTGAGCCTCTGGTCTAGTATAAACAATGGCTGTTTAACACTCCATACTATTGACGTTACTGGCCGACATTGTCCAGATATGATAGGAGCTAAATTTGCTCCACACGTCTCGGAGGTGACACAACAATGGCTGCCCTCCTTCCTCCCTGACGCCTGGCCTACTTTGTCCAGATTTCAGAAAGTGATAGAAGGGTCACATTTACTCTACTTTAATATTGATAATTAAGTTAATTTATATAAGATGTTTTTATGATGGTAAAGTCCAAAGACTAATGTATTTAAGAATAATTCCCAGCAGAATAGCTGGTGAATTATAATGGTATGTGGTGATGATATCCCGTTTTCTTTAGATGGTAATTCCACTACAAGTTACGTTTTCTATGGGTAACTTGTTTATACAACACAGCTATTATCTGTATGATATATTAAATGCTGTCGGATTTTCCGACACCTGGAGGCGAGGTAAGTCTATAAAGGACCACCTTGTTAGAGCAGCTGTGCTGGCAGATCTCAACCGAACTGGGGGAGAGGACCAGCCCCAGGTTACAGCCCAAGGAAATGAAACCTACAGACCATAACCTAACCTGAAACATGTTTGGAGTGTGACCTGCGTTGAGGCGAAGTATGCAGAGTGGTTAGGCGGGGCCTACAAGAACAAGAAACTCACAGTACAGGGTCAACCAATTGAATGGATGAACACTTATCAGTGTCAAGGAATATTCCTGGACACAGACATGAATTTTAATGCTGAGGTCACTTACTTGAGAGAGCGAACTGCGGCCCGGACGGCAATCCTCAGGTCGCTGACCTCCCTCTCTGGAGGAGCCAATCTGCAAGTCCTTCGCACATACTATGTACAGGCAGTCAGATCAGTGATCGACTATGCCGCACCTGCACTCACAAGTCTATCACTGTTAGAAATTTCCAACACCTATTCCTCATTTTAGTACTTCGATAGATCATCCTTGTACTAATAATCATAATTTACGAATAATACTAATTTGCAGACTAACAATAATAATATATTTCCTACTGCGTAATAACTGCACCAAATCTTTCCTGCATCGTGGCGGAGTTGCACCTGACAACTCAGCCCAGGGAAAGATAACGTCTTCATTTCAGAGAATTGTATTCAATTCTCACTTCATATCAGTATTTTTTCCAAAGAATTATTAACTGATACTATATTTACTAGTGATCAAATAATATAGCATTATTAGCTGAGGATCACTATATAACAGTATCTACTATTATCACCTAGATGAATGGAGAACAGAAATTCCCTTATCACTTTTCGTCTACCTGAACTTCGCTTCATATTAATTATTATACGACGAGAATGCAATTAATATTAGTTCCTTCATAATAAACCCTAGCCTTATTATCTCGAATGGTTGAATAAATAATAGAAGAAATCTCCGTATCACCTCTCCATGCTATTGCGCATGCGCAAGCGAGACTGGTGAGGGAGGAGGAGAGCGATGGCAGCCATATTTCTGACCACAAGCAGTGTTTGGAGCTCACGTATTTCGCCGGCCCGTATTTACGTCATCCCTACAGCAGCGGATGTCAGGGTTCTGGAGTGGCTCCGTCATCAGTCAGTCAGTCGTCTCGGCGAGCATAATATCGATAAGCCCTACAAATATTTGGTAAATTGTGATCACAAGGCGTCAAATAGGAAGGTTGCTCGTCGTTAGGATGCATGGGCTCCTAATAACTAAAAGTAAGTCCCATTCCGAATTGAGCCCTTAAGAACATAAGAACAAAGGCAACTGCAGAAGGCCTATTGGCCCATACGAGGCAGCTCCTATCTATAACCACTCATGTCCAACCCACGCTTGAAACAATTGAGGGACCCCACCTCCATCACGTTACACGTTAATTGGTTCCACAAATCAACAACCCTGTTACCGAACCAGTATTTACCCAAGTCTTTCCTAAATCGAAATTTATCCAATTTATACCCACTGTTTCGTGTTCTCTCTTGTGTTGATACTTTTAATACCCTATTAATATTCCCTTTGTTGTGTCCATTCATCCACTTGTAAACCTCTTTCATGTCACCCCTAACTCTTCGCCTTTCCAGTGAATGCAATTTAAGCTTTATTAATCTTTCCTCATATCGTAGTCTCCGTGGTGTAGTGGTAAGACACTCGCCTGGCGTTCCGCGAGCGCTATGTCATGGGTTCGTATCCTGGCCGGGGAGGATTTACTGGGCGCAATTCCTTAACTGTAGCCTCTGTTTAATGCAACAGTAAAATGTGTACTTGGATGAAAAAACGATTCTTCGCGGCAGGGGATCGTATTCCAGGGACCTTAGGATTAAGGACTTGCCCGAAACGCTACGCATACTAGTGGCTGTACAAGAATGTAACAACTCTTGTATATATCTCAAAAAAAAAAAAAAAATATGAAAGATTTCTAATTTGGGGAATTAACTTAATCATTAAAATTAACTTGAACTTAGAATTAACTTGAACAAAACAGGGAATAGTGAAGCAGAAGATTTTCTATAATTAATTGACGATTGCTTTCTTACGCAACACATTAAGGAACCAACACGGGAAAATAATATTTTAGATTTAGTGTTAACTAACAGGGAAACACAAATTAATGACATCGACATAGGGAGTGAGCTAGGGAACAGTGATCACAAAGAAATCAGATTTAGCATAGAATGAAATAGACCTGTAGGAGAAAATTCTGTTAAAGTGCCAGATTTTCGAAAAGCTGATTTTAATAGCCTAAGAAATTTTTTGGGTCAAATTGATTGGAAAGTCTTGGGTATGGGGTGGGGGCCGGTCTTGGAGCGAGACATGAACCCAGTGATAGGTGACGTAAATGGGGATTTCGATGTGGATTCAATATATAACTTATTTAAGAATATTCTAAACAAAGCACAGGAACGTAGTATACCATACAAATTGAATAGATCGAATACTAATGACCCAAAGTGGATAACAAAGAATTTGAAGAACCTTATAGGTAAAAAGAGAGCTTGGTACAAAAGGATTAAAAATGGGGCGGTCACTTTAGAACAGGAATTCGTACAACTGGTTAGAAATGTTAAAAAAGAGATAAGGAAAGCAAAAAGAAACTATGAAGTTCGTATAGCAGGGCAAGCAAAGACAAATCCTAAAGGGTTTTTTCAGTTATATCGTACTAAGACTAGGGAAAGGATAGGTCCATTAAAAACTGAGACAGGTCAAATAACAGATAGTGATGAAGAGATGAGTAGTATTTTTAATAAATATTTTGTATCCATATTTACTAAAGAGGAACTTAACAATATGCCTTCCGCCGAACAAGTCTATGTGGGTGGGGACGAGGACAGGTTGACGAGTTTAGCAGTTACCAGGGAGGATGTTCTTAAACAAATAGTAAAACTCAAACCAAACAAATCCCCAGGGCCGGATGAAGTGTTTGCCAGGGTGCTTAAAGAATGCAAAGAGGAGCTTTGTGACCCACTGTCAACCATATTTAATAAATCAATAGAGTCAGGCAGAGTGCCAGAGTTTTGGAAAATTGTTAATGTGATACCAGTTTTTAAGAAAGGAGATAGATCACTTGCGTCTAACTATCGACCAATTAGCCTAACGTCTATTGTGGGAAAGTTACTCGAATCTATAATAGCAAATAAAATTCGTCGTCATCTTGAAAAACATAAATTAATAATTGAGTCGCAACATAGTTTTATAAATGGCCGTTCATGTTTAACAAATTTGTTATCTTTTTATTCTTGCATAGTTGAGGCAGTTGATAGTGGTAAGGATTGTGATGTTGTGTACTTTAGCAAAGCTTTTGATACAGTGCCACATGAAAGACTGATTAAAAAGATAGTCTCATGGTATTGGGGGTGCTACATTAAGCTGGATTAGGGCATAGCTATACCCAGGCCCATCTCTCTCCAAAGCTGTGCAGCCAAGACGGCTGACAGAATGGCACTCAACAGACTGGAGTGGAAAATGCCTAAACTGCACCATGATATGTATGCCTATAGAAGAGGGGTTGGCACAGAGGAATGTATTACAACTCTGTTAGCCCACTTGAATGACAGACCAGGAATGCTGATATTCCTGGACCTCGAAAAAGCCTTTGAACTGGCTAGCGCCCCAGCTATTCTCTGCTGCCTCATTGACAAAGAGGTCAGAGGCAACCTGCTCTCCTGGCCCAAAAACTGTCTCATAAACAGAGAAGCAAGAATAAAACTTTATGGCACAGTCTTCCCAGTCAGTCAGGTGCTGTCACAGTGAGAGGTTGTGTTACCTGGAGCTCCGATTCTAATAACATTATTATTGCAATAATGGAAGGATTAGTAAAAGATTTGGTGAGTCTGGTTGGAGCTCTGAGAGCAAAGATGGATTCCCTGCGGGAGGAGGTACGACGGCTACGACTTAGGGAGGAAACGAAGGAGGAGGCCAGTATCGACGGGACCTCATTAAGGGGGACTGACGGGACTAGTATTAAGAAGTCCTCGTCTTGGCAAGTTGTGAAAGACAGGGGTCTTAAGAAGACCTTGGCAAAACCGACAACTAATAGCCTACACCTAAGAACTTTTAACGCATTTGACGTATTAGAGGACGAGTGCTGTGTTGAACCTGTTGTTCAACGAGGTGGCAAAGACAAAGTAACGAGGAGCATTGTAGCGCAGGTCCCTCAAACTGCTCGAAAGGAAAAGGGAGAATCGAAGCGAATTTTGGTTGTGGGAGATTCCCAGGTGAGGTATTTAGACCGAACGTTTTGTGCCAGAGATAGGGGAAACAGATTAAGGGTTTGCTATCCGGGAGCTAGAATTGGTGATATTGTTGGAAACATGAATGATATTATGACGGGAAATGGAAACAAACCCATTATTTGTATTAGTGCGGGGGGTAATGATGTTGGGCGAGTTGGGAGTGAGGAACTAATAAAGATATTCAGGACAGCCATTGAATTAGTTAGGAGCAAGGGAGGAATCCCGATCATATGTGGCATTCTTCCAAGAAAGGGAGTAGGAAATGAATGGATATCGAGGGCACTTGGTGTCAATTGCCAGCTGGAAAGATATTGCAAATCAAATGCAATATCTTTCATAGACAACTGGGAACACTTCTATGGAAGAAATGGAATGTATGCTCGTGATGGGGTGCATCTATCGAGAGCTGGGGTTGTTGCTGTTGCGAACTCGTTGGAAGAAGTGGTTAGAGGTGTTTGTTTGGGTTTAAACTGTTAGCTGATAGAGGTATGGGAATTGATTTGGCGGAAGGAGATAATAAAAGTATGTGTTTGTGGGAGAAAGGAATTGGCAAAATGATCAGGGAAAGAGAAGGGCTTCGAAATAACAATTCACTTAGGGTATATTACACTAACAGTAGAAGTCTAAGAAACAATATAAACGAGTTAAATACTCTTGTCTGCACAGAAAAAATAGATATTATTGCACTTACCGAAACGTGGATGAATGTAGAAAATAGAGAACTATTAGCTGAATATCAAATAAATGGATTTAAACTATTTCACACAGATAGATATATTAGACGAGGAGGGGGAGTAGCCATATATGTTAGGGACAATTTGAAATGTAGTCTCAAAGAGGAAATAAAAACTGAGCCACACACAGAAACTATTTGGATAGAATTAAACGAAAAAGCTAATAATATTATTATAGGAGTTATATATAGGCCACCAAATTTAGACAGAATAGAAGCAAAGCATCTATGGGATGAAATATCTAGAGCATCTAGATCTAACAGTATTTACGTCATGGGTGACTTTAATTTTAGTGGAATAAACTGGTTGAACAAAACAGGGAATAGTGAAGCAGAAGATTTTCTAGAATTAATTGACGATTGCTTTCTTACGCAACACATTAAGGAACCAACACGGGAAAATAATATTTTAGATTTAGTGTTAACTAACAGGGAAACACAAATTAATGACATAGAAATAGGGAGTGAGCTAGGGAACAGTGATCACAAAGAAATCAGATTTAGCATATAATGGAATAGACCTGTAGGAGAAAATTCTGTTAAAGTGCCAGATTTTCGAAAAGCTGATTTTAATAGCCTTAGAATTTTTTTGGGTCAAATTGATTGGAAAGTCTTGGGTATGGGGTGGGGGCCGGTCTTGGAGCGAGACATGAACCCAGCGATAGGTGACGTAAATGGGGATTTCGATGTGGATTCAATATATAACTTATTTAGGAATATTCTAAACAAAGCACAGGCACGTAGTATACCATACAAATTGAATAGATCGAATACCAATGACCCAAAGTGGATAACAAAGAATTTGAAGAACCTTATAGGTAAAAAGAGAGCTTGGTACAAAAGGATTAAAAATGGGGAGGTCACTTTAGAACAGGAATTCGTACAACTGGATAGAAATGTTAAAAAAGAGATAAGGAAAGCAAAAAGAAACTATGAAGTTCGCATAGCAGGGCAAGCAAAGACAAATCCTAAAGGGTTTTTTCAGTTATATCGTACTAAGACTAGGGAAAGGATAGGTCCATTAAAAACTGAGACAGGTCAAATAACAGATAGTGATGAAGAGATGAGTAGTATTTTTAATAAATATTTTGTATCTGTATTTACTAAAGAGGAACATAACAATATGCCTTCAGCCGAACAAGTCTATGTGGGTGGGGACGAGGACAGGTTGACGAGTTTAACAGTTACCAGGGAGGATGTCCTTAAACAAATAGTAAAACTCAAACCAAACAAATCCCCAGGGCCGGATGAAGTGTTTGCCAGGGTGCTTAAAGAATGCAAAGAGGAGCTTTGTGACCAACTGTCTACCATATTTAATAAATCAATAGAGTGAGGCAGAGTGCCAGAGTTTTGGAAAGTTGTTAATGTGATACCAGTTTTTAAAAAAGGAGATAGATCACTTGCGTCTAACTATCGACCAATTAGCCTAACGTCTATTGTGGGAAAGTTACTCGAATCTATAATAGCAAATAAAATTCGTCTTCATCTTGAAAAACATAAATTAATAATTGAGTCGCAACATGGTTTTATAAATGGCCGTTCATGTTTAACAAATTTGTTATCTTTTTATTCTAGCATTGTTGAGGCAGTTGATTGTGGTAAGGATTGTGATGTTGTGTACCTTGACTTTAGCAAAGCTTTTGATACAGTGCCACATGAAAGACTGATTAAAAAGTTAGAGTCTCATGGTATTGGGGGTGCTATATTAAGCTGGATTAGGGCATGGCTATACCAAAGGAAACAGAGAGTTAGTATAAATGGAGTCAAGTCAGAGTGGGAAAATGTTGTGAGTGAGGTGCCTCAGGGCTCTGTCCTGGGCCCTCTGTTGTTTATAATATATATAAATGATTTAGATTCAGGTTTGAGTAGGAACATTTGCAAATTTGCCGATGATACGAAAATAGGCAAGGAAATTAATTCGGAGGAAGACTCACTATCACTTCAAGTTGATCTAGATAGGGTTTTGAAATGGTCGAAGGATTGGCAGATGCAGTTTAATGCTGATAAATGTAAAGTTCTGAGGTTAGGTAATGATGATAGGGTTACAAGATACGAGCTAGATGGTGTTGAGATTGCGAAGTCGAATTGCGAAAGGGATCTAGGAGTTATGATTAGCAAGAATTTAAAACAAAAGGATCAATGCATAAATGTTCGTAATAAGGCAAATCGGACACTTGGATTTATTAATCGCAGCATTAGTAACAAGACACCTGGTGTGGTTCTCAAGCTATATCTTGCTCTAGTTAGGCCCCATTTAGATTATGCTGTTCAGTTTTGGTCGCCATATTATAGAATGGATATAAATTCACTTGAACGTGTCCAGCGTAGGATGACTAAGTTAATTCCCCAAATTAGAAAACTTTCATATGAAGAAAGATTAACAAAGCTTAAGTTGCATTCACTGGAAAGGCGAAGAGTTAGGGGTGACATGATAGAGGTTTACAAGTGGGTGAATGGACACAACAAAGGGGATATTAATAGGGTATTAAAAGTACCAACACAAGACATAAGAACATAAGAACATAAGAACAAAGGTAACTGCAGAAGGCCTATTGGCCCATACGAGGCAGCTCCTATGTATAACCACCCAATCCTACTCATATACTTGTCCAACCCGCGCTGCATCGAGGGACCCCACCTCCACCATGTTACGCGGCAATTGGTTCCACAAATCAACAACCCTGTTACTGAACCAGTATTTACCTAAGACAGAACACGAAACAATGGGTATAAATTGGATAAGTTTAGATTTAGGAAAGACTTGGGTAAATACTGGTTCAGTAACAGGGTTGTTGATTTGTGGAACCAATTGCCGCGTAACATTGTGGAGGTGGGGTCCCTCGATTGTTTCAAGCGCGGGTTGGACAAGTATATGAGTGGGATTGGGTGGTTATAAATAGGAGCTGCCTCGTATGGGCCAACAGGCCTTCTGCAGTTGCCTTTGTTCTTATGTTCATCCTACATTGGACACGTTCAAGTGAATTTATATCCATTCTATTGTACGGCGACCAAAACTGAACTGCTTAATCTAAATGGGGCCTAACCAGAGCAAGATATAGCTGAAGAACCACACCAGGTGTCTTGTTACTAACGCTGCAATTAATAAATCCTAGTGTCCTATTTGCCTTATTATGAACATTCATGCATTGATCCTTTTGTTTTAAATTCTTACTAATCATAACTCCCAGATCCCTTTCGCAATTCGACTTCGCAATCTCAACACCATCTAGCTCGTATCTTGTAACCCTATCATCATTACCTAACCTCAGAACTTTACATTTATCAGCATTAAACTGCATCTGCCAATCCTTCGACCATTTCAAAACCCTATCTAGATCAACTTGAAGAGATAGTTAGTCTTCTTCCGTTTTAATTTCCCTACCGACTTTCGTATCATCGGCAAATTTGCAAATGTTGCTACTCAAACCTGAATCTAAATCATTTATATATATTATAAACAACAGAGGTCCCAGGACAGAGCCTTGAGGCACTCCACTTACAACATTTTCCCACTCTGACTAGACTCAATTTATACTAACTCTCTGTTTCCTTTGGTATAGCCATGCCCTAATCCAGCTTAATATAGCACCCCCAATACCATGAGCCTCTATCTTTTTAATCAGTCTTTCATGTGGCACTGTATCAAAAGCTTTGCTAAAGTCAAGGTACACAACATCACAATCCTTACCACTATCAACTGCCTCAAGTATGCTAGAATAAAAAGATAACAAATTTGTTAAACATGAATGGCCATTTATAAAACCATGTTGCGACTCAATTATAAATTTATGTTTTTCAAGATGAAGACGAATTTTATTTGCTATTATAGATTCGAGTAACTTTCCCACAATAGAGGTTAGGCTAATTGGTCGATAGTTTGACGCAAGTGATCTTAAAAATTAGTACCACATTAGCTACCTTCCATGACTCTGGCACTCTACCTCACTAAATTGATTTATTAAATATTGGAGACAGTGGCTCGGAAAGCTCCTCTTTGCAGTCTTTAAGCACCCTGGCAAATACTTCATCAGGCCCTGGGGATTTGTTTGGTTTTAGTTTTACTATTTGTTTAATTACATCCTCCCTGGTAACTGCTAAACTAGTCAACCTGTCCTCGTCCCCACCCACATATATTTGTTCGGCTGAAGGCATATTGTTAAGGGGACATCTTGGTCCAAAAAATTAAAAAATGAAAACTCGTTCAATTTCAATTAAAACTTTTTTGACAAGTTCTATATGAAAAGTGTTTCATCTGGTCCAAGTTTCAGCATCGTAGCATAAATAGGAAGGGAGAAAAAAAAATATTGAATTAGTTGTGAAAATTATGCCAAAATGGTCAAAATCGATTATCAATCAAAAGTGTCAACTGAAATCATAGCTATGACTCATTGCTATCACAATAGCATATATTAAACAAATATTATAATTAGTTTAATTGGAAAAATAATTTAAGAACAAAAAAAAATGTATTTTATTTTATTCAATTTTTTTTTTCATTTTTTTTCGGCGATTTGCATCAAACTTACACACCTGACTGCATGTAAGCCTATCTGTAAGGATGCCAATTTTGGAGAAAATTGGTTGATGTCAACCTCAGTCACAGATTTTAGAACCTTAGACTTTATTTTTTTTTTTTTTTCAATTGACACAAACGTTTACAAAACTGATTCATTTTTTATTCAATTTACATGAAACTTACACAGTATATGTGGAGGGCATGTCTCTACGTTTGCGTGTTTTCATTTTTCTCTAAGTTCATTTATTGATTTTATAATAGCAATAAACATGCCATATTTGCATAATTTTGGGGGAAACTTTGAACATTTGTATTATGAAAATTAAAGATGTTTTGGAAATTCTAAAACACACAATCCTTTATTATATGCTAACGTGTCAAAAAAGTGTCACAGAATAATTATACCTGAAATGTGGACTTGAAAATGTGTAAAAAACGTTGAAAAAAAAAAAAAATCTCCCTTTCTATTTACGCTGCAGTACTGAAACTAGGGACAATTTCAGCACTTTTCATATACAACTAGTCAAATAACATTGGTTGACATTGAACAACTTTTCCAACACCAACCTAATGCCTTAAGTTCCTCTTTAGTAAATACAGATATAAAATATTTATTAAAAATACTACTCATCTCCTCGTCATTAGCCGTTATTTGACCTGTCTCAGTTTTTAATGGACCTATCCTTTCCCTAGTCTTAGTACGATATAACTGAAAAAACCCTTTAGGATTTGTCTTTGCTTGCCCTGCTATGCGAACTTCGTAATTTCTTTTTGCTTTCCTTATCTCTTTTTTAACATTTCTAACGAGTTGTACGAATTCCTGTTCTAAACTAACTTCCCCATTCTTAATCCTTTTGTACCAAGCTCTCTTTTTACCTATCCTTTTATTTCCTTTTATTTCTTCAGATCCTTTGTTATCCACTTTGGGTCATTAGTATTCGATCAATTCAATTTATATGGTATACTACGTTCCTGTGCTTTGCTTACAATATTTTTAAATAGGTTATATTTTGAATCCACATCGAAAACCACTTTTACGTCACCTATCGCTGGGTTTACGTCTAGCTTCAAGACCGGCCCACACCCCATACCCAAGACTTTCCAATCTATTTGACCCAAAAAATTTCTTAGGCTATTGAAATCAATAGCCTAAGCTGGTGTTGAAATCATCTTTTCGAAAATCAGGCACTTTAACAGAATTTTCTCCTACAGAGCTATTCCATTCTATGTTAAATCTGATTTCTTTATGATAGCTGTTCCCTAACTCACTCCCTATTTCCATGTCCTTAATTTATGTTTCCCTGTTAGTTAACACTAAATCTTAAATATTATTTCCCCGCGTTGGTTCCTTAATGTGTTGCGTAAGAAAGCAATCGTCAATTAATTCTAGAAAGTCGTCTGCTTCATTATTCCCTGTTTTGTTCACCCAGTTTATTCCACTAAAATTAAAGTCACCCATGACATAAATACTGTTAGATCTAGATGCTCTAGATATTTCATCCCATAGATGCTTTGCTTCCATTCTGTCTAAATTTGGTGGCCTATATATAACTCCTATTATAATAATATTTGTTTTTTTCGTTTAATTCTATCCAAATAGTTTCTGTGTGTTGCTCAGTTTTGATTCTCTCTTTGAGACTACATTTCAAATTGTCCCTAACATATATGGCTACTCCCCCTCCTCGTCTAATATATCTATCTGTGTGAAATAGTTTAAATCCATTTATTTGATATTCAGCTAATAGTTCTCTATTTTCTACATTCATCCACGTTTCGGTAAGTGCAATAATATCTATTTCTTCTGTACAGATAAGAGCATTTAACTCGTTTATTTTGTTTCTTAGACTTCTACTGTTAGTGTAATATACCCTAAGTGAATTGTTATTTCGAAGCCCTTCTCTTTCCCTGATCATTTTGCCAATTCCTTTCTCCCACGAACACATACTTTTATTACCTCCTTCCTCCAAATCAATTCCCATACCACTATCTACTAACAGTTTAAACCCAAACAAACACCTCTAACCACTGGTTCCAACGAGTTCGCAACAGCAACAACCCCAGCCCTCGATAGATGCACACCCATCACGAGCATACATTTCATTTCTTCCATAGAAGTGTTCCCAGTTGTCTATGAAAGATATTGCATTTGATTAGCAATATCTTTCCAGCCGGCAATTGACACCAAGTGCCCTCGACAACCATTCATTCCCAACGCTCTTTCTTGGAAGAATGCCACATATGATCGGAATTCCTCCCTTGCTCCTAACAAATTCTTTGGCTCTGTTAAATTTCTTTATCAGAGCCTCACTCCTAACTCGTCCAACATCATTACCCCCTGCATTAATACAAATAATGGGTTTGTTCCCATTTCCCGTCATAATATCGTTCATATTGTCAACAATATCTCTAATTCCAGCTCCCGGATAGCAGACCCTTAACCTGTTCCCCCCTATCTCTGGCACAGAACGTCCTGTCTAAATACCTCACCTGGGAATCTCCCACAATCAAAATTCGCTTTGGTACCTCCTTAACTTTCTGAGCACCCTGAGGGGCCCGCGCTCCGCTGTTCCTAGTGAACTGCAGGCTCACCACAGCACTCGTCCTTCAACACGGCAAATGAATTTGCTGTCCTTAGGGCGTCTGTAGGCGGCCTTGTCAAGGTGTTCTTAAGACCCCCTGTCCTTAACGACTTTGAGACCTGGACAAATAATGGGTAAGATTCAAGCGTAGGTTAGACATATATGAATGTGTGTCTATCACGTGACGAACATTGTCAAACAACGAAGGAAATAGTACATCTTCAGAAGGATCCTTCTGAAGATGCATTATTCAATACGAAAGTATTTAAGGAATTTCTTCTTAATCCTTCGTTCGTGGTCTGACACTGTCACATGTCAGAATGAGTTTGCATGGATATAAATAGAAGATATAAAATAGATATAAATAGAAGCTGCCTCGTATGGCCAATAGGCCATCTGCACTTTCCAAATTCTAAAGTTCATTGTTCAATTTAGAATAAATTGATTCCAGGTCAATTTTGAGTCTACCGTTCCCTGTTTAATTTTGCTGTTTAACGTGGCAATAAAGATGAGTGAGTTTAGTTGCTTTATGGCCAAATCATAATATTTGCTACTGTATAATTTTCATTAATGTTTCAGATTAACGAGATTTTTTAATGAGCAAACTTTTTGGGAAAATAACATAAGCATTATTATACCTTATTTATTGCAAATATTGTGGAATTATACATTTTAAGTATGTGGCATAATGTGACTATCATGCATGAAATACATTAACAAATTTGGCCAGAGGACACGAGAGACAAGACAGGCTGCTGAGACGTGGAGCAGCCTGTCTCTCACCGAAGCAGGCTGCATTTTTCCCATTGAAGCAGGCTGCCTTTTTTTCACCGAAACAGGCTGCACGTCTATCATATCACAATCATCGTCTATCAGGTAAACGTCTATCATATCACAATCGCAGGCCGGTCACGTGTCAGTGAATCATGCTGGACGCATCTCACTGAAGCAGGCTAAGTGTGCTTACTGAAGCAGGCTTGAATCTGGGCTGCAAGTATCTTACTGGAGAAGGCTGAATGTAGCACACTGAAGGAGACTTGGCGCATCTTACTGAAGCAGGCTGGATGTGGCTTATTGGAGCAGGATGAAAGCAATACTGATCGCCTCTCACTGAAGCAGGCTGCGTGAATCTCACTGAAGCAGGCTGAATGCGACTCACCGAAGCAGGCTGAATGCAACTCACCGAAGCAGGCTGAATGCGACTCACCGAAGCAGGCTGAATGCGACTCACCGAAGCAGGCTGAATGCGACTCACCGAAGCAGGCTGAATGCGACTCACCGAAGCAGGCTGAATGCGACTCACCGAAGGAGGCTGAATGCGACTAACCGAAACAGGCTGAATGCGACTCACCGAAGCAGGCTGGACGTATATCTCTGAAGCAGGCTGGACGCATCTCCATGAAGCAGGCTGGAAACATCTCTCTGTAGCAGGCTGGACGCATCTCTCTGTAGCAGGCTGGACGCATCTCCCTGAAGCAGGCTTGACGCATCTCCCTGAAGCAGGCTTGACGCATCTCCCTGAAGCAGGCTGGACGCAAGGTTCCATGAGTCGAGCTGAACCTCAAGACTGACCGTCACTTGGCCAAAAAGACTAAACTAAGAGGGACTGTTGTTGTTGTTTCAGATTTAGCTACTCAGGACGAAGTGTCCGTGTAGCACGGGCTGTGGTGAGCCCGTAATAAGAGGGACTGAGTGACAGTTGTTATATAGTCAAGACCACCACACTCTGAACAGTCACGTGAACAGTTTCCTAGAACACACAAACACAGGAAACTGTACAAGGCCTTTATTGTCCCATTCGAGGCTCCTGTTTTAAATTCCTCCCAAACTCTTGCCTATATTTGTCAAACCTAAGCTTAAAATAATCAAATAATACCACTTCTTACTGCATAATTTATTCCAGAGATCAACCACCTACTTCCAACCCAGAATTTTCCAAGAACTTTCCTGAATCTGGAATAAATAAGAACGTAATAAGAACACAATAAAATAAGAACATATTAAACTAAGAATATAATAAAATACGAACACAAAATAAGAACTTAATAAAATAGGAACACAATAAAATAAGAACATAATAAAATAAGAACATAAGAACATACGTAAGAACATTTATCATCCTTCACTTGACGCTTTTTCACTAAATTCTAGTGAATTTAAATCCATTCTGTAGTATGTTATTAATTTGTGTCTCTGTTATTTATCACTAATTTTACAATATTATTTTCCCAGTTGGTTCCATAATGTGTTGCTTAAGGAACCAATCGTCATTAGGGCATGGTATTGTGGGTGCTATATTAAGTTGGATTAAGGCATATCTATACCAAAGGAAATAAAGAGTTAGTATAAATATGGGTAAATCAGAGTTGGAAAATGTTGTAAGTGGAGTGCCTCAAGGCTCTGTCCTGGGACCTCTGTTATTCTATATATATATATATATATATATATATATATATATATATATATATATATATATATATATATGTATATATATATATATATATATATATATATATATATATATATATATATATATATATATATATATATATATATATATACATATATATATATATATATATATATATATATATATATATATATATATATATATATATATATATATATATATATATCATACATACTTGTGTTCATACTTGTGTTCATAATGTTCATAAAAAATGGATATAAGTGGGAAAAGCTTATATTTAAGAAAGATCTGGGTAAATACTGGTTCGGTAACAAGGTTGTTGATTTGTGGAACCAATTACCGCGTAGCACAATAGAAGTAAGATTCCTTGATTGTTTCAAGTGTCGGCTAGACATTTATGAAAGAGGTTTGGTGGTTATAAATAGGAGCTGCCTGATTTGGGCTAATAGGCCTTTTGCTGTTGTTGTTGTTGTTGTTAAAGATTCAGCTACTAGGAACAAAAAGTTCCAAGTAGCACGGGCTATGGTGAGCCCCTAGTAGACTTACCTGGCACAGGAGCGGGGCTGTAGCTTGAGGGTTTTTGCAGTTACCTTCATTCTTATGTTCTTAATGTTATGATGACCAAGAAATGATGTAATTGAGATTTTGATGGTGGATCTGAACTTACAGAGTATTGGGGATAGAATTTCAGAGATAAATGTAGCTTCAGCGATTAGATTAATGAGAGGCGGGAGAGTTAATGAGTTAACCCTCTCACTTCAAAACATGGGAAAAACTGAATAATGCATGTGAGTATAATAAGAGAGCGTACATGAGGTACTAATGGTCTAATGTTACAAAATATGACGCTTGCAAGAATGTGTTGCCAAAGAAACTACACCACCATGGAAGGCATGTAACGTGGATGAAGTAATTATTCCATCAAGTTCAAGTTCAAGTACGTCTATTGAGACAATAAAATAAATCTCAAAGGGACAGAGTTGCTTAGGCTATTTCTATCCTCTTCTACTTCAAGTCCCTCAAGAGGCGCACACATCCAGTGAGGACAAATCACAGTACAAGAAACACATTTAACATTGCAGGTTAATATAGTAAGCACAGCATATAAGTGTTACACTCTTGGGACAAAATGCTTGTAGTTCCTAAGTATTCTGGCTATCATACCATTATCACACATCCAAAGAATTTGTGGTACACTACTTATTTCCTATAGTTATCAATAAGTTGACTCTCTAATACATAATGATCTAAGGTGTGGGCGTGCACCATACTACACACTAATACATAATGATCTAAGGTGTGGGCGTGCACCACACTACACACTAATACACAGTGATCTAAGGTGTGGGCGTGCACCACACTACACACTAATACATAGTGATCTAAGGTGTGGGCGTGCACCACACTACACACTAATACATAGTGATCTAAGGTGTGGGCGTGCACCACACTACACACTAATACATAGTGATCTAAGGTGTGGGCGTGCACCACACTACACACTAATACATAGTGATCTAAGGTGTGGGCGTGCACCATACTACACACTAATACGTAATGTTCTAAGGTGTGGGCGTGCACCATACTACACACTAATACACAGTGATCTAAGGTGTGGGCGTGCACCATACTACACACTAATACATAGTGTTCTAAGGTGTGGGCGTGCACCACGCTACACACTAATACATAGTGATCTAAGGTGTGGGCGTGCACCACACTACACGTAATACGTAATGATCTAAGGTCTACTACATAATTTACACTCCTTATCTTTCTCCTTTTATTCTCTCTATTATCTTTCATGAAGAGTTTTCAGACTCTTAACTTGCTGATGTGTGAGTAGTCAACAGCACACTTTTAATACCCTTTTAATATCCCTTTTGCTATGCACATCATCAACTTGTACACCTCTATCATGATACCCTAACTCTTCACCTTTCTAGAGAATGTAATTTAAGAATTGCCAATCTTTCTTCATATGACAGGTTTCTAATTTGAGGGATTAACTTTGTCATCCTACGCTGGACGCGTTCTGGTGAATTTATATCCATTCCATAGTATCCTCTTGAGCAGAATCATTGCTAAAGATGAATCATGTCTAAGAGTCAATCTGCCGCCATCCCTCACGCCTCGCCTGGTGTAGCCCACTCAGACATTTTCCCCTCAAGATGATCCATGGTCGAGAGTTCGATCTGTGTCGCATCCATCATGTGCTCTTGAGAGCCAGCTCACGGCTCTTACACACGCACCTGGTGTCTGATCTCTGTCCCACGTCGCTCTCTTAAGAGGCATATTCTGCTTCAGTCCTCCATTCCTCTTGCTCTCCCGTTCTCTATTTTAGTGTGAGTTGGTTGTGGGAGCTGCCTCATGCATATTGCACGAAGACAGTTATGCACCCTTCTCTTCCATTCCTTCATCCCTTCCTTCGTCCTGGAATATTTCCATAAATCATTTAGAGTTTCTGACTTCCTCTTATCTCTCTCTCTCCCTCCCTTGCATTCCTCCCTTGATGGTGTAGTGTCCAGCTGATAGTTGTATTGCAGGCGATGAGTCACAATAACGTGGCTGAAGTATGTTGACGAATCCACACACTAGAAAATGAAGGGACGACGACGTTTCGGTCCGTCCTGGACCATTCTCAAGTCGATTGAGTCAAGACAATCGACTTGAGAATGGTCCAGGACGAACCGAAACGTCGTCGTCCCTTCATTTTCTAGTGTGTGGATTGGTAAACATGATTGTATTGCTCACATACTCTAAAACTAATCTGTCATTATATGTGACGGAAGGTAATATGTGTTATACGAGCTGAACGGCAGACTAAATGGCTGTTGCCTCGTTCAAGGTTCAGAGGTAAATATGTAATTTGTGAACACATGTGACACAACTACTGAGGTAACTTAAGCAAAACTGTTCTCTTTATCACATGATACAACCTACCCTACCCTACCCGTATCCTACTGTACCTTATCCAACCGTATCTTACTGTACCTTATCCTACCCTATTCTACCGTACCCTATCCTATACTATACCCGGGTTTGGAACAGGGCTCTATATGAGAGGATTTAAGTCTGGCATTATCGAGACAAGACTAAGAGGTTTTAAGAATTTTGTAGATGTGTGTGTGTGTGTGTACTCACCTAGTTGTACTCACCTAGTTGTGCTTGCGGGGGTTGAGCTCTGGCTCTTTGGTCCCGCCTCTCAACCGTCAATCAATAGGTATACAGGTTCCTGAGCCTACTGGGCTCTATCATATCTACACTTGAAACTGTGTATGGAGTCAGCCTCCACCACATTACTTCCTAATGCATTCCATTTGTCAACCACTCTGACACTAAAAAAGTTCTTTCGAATATCTCTGTGGCTCATTTGGGCACTCAGTTTCCACCTGTGTCCCCTAGTGCGTGTTCCCCTTGTGTTAAATAGCCTGTCTTTATCAACCCTGTCGATTCCCTGTGTGTGTGTGTGTGTGTGTGTGAGGTGGGGGGGGGGGAACAACTTAACTACACACCCCAGACTCTCAACTAAGGCTCATTTTGAACTCCACGGTCCCCCATCGTACAAATTACACTGTACTGTGAAGAGTAGCGGCTTGTATATATCCACGTTTTGTATGGACGGGTTAGGAGGGTGGCTTGGGCGAGTACGTATCTGGTTAGCTTAACACCATGCATTTTGTACGCTGTGGCCAGCAGGAGTGAGACCAGGGCCGTACGCTGTGGCCAGCAGGAGTGAGACCAGGGCCATAATCGCAGCCAACTCACGCTCACTGCACTACACGGATTGATTTTGAGTTTACTTCTCCATGGCAAAATTACAAAAATTGTTCACGTTTTTGGATTATTTGAGAGTGTGAAATTGATGGCAGCATAACTCATGAAGAACATTGTGGCTGTGTGTTCATGTCTCCGAGTCGTGCCGGCGTTCTAGAACACCATCTAGACCAACTTAGACACAATCGACTTAGACCACAATCGACTTGAGAATGGTCCAGGACGAACCGAAACGTCGTCGTCCCTTCACCTTCTAGTGTGTGGTCTGGTCACCATACTTGAGCCACGTTATTGTGACTCATCGCCTGCAACTTAGACGCAACATCAGCGGGTTCAAGTTGGCATTAGAAACTTTAATAACATGTTTAAGTTGATAGTGTAATATTCTTGAGGAAGACGTGGAGCCACCACCCTCGCTGCTGAGACTGCTGTGATGGTGGAGTCACAGGAGAACATTTACTAGCCCTCAGCAAGCTCTCAGCAGCTCGTCCACACACTCTTGTGTTTCAGCTCCTAAGCCCAGCCACTTGGGCAGTAGCGACGGTCTAGCTACAGCCCAATTGATTGATTGATGAAGATTAAGCCACCCAAAATGTGGCACGGGCATGAATACCCCTTAAGTGATGGCCCTTTGGAGTCCTTACCAGTATCAAGAACTGATACTGTAGATCTGTGGAGGTGCGACTGCACCCTGCGTGACGGGAGATGTCTCCCATGTACAGCCCAAGTGTCGGCGTCGGTGTTCAATCCCCGACCGTCCAAGTGGTTGGGCACCATTCCTTTCCCCCCGTCCCGTCCCTAATCCTTATCCTGACCCCCTTCCCAGTGCTATATAATCGTGGTGGCCTGGCGCTTCCCCTGATAATTCCCTCCTAAGTCCTGACTACATCAAAAACTAGTTTTTATAAAAACTTATTTTTTTATGTCATTCACTCTAGTGGTTTATTAGACTCAAGCTTCACTAACATCTTTGTTTCTAGTTGTTTCTACTTTACTTGTTGTTCCTCGCTTTGAACACTGCTTCTTTGTCTCTTGTAAATTCCGACAGAATCGTTTATGTCGTTGTCATGTCCTGTATAAGTCCTCTCTCTTGCAATGTAACGAGGTAATGTGATCTGCCTTCCCCAGTGTTCAGTGAAGTGACCTCAGACTGCACGAGGAGGGTGGAGGAGGATGGAGGAGGGGGGAGGAGGGGGAGGAAGAGGGGGAGGAGGAGGAGGAGGAGGGGAAGGAGGGGGAGGAGGGGGAGGAAGAGGGGGAGGAGGAGGGGGAGGAGGGGGAGGAGGAGGGTGGAGGAGGGGGAGGAGGGTGGTGGAGGGGGAGGAAGAGGGGGAGGAGGAGGGGGAGGAAGAGGGGGAGGAGGAGGAGGGCCAACATATCAGGGTAAATATGTCGTATTAAAAGAAGTCAAAAACCTCGCCACACACAAAATATTTGGATACAATTAAATGAAAAATAAGATTTATTATTATGAACATCTTTATGTACACAATTAATAACAATTGTGACTAATCAGAGTACTTCAAATAGGTCTTATCATAGTGAGGATAATGCTGATATTGACTCACAGAACAGAGGGTCATACACAAGACAATAGATCTCAACTAAAGGCTGAATCACACACACACACACACATATATATATATATATATATATATATATATATATATATATATATATATATATATATATATATATATATATATATATATATATATATATATCAATTGGTCCCCAGGACTATATGCAACTGAAAACTCACACCCCAGAAGTGACTCGAACCCATAGTGCCAGGAGCAACGCAACTGGTATGTACAGGACGCCTTAATCCGCTTGACCATCATGACCAGACATAAGGAGGTGATAGTCGAGGCTATTTGAACCCCCCCCCCCCCACCGGCACCCGGAAAGATTACCATCCGGGTGCCGGCGGGGCGGGGGGTGGTTCAAATAGCCTCGGCTATCACTTCCTTATGTCCGGTCGTGGTGGTCAAGCGGATTAAGGCGTCCTGTACATACCAGTTGCGTTGCTCCTGGCACTATGGGTTCGAGTCACTTCTGTGGTGTGAGTTTTCAGTTGCATATAGTCCTGGGGACCAATTGATATATATATATATATATATATATATATATATATATATATATATATATATATATATATATATATATAAATATATGTTTCAATGTACGAATATATAAAAACAACATTGAATTGTTCACTGCCACACAGGGGCCGGGATAGGTTCATAAGTGATGCAGCTTTAATATAAAATAAATAAAATTGTTCTTCATTCTATAAAATGGACAAGCAAATTTAGGATAGATTGTTAGGATGTCGTCCAGTACACTAGATTCAATGAAATAATTACACAGGGCGCCTGGTGGCTGAGTGGACAGCACTCAGGACTCGTAATCTTGGGGACCGGGGTTCGATCCCTGGCGATGGCGGAAAACAAATGGGCAAATTTTCTTTCACCCTGTTCACCTAGCATTAAATAGGTTTCTGGGAGTTAGACAGCTGTTACGGGCTGCTTTCTAAGGGGATGCGTGTGTGTGAATAAAAATGATCGTTGATTGATTGACAGTAGCGAGGCGGGCCGAATGAGCAGAGCTCAACCCCCGAAAGCACAACTAGGTGAGTACAACTAGATGAATCCAGCTGGCGGTACAAGAGGCCAGAAGTGAGGTACAAGAGGCCAGAAGTGCGGTACAATAGGCCAGAAGTGAGGTACAAGAGGCCAGAAGTGAGGTACAAGAGGCCAGAAGTGCGGTACAAGAGGCCAGAAGTGCGGTACAAGAGGCCAGAAGTGAGGTACAAGAGGCCAGAAGTGAGGTACAAGAGGCCAGAAGTGAGGTACAAGAGGCCAGAAGTGCGGTACAAGAGGCCAGAAGTGCGGTACAAGAGGCCAGAAGTGCGGTACAATAGGCCAGAAGTGCGGTACAATAGGCCAGAAGTGCGGTACAAGAAGCCAGAAGTGGGGTACAAGAGGCCAGAAGTGCGGTACAAGAGGCCAGAAGTGCGATACAAGAGGCCAGAAGTGCGGTACAATAGGCCAGAAGTGCGGTACAATAGGCCAGAAGTGCGGTACAAGAGGCCAGAAGTGCGGTACAAGAGGCCAGAAGTGAGGTACAAGAGGCCAGAAGTGCGGTACAATAGGCCAGAAGTGAGGTACAAGAGGCCAGAAGTGAGGTACAAGAGGCCAGAAGTGCGGTACAAGAGGCCAGAAGTGCGGTACAATAGGCCAGAAGTGCGGTACAAGAGGCCAGAAGTGAGGTACAAGAGGCCAGAAGTGCGGTACAAGAGGCCAGAAGTGAGGTACAAGAGGCCAGAAGTGCGGTACAAGAGGCCAGAAGTGCGGTACAAGAGGCCAGAAGTGAGGTACAAGAGGCCAGAAGTGCGGTACAGGAGGCCAGAAGTGCGGTACAAGAGGCCAGAAGTGAGGTACAAGAGGCCAGAAGTGAGGTACAAGAGGCCTGAAGTGCGGTACAAGAGGCCAGAAGTGCGGTACAAGAGGCCAGAAGTGAGGTACAAGAGGCCAGAAGTGAGGTACAAGAGGCCAGAAGTGCGGTACAAGAGGCCAGAAGTGAGGTACAAGAGGCCAGAAGTGCGGTACAAGAGGCCAGAAGTGAGGTACAAGAGGCCAGAAGTGAGGTACAAGAGGCCTGAAGTGCGGTACAAGAGGCCAGAAGTGCGGTACAAGAGGCCAGAAGTGAGGTACAAGAGGCCAGAAGTGAGGTACAAGAGGCCAGAAGTGCGGTACAAGAGGCCAGAAGTGAGGTACAAGAGGCCAGAAGTGCGGTACAAGAGGCCAGAAGTGCGGTACAAGAGGCCAGAAGTGAGGTACAAGAGGCCAGAAGTGCGGTACAAGAGGCCAGAAGTGAGGTACAAGAGGCCAGAAGTGCGGTACAAGAGGCCAGAAGTGCGGTACAAGAGGCCAGAAGTGAGGTACAAGAGGCCAGAAGTGCGGTACAAGAGGCCAGAAGTGCGGTACAAGAGGCCAGAAGTGAGGTACAAGAGGCCAGAAGTGCGGTACAATAGGCCAGAAGTGCGGTACAAGAGGCCAGAATTGCGGTACAAAAGGCCAGAAGTGCGGTACAAGAGGCCAGAAGTGCGGTAGAAGAGGCCAGATTGAGGTACAAGAGGCCAGAAGTGCGGTACAAGAGGCCAGAAGTGAGGTACAAGAGGCCAGAAGTGAGGTACAAGAGGCCAGAAGTGCGGTACAAGAGGCCAGAAGTGAGGTACAAGAGGCCAGAAGTGCGGCACAAGAGGCCAGAAGTGCGGTACAAGAGGCCAGAAGTGCGGTACAAGAGGCCAGAAGTGAGGTACAAGAGGCCAGAAGTGCGGTACAAGAGGCCAGAAGAGAGGTACAAGAGGCCAGAAGTGAGGTACAAGAGGCCAGAAGTGCGGTACAAGAGGCCAGAAGTGAGGTACAAGAGGCCAGAAGTGAGGTACAAGAGGCCAGAAGTGAGGTACAAGAGGCCAGAAGTGAGGTACAAGAGGCCAGAAGTGCGGTACAAGAGGCCAGAAGTGCGGTACAAGAGGCCAGAAGTGAGGTACAAGAGGCCAGAAGTGCGGTACAAGAGGCCAGAAGTGAGGTACAAGAGGCCAGAAGTGAGGTACAAGAGGCCAGAAGTGCGGTACAAGAGGCCAGAAGTGCGGTACAAGAGGCCAGAAGTGAGGTACAAGAGGCCAGAAGTGAGGTACAAGAGGCCAGAAGTGCGGTACAAGAGGCCAGAAGTGAGGTACAAGAGGCCAGAAGTGCGGTACAAGAGGCCAGAAGTGAGGTACAAGAGGCCAGAAGTGCGGTACAAGAGGCCAGAAGTGAGGTACAAGAGGCCAGAAGTCTCTACACATAACCACATCATTACCAGAACTATCATGACAAACAACATCAAAATAACCGACACAAACAGCGACGGTACAAAACTGGACATCATTGACTCAAACAATTTTTAATGATTTATCTCGCCATTCACTGTTATCTGGGGGGGGGGGGGGCGTAGCGCATGGTCGCTACCACTGTAGGTCACAGTGTGGTCGTGGGGGGGGGGGCGTAGCGCATGGTCGCCGCCACTGTAGGTCACAGTGTGGTCGTGGGGGGGGGGGGGGCGTAGCGCGTGGTCGCTACCACTGTAGGTCACAGTGTGGTCGTGGGGGGGGGGGGCGTAGCGCATGGTCGCTACCACTGTAGGTCACAGTGTGGTCGTGGGGGGGGGGGGCGTAGCGCATGGTCGCTACCACTGTAGGTCACAGTGTGGTCGTGGGGGGGGGGCGTAGCGCATGGTCGCTACCACTGTAGGTCACAGTGTGGTCGTGGGGGGGGGGCGTAGCGCATGGTCGCTACCACTGTAGGTCACAGTGTGGTCGTGGGGGGGGGGGGCGTAGCGCATGGTCGCTACCACTGTAGGTCACAGTGTGGTCGTGGGGGGGGGGCGTAGCGCATGGTCGCTACCACTGTAGGTCACAGTGTGGTCGTGGGGGGGGGGCGTAGCGCATGGTCGCTACCACTGTAGGTCACAGTGTGGTCGTGGGGGGGGGGGCGTAGCGCATGGTCGCCACCACTGTAGGTCACAGTGTGGTCGTGGGGGGGGGGGCGTAGCGCATGGTCGCTACCACTGTAGGTCACAGTGTGGTCGTGGGGGGGGGGGGCGTAGCGCATGGTCGCTACCACTGTAGGTCACAGTGTGGTCGTGGGGGGGGGGCGTAGCGCATGGTCGCTACCACTGTAGGTCACAGTGTGGTCGTGGGGGGGGGGGGCGTAGCGCGTGGTCGCTACCACTGTAGGTCACAGTGTGGTCGTGGGGGGGGGGGCGTAGCGCATGGTCGCTACCACTGTAGGTCACAGTGTGGTCGTGGGGGGGGGGGCGTAGCGCGTGGTCGCTACCACTGTAGGTCACAGTGTGGTCGTGGGGGGGGGGGCGTAGCGCATGGTCGCTACCACTGTAGGTCACAGTGTGGTCGTGGGGGGGGGGGGGGGCGTAGCGCATGGTCGCTACCACTGTAGGTCACAGTGTGGTCGTGGGGGGGGGGGCGTAGCGCATGGTCGCTACCACTGTAGGTCACAGTGTGGTCGTGGGGGGGGGGGGGCGTAGCGCATGGTCGCTACCACTGTAGGTCACAGTGTGGTCGTGGGGGGGGGGGGGGGCGTAGCGCATGGTCGCTACCACTGTAGGTCACAGTGTGGTCGTGGGGGGGGGGGCGTAGCGCATGGTCGCTACCACTGTAGGTCACAGTGTGGTCGTGGGGGGGGGGGGCGTAGCGCATGGTCGCCACCACTGTAGGTCACAGTGTGGTCGTGGGGGGGGGGGGGGCGTAGCGCATGGTCGCCACCACTGTAGGTCACAGTGTGGTCGTGGGGGGGGGGGCGTAGCGCATGGTCGCCACCACTGTAGGTCACAGTGTGGTCGTGGGGGGGGGGGCGTAGCGCATGGTCGCTACCACTGTAGGTCACAGTGTGGTCGTGGGGGGGGGGCGTAGCGCATGGTCGCTACCACTGTAGGTCACAGTGTGGTCGTGGGGGGGGGGGGCGTAGCGCATGGTCGCTACCACTGTAGGTCACAGTGTGGTCGTGGGGGGGGGGGCGTAGCGCATGGTCGCCACCACTGTAGGTCACAGTGTGGTCGTGGGGGGGGGGGGGCGTAGCGCATGGTCGCCGCCACTGTAGGTCACAGTGTGGTCGTGGGGGGGGGCGTAGCGCATGGTCGCTACCACTGTAGGTCACAGTGTGGTCGTGGGGGGGGGGGCGTAGCGCATGGTCGCCGCCACTGTAGGTCACAGTGTGGTCGTGGGGGGGGGGGGCGTAGCGCATGGTCGCTACCACTGTAGGTCACAGTGTGGTCGTGGGGGGGGGGCGTAGCGCATGGTCGCCACCACTGTAGGTCACAGTGTGGTCGTGGGGGGGGGGGCGTAGCGCATGGTCGCCGCCACTGTAGGTCACAGTGTGGTCGTGGGGGGGGGGGGGCGTAGCGCATGGTCGCTACCACTGTAGGTCACAGTGTGGTCGTGGGGGGGGGCGTAGCGCATGGTCGCCACCACTGTAGGTCACAGTGTGGTCGTGGGGGGGGGGGGGCGTAGCGCATGGTCGCCGCCACTGTAGGTCACAGTGTGGTCGTGGGGGGGGGGCGTAGCGCATGGTCGCCGCCACTGTAGGTCACAGTGTGGTCGTGGGGGGGGGGGCGTAGCGCATGGTCGCCGCCACTGTAGGTCACAGTGTGGTCGTGGGGGGGGGGGGCGTAGCGCATGGTCGCTACCACTGTAGGTCACAGTGTGGTCGTGGGGGGGGGCGTAGCGCATGGTCGCCACCACTGTAGGTCACAGTGTTGTCGTGGGGGGGGGGGCGTAGCGCATGGTCGCCGCCACTGTAGGTCACAGTGTGGTCGTGGGGGGGGGGCGTAGCGCATGGTCGCCGCCACTGTAGGTCACAGTGTGGTCGTGGGGGGGGGGGGGCGTAGCGCATGGTCGCCGCCACTGTAGGTCACAGTGTGGTCGTGGGGGGGGGGGCGCGTGGTCGCTACCACTGTAGGTCACAGTGTGGTCGCTACCACTGTAGGTCACAGTGTGGTCGCTACCACTGTAGGTCACAGTGTGGTCGCCGCCACTGTAGGTCACAGTGTGGTCGCCGCCACTGTAGGTCACAGTGTGGTCGCCGCCACTGTAGGTCACAGTGTGGTCGCTACCACTGTAGGTCACAGTGTGGTCGCTACCACTGTAGGTCACAGTGTGGTCGCTACCACTGTAGGTCACAGTGTGGTCGCTACCACTGTAGGTCACAGTGTGGTCGCTACCACTGTAGGTCACAGTGTGGTCGCCACCACTGTAGGTCACAGTGTGGTCGCTACCACTGTAGGTCACAGTGTGGTCGCCGCCACTGTAGGTCACAGTGTGGTCGCCACCACTGTAGGTCACAGTGTGGTCGCTACCACTGTAGGTCACAGTGTGGTCGCTACCACTGAAGGTCACAGTGTGGTCGCTACCACTGTTGGTCACAGTGTGGTCGCCACCACTGTAGGTCACAGTGTGGTCGCTACCACTGTAGGTCACAGTGTGGTCGCCGCCACTGTAGGTCACAGTGTGGTCGCTACCACTGTAGGTCACAGTGTGGTCGCTACCACTGTAGGTCACAGCGTGGTCGCTACCACTGTAGGTCACAGTGTGGTCGCCACCACTGTAGGTCACAGTATGGTCGCCACCACTGTAGGTCACAGTGTGGTCGCCACCACTGTAGGTCACAGTGTGGTCGGGTTGGCTGTAAGATCCTGGTTGGGCTCCGGTTAGAGGTCTCCTGAACCTCCCAGTCAGTTCAGTAGAATTCCGGGTTGGTCGATAATGGTACCATCGTTGCAGAGTCGGTTAAGGCACGTGTCTAGGAATTACCAGATACGTGCCAAAAAATATATATATATATATATATTAGTATATTTTGGTAGCAGTCTTTCCTGTAGACATATATTATTAAATATGACCGAAAAAGTAAGATTAATAATTCTAACACGAATTTTCTCAATCTTTCGTACATTACGCTTCACTGTTGGAGGTAAATCAAAAATCACTTCTCCAAAATTCATTTTTATTTCTAGTCTGACGCGACACGGGCGCGTTTCGTAAAACTTATTACATTTTCAAAGACTTCACAAATACACAACTGATTAGAACTTGCGTTTCTCTGATTTTATATCTACATTTGAGTGAGGTGGGAAGGGTGATGTGGCATTAACACAAGACAGAACACTAGGGGATATTAATAGGGTATTAAAAGTATCAATACAAGACAGAACAGAAACAATGGGTATTGAATAGAAGTGTTTGTAGAAAGCCTATTGGTCCATATTTCTTGATGCTTCTATATTGGAGCGGAGTCTTGAGGTGGGTAGAATATAGTTGTGCAATAATTGGCTGTTGATTGCTGGTGTTGACTTCTTGATGTGTAGTGCCTCGCAAACGTCAAGCCGCCTGCTATCGCTGTATCTATCGATGATTTCTGTGTTGTTTACTAGGATTTCGCTGGCGATGGTTTGGTTATGGGAAGAGATTATATGTTCCTTAATGGAGCCCTGTTGCTTATGCATCGTTAAACGCCTAGAAAGAGATGTTGTTGTCTTGCCTATATACTGGGTTTTTTGGAGCTTACAGTCCCCAAGTGGGCATTTGAAGGCATAGACGACGTTAGTCTCTTTTAAAGCGTTCTGTTTTGTGTCTGGAGAGTTTCTCATGAGTAGGCTGGCCGTTTTTCTGGTTTTATAGTAAATCGTCAGTTGTATCCTCTGATTTTTGTCTGTAGGGATAACGTTTCTATTAACAATATCTTTCAGGACCCTTTCCTCCGTTTTATGAGCTGTGGAAAAGAAGTTCCTGTAAAATAGTCTAATAGGGGGTATAGGTGTTGTGTTAGTTGTCTCTTCGGAGGTTGCATGGCTTTTCACTTTCCTTCTTATGATGTCTTCGATGAAACCATTGGAGAAGCCGTTATTGACTAGGACCTGCCTTACCCTACAGAGTTCTTCGTCGACTTGCTTCCATTCTGAGCTGTGGCTGAGAGCACGGTCGACGTATGCGTTAACAACACTCCTCTTGTACCTGTCAGGGCAGTCGCTGTTGGCATTTAGGCACATTCCTATGTTTGTTTCCTTTGTGTAGACTGCAGTGTGGAAACCTCCGCCCTTTTCCATGACTGTTACATCTAGAAAAGGCAGCTTCCCATCCTTTTCCGTCTCGTAAGTGAAACGCAGCACAGAACTCTGCTCAAATGCCTCCTTCAGCTCCTGCAGATGTCTGACATCAGGTACCTGTGTAAAAATGTCGTCAACATACATGCAGTATATGGCCGGTTTCAAGTTCATGTCGACTAAGACTTTTTGCTCGATGGTACCCATGTAGAAGTTTGCAAACAGGACACCTAGGGGAGAACCCATGGCGACCCCATCTACTTGCTTATACATGTGCCCATCCGGGCTCAAGAAGGGTGCCTCTTTAGTACAAGCTTGGAGTAGTTTCCTCAGAATACTTTCTGGCATGTCAAGAGGAGTACAGGCTGGATCACGATACACTCTGTCGGCTATCATTCCGATTGTCTCGTCCACAGGTACGTTGGTAAACAGCGATTCTACGTCCAACGAGGCTCTTATCCCTGTGGCCCGTGCGCCCCGCAGTAAGTCCACAAATTCCTTTGGAGACTTCAGGCTGAAGGCGCAAGGAACATAAGGAGTCAGCAGGCCGTTGAGTCGCTTCGCCAGTCTGTACGTGGGTGTGGGTATCTGGCTATTGATTGGCCGAAGTGGGTTTCCAGGCTTGTGCGTCTTGACATTTCCATACGCATATCCAGGTTTATATTCCCCAATGATCTTTGGCAGGTGGAGTCCGGATTTCTTGGCGTTCACAGTTTCGATCAGTTTGTTGACCTTTGCTTTTAATTCGTGTTAGAATTATTAATCTTACTTTTTCGGTCATATTTAATATATATATATATATATATATATATATATATATATATATATATATATATATATATATATATATATATATATATATATATATATATATATATATATATATATATATATATATATATATATATATATATATATATATATATATATATATATATATATATATATATATATATATATATATTATTAAATATGACCGAAAAAGTAAGATTAATAATTCTAACACGAATTTTCTCAATCTTTCGTACATTACGCTTCACTGTTGGAGGTAAATAAAAAATCACTTCTCCAAAATTCATTTTTATTTCTAGTCTGACGCGACACGGGCGCGTTTCGTAAAACTTATTACATTTTCAAAGACTTCACAAATACACAACTGATTAGAACTTGCGTTTCCCTGATTTTATATCTACATTTGAGTGAGGTGGGAAGGGTGATGTGGCATTACATTTGAGTGAGGTGGGAAGGATGATGTGGCATTAACACAAGACAGAACACTAGAGGATATTAATAGGGTATTAAAAGTATCAACACAAGACAGAACAGAAACAATGGGTATTGAATAGAAGTGTTTGTAGAGAGCCTATTGGTCCATATTTCTTGATGCTTCTATATTGGAGCGGAGTCTTGAGGTGGGTAGAATATAGTTGTGCAATAATTGGCTGTTGATTGCTGGTGTTGACTTCTTGATGTGTAGTGCCTCGCAAACGTCAAGCCGCCTGCTATCGCTGTATCTATCGATGATTTCTGTGTTGTTTACTAGGATTTCTCTGGCGATGGTTTGGTTATGGGAAGAGATTATATGTTCCTTAATGGAGCCCTGTTGTTTATGCATCGTTAAACGCCTAGAAAGAGATGTTGTTGTCTTGCCTATATACTGGGTTTTTTGGAGCTTACAGTCCCCAAGTGGGCATTTGAAGGCATAGACGACGTTAGTCTCTTTTAAAGCGTTCTGTTTCGTGTCTGGAGAGTTTCTCATGAGTAGGCTGGCCGTTTTTCTGGTTTTATAGTAAATCGTCAGTTGTATCCTCTGATTTTTGTCTGTAGGGATAACGTTTCTATTAACAATATCTTTCAGGACCCTTTCCTCTGTTTTATGAGCTGTGGAAAAGAAGTTCCTGTAAAATAGTCTAATAGGGGGTATAGGTGTTGTGTTAGTTGTCTCTTCGGAGGTTGCATGGCTTTTCACTTTCCTTCTTATGATGTCTTCGATGAAACCATTGGAGAAGCCGTTATTGACTAGGACCTGCCTTACCCTACAGAGTTCTTCGTCGACTTGCTTCCATTCTGAGCTGTGGCTGAGAGCACGGTCGACGTATGCGTTAACAACACTCCTCTTGTACCTGTCAGGGCAGTCGCTGTTGGCATTTAGGCACATTCCTATGTTTGTTTCTTTTGTGTAGACTGCAGTGTGGAAACCTCCGCCCTTTTCCATGACTGTTACATCTAGAAAAGGCAGCTTTCCATCCTTTTCCGTCTCGTAAGTGAAACGCAGCACGGAACTCTGCTCAAATGCCTCCTTCAGCTCCTGCAGATGTCTGACATCAGGTACCTGTGTAAAAATGTCGTCAACATACCTGCAGTATATGGCCGGTTTCAAGTTCATGTCGACTAAGACTTTTTGCTCGATGGTACCCATGTAGAAGTTTGCAAACAGGACACCTAGGGGAGAACCCATGGCGACCCCATCTACTTGCTTATACATGTGCCCATCCGGGCTCAAGAAGGGTGCCTCTTTAGTACAAGCTTGGAGTAGTTTCCTCAGAATACTTTCTGGCATGTCAAGAGGAGTACAGGCTGGATCACGATACACTCTGTCGGCTATCATTCCGATTGTCTCGTCCACAGGTACGTTGGTAAACAGCGATTCTACGTCCAACGAGGCTCTTATCCCTGTGGCCCGTGCGCCCCGCAGTAAGTCCACAAATTCCTTTGGAGACTTCAGGCTGAAGGCGCAAGGAACATAAGGAGTCAGCAGGCCGTTGAGTCGCTTCGCCAGTCTGTACGTGGGTGTGGGTATCTGGCTAATGATTGGCCGAAGTGGGTTTCCAGGCTTGTGCGTCTTGACATTTCCATACGCATATCCAGGTTTATATTCCCCAATGATCTTAGGCAGGTGGAGTCCGGATTTCTTGGCGTTCACAGTTTCGATCAGTTTGTTGACCTTTGCTTTTAATTCGGCTGTAGTGTCCTTCGTTACCCTTTGGAACTTAGTTTGGTCAGAGAGTATGATGTTCATTTTCGCCAGATATTCGTCTTTTTTAAGAATGACATATATTGGCGACTTGTCACCTCTCCTGACAACTATCTCCTTGTTCTCACGAAGGCTTTTAGCTGCCGCTTTAAGCTCGGGGGACAGTATGGTGCTTCTGTAGTTGCCTCGATTCTTTCCTCCTTCTGCAATAAGTTCTGCTTGTAAGGTATCTTTGGTAGTGACCTTCTTTTGTGTCTCGAGGTCGAATATGTCGTCCAACAGAATTTCCAACTCTACTTTCCGGGCCATTTCACTCGGTCTGGACATAACATGACAGTTTATGCCCAGATTTAGGAGAGTGACTTGGTCCTCAGTGAGGTTAATTCCTGCAAGGTTCAGGAAGCCATCTCTTGGTCGTGGAATTGCCATAGGTCCTCCAAGAAAGCCCATATATATATATATATATATTATATATATATTATATATATTATATATATATATATATATATATTATTAAATATGACCGAAAAAGTAAGATTAATAATTCTAACACGAATTTTCTCTATCTTTCTTACATTTCTTTTCACTGTTGGTGGTAATTCAAAGATCAATTCTCCAAAATTAATTTTTATTTCTAGTCTGACGCGACACTTGAGCGCATTTCGTAAAACTTATTACATTTTCAAAGACTTTAGTTTACAAACACACAACTGAAATTGAATAGAGCTTACACATTTTCGAGTTTATATCTACATTTGGGTGAGGTGGATGAGGTGAAAACAAACTTTCAACAATGGGTATTGAATGGGTATTCAATTCAAACACAAGACAGAACACGAAACAATGGGTATTGAATGGAAGTAATTGTAGAAAGCCTATTGGTTTCTTGATGTTTCTATATTGGAGCAGAGTCTTGAAGTGGGTAGAATATAGTTGTTCATTAATTGGCTGTTGAATGTGCCTGAATGCCAACAGTGACTGCCCAGACAGGTACAAGAGGAGTGTTGTTAACGCTTATGTCGATCGTGCTCTCAGCCACAGCTCAGAATGGAAGCAAGTCGACGAAGAACTCTGTAGGGTAAGGCAGGTCCTAGTCAACAACGGCTTCTCCAATAGTTTCGTGGAAGACATCATAAGAAGGAAAGTGAAACGCCATGCAACCTCTGAAGAGACAACTAACACAACACCTATACCCCCTATTAGACTATTTTACAGGAACTTATTTTCCACAGCCCATAAAACGGAGGAAAGGGTCCTGAAAGATATTGTCAGTAGAAACGTTATCCCTACAGACAAAAATCAGAAGATACAACTGACGATTTACTATAAAACCAGAAAAACGGCCAGCCTACTCATGAGAAACTCTCCAGACACAAAGCAGAACGCTTTAAAAAAGACCAACGTCGTCTATGCCTTCAAATGCCCTCTTGGGGACTGTAAGCCTCAAAAAAACCAATATATAGGCAAGACAACAACATCTCTTTCCAGGCGTTTAACGATGCATAAGCAACAGGGCTCCATTAAGGAACATATAATCTCTTCCCACAAACAAACCATCACCAGAGAAATCTTAGCAAACAACACAGAAATCATCGATAGATACAGCGATAGCAGACGGCTTGACGTCTGCGAGGCACTACACATCAAGAAGTCAACACCAGCAATCAACAGCCAATTAATGCACAACTATATTCTACCCACTTCAAGACTCCGCTCCAATATAGAAACATCAAGAAATATGGACCAATAGGCATTCTACAATTACTTCCATTCAATTCCCATTGTTTCGTGTTCTGTCTTGTGTTTGAATTGAATACCCATTCAATACCCATTGTTGAAAGTTTGTTTTCACCTCATCCACCTCACCCAAATGTAGATATAAACTCGAAAATGTGTAAGCTCTATTCAGTTTCAGTTGTGTGTTTGTAAACTAAAGTCTTTGAAAATGTAATAAGTTTTACGAAACGCGCTCAAGTGTCGCGTCAGACTAGAAATAAAAATAAATTTTGGAGAATTGATCTTTGAATTACCATCAACAGTGAAAAGAAATGTAAGAAAGATAGAGAAAATTCGTGTTAGAATTATTAATCTTACTTTTTACGGTCATATTTAATAATATATGTCTACAGGAAAGACTGCTACCAATATATATATATATATATATATATATATATATATATATATATATATATATATATATATATATATATATATATATATATATATATATATATATATATATATATATATATATATATATATATATGTATAAGGAAACATTATAGGCAGGTGGATAGTTGAGATCGTCCATCAATCCAGTTCATCTCACTTTTGGAAAGTGAGTCCATGGACCTTGGGGCCGTGTTGTCAGGTGCTGTCTCCATCGTGGAGAAAACTTCAAAGAACTTATTTTCAGTTTGCCTCTCAAGACGACCACGAAAGTCATAAACATTTGGACCAAGTCAGCGACTCGTATCGTGGAAGGGAAGGCAGATGGAAAAATATATTTAGCCAACGCCTTCGCCTTTAATGTTGCATAACTGTGCAAAAATGATTTTATTCATTCTGCAAATGAAAATATAGTTTGGACATTATTTAAAATTTGATATTATTCAGTGTGCATTATGAATTGAGGAATATTTTTGGCTGAGAAGCATTCCGTAACAGCTTCCCAGAATGATATATATTGGGTAGTTTTGTGCAGGAAGGGAAATTGAAATTGAAATTGAAATAAGTTTATTGAGGTATAAATACACACAAAGGGATGAGGTGGCTCAAGCTATCCTCACCCCGTTTAATACAACATGTTCATGTATATATAGACACACATCAACAATAACATATTACTGAACATTCTGAGTGACAAACATATATATTTCTGCCTTTAAACATGCAGTATGTTACCAAACGTACACAAATAATTTTATAACTAGGCACACAGACAATTTGCAATAGACATTCAGACAATTCAACAAAAGGTTACAATCTTGGTGCAAAATTCTTATATCTCTCCAGAATATCATCAACCTTTCCGTTGTGACACATTTAGGCTATTGGCTCAGGAACAGTCCTTATCTCAGTGTTTCAATATACATTAATCAACGGGTCATCAATAACATAATGGGTGAGGGTGTGAGACCTTAACATAATGGGTGATGGTGTAAGACCTTAACATAATGGGTGAGGGTGTGAGACCTTAACATAATGGGTGAGGGTGTGAGACCTTAACATAATGGGTGAGGGTGTGAGACCTTAACATAATGGGTGAGGGTGTAAGACCTTAACATAATGGGTGAGGGTGTGAGACCTTAACATAATGGGTGAGGGTGTGAGACCTTAACATAATGGGTGAGGGTGTAAGACCTTAACATAATGGGTGAGGGTGTAAGACCTTAACATAATGGGTGAGGGTGTGAGACCTTAACATAATGGGTGAGGGTGTAAGACCTTAACATAATGGGTGAGGGTGTAAGACCTTAACATAATGGGTGAGGGTGTGAGACCTTAACATAATGGGTGAGGGTGTGAGACCTTAACATAATGGGTGAGGGTGTGAGACCTTAACATAATGGGTGAGGGTGTGAGACCTTAACATAATGGGTGAGGGTGTGAGCCCTTAATATACCACATAGTTTACACTAGGTGTCATTACCATTAAAACTTGTTTCATATTCTCAGTCGTATATGTACCCCAAGCCTGAGCCACATGTGTACAGAGTCACTTCAAGCATTTCTCCTTTTACAATATGTGAAATGTTGGTGTTTAGACTCACACAACTGTATCCAGTAGCCTGAGACACTGAAACAAGAACAGTAGCCTAAGGTAATGGAGCAAGCACAGTTACCTGAGGTACTAGAGTAACCACAGTAGCCTGAGGTACTGGAGCAAGCACAGTACCCTGTGGTACTGGAGCAAGCACAGTACCCTGAGGTACTGTAGCAAGCACAGTAGCCTGAGGTACTGGAGCAAGCACAGAAGCCTGAGGTACTGGAGCAAGAACAGTAGCCTGAGGAACTGGAGCAAACACAGTACCCTGAGGTACTGGAGCAAGTACAGTAGCCTGAGGTACTGGAGCAAGCCAAGTAACCTGAGGTAATAGAGCAAGCACAGTAGCCTGAGGTACAAGAGCAAGCCAAGTAACCTGAGGTACTAGAGCAAGCACAGTAGCCTGAGGTACAAGAGCAAGCACAGTAGCCTGAGGTACAAGAACAAGCACAGTAGCCTGAGGTACTGGAGCAAGCACAGTAGCCTGAGGTACTGGAGCAAGCACAGTAGCCTGAGGTACTGGAGCAAGCACAGTAGCCTGAGGTACAAGAGCAAGCACAGTAGCCTGAGGTACTGGAGCAAGCCAAGTAACCTGAGGTACTGGAGCAAGCCAAGTAACCTGAGGTACTGGAGCAAGCCAAGTAACCTGAGGTACTGGAGCAAGCACATTAGCCTGAGATACTGGTGAAAGCACAGTAGCCTGAGGTACTGGTGAAAGCACAGTAGCCTGAGGCACTGGTGAAAGCACAGTAGCCTGAGGTACTGGAGCAAGCACAGTACCCTGAGGTACTAGAGCAAGCTCCGTAGCCTGAGGTACTGGTGAAAGCACAGTAGCCTGAGGCACTGGAGCAAGCACAGTAGCCTGAGGTACTGGAGCAAGCACAGTAGCCTGAGGTACTGGAGCAAGCACAGTAGCCTGAGATACTGGGGCAAGCACAGTACCCTGAGGTACTGGAGCAAGCATAGTAACCTAATGTACTGGAGCATGCACAGTAGCCTGTGCTACTGGAGCAAGCACAGAAGCCTGAGGTACTGGAGCAAGCACAGTACCCTGAGGTACTGGAGCAAGCACAGTAGCCTGAGATACTGGGGCAAGCACAGTACCCTGAGGTACTGGAGCAAGCACAGTAGCCTGAGGTACTGGAGCAAGCACAGTAGCCTGAGGTACTGGAGCAAGCACAGTAGCCTGAGGTACTGGAGCAAGCACAGTACCCTGAGGTACTGGAGCAAGCACAGTAGCCTGAGGTACTTTAGCAAGCACAGTACCCTGAGGTACTGGAGCAAGCACAGTACCCTGAGGTACTAGAGCAAGCACAGTAGCCTGAGGTACTGGAGCAAGCACAGTAGCCTGAGGTACTGAAGCAAGCACAGTTGCCTGAGATACTGGAGCAAGCACAGTAGCCTGAGGTACTGGAGCAAGCACAGTACCTTGTGGTACTGGAGCAAGCACAGTAGCCTGAGGTACTAGAGCAAGCACAGTAGCCTGAGGTACTGGAGCAAGCACAGTTGCCTGAAGTACTGGAGCAAGCACAGTAGCCTGAAGTACTGGAGCAAGCACAGTAGCCTGAGGTACTGGAGCAAGCACAGTACCCTGAGGTACTGAAGCAAGCACAGTAGCCTGAGGTACTGGGGCAAGCACAGTACCCTGAGGTACTGGAGCAAGCACAGTAGCCTGAGGTACTGGAGCAAGCACAGTACCCTGAGGTACTGAAGCAAGCACAGTAGCTTGAGGTACTGGGGCAAGCACAGTACCCTGTGGTACTGGAGCAAGCACAGTAGCCTGAAGTACTGGAGCAAGCACAGTAGCCTGAGGTACTGGAGCAAGTACAGTACCCTGAGGTACTGGAGCAAGCACAGTAGCCTGAGGTACTGGAGCAAGCACCGTAGCCTGAAATACTGGAGCAAGCACAGTAGCCTGAAGTACTGGAGCAAGCACAGTAGCCTGAGGTACTGGAGCAAGCACAGTAGCCTGAGGTACTGGAGCAAGCACAGTAGCCTGAAGTACTGGAGCAAGCACAGTAGCCTGAGGTACTGGAGCAAGCACAGTAGCCTGAAGTACTGGAGCAAGCACAGTAACCTTAGGTACTGGAACAAGCACAGTAGCCTGAGGTACTGGAGCAAGCACAGTAACCTTAGGTACTGGAACAAGCACAGTACCCTGAGGTACTGGAACAAGCAGAGTACCCTGAGTTACCGGAGCAAGCACAGTACCCTGAGGTACTGGAGCAAGCAGAGTAGCCTGAGGTACTGGAGCAAGCACAGTACCCTGAGGTACTGGAGCAAGCACAGTACCCTGAGGTACTGGAGCAAGCACAGTAGCCTGAGGTACTGGAGCAAGCACAGTAGCCTGAAATACTGGAGCAAGCACAGTACCCTGAAGTACTGGAGCAAGCACCGTAGCCTGAAATACTGGAGCAAGCACAGTAGCCTGAAGTACTGGAGCAAGCACAGTAGCCTGAGGTACTGGAGCAAGCACAGTAACCTGAGGTACTGGGGCAAGCACAGTAGCCTGAGGTACTGGAGCAAGCACAGTAGCCTGAAATACTGGAGCAAGCACAGTACCCTGAAGTACTGGAGCAAGCACCGTAGCCTGAAATACTGGAGCAAGCACAGTAGCCTGAAGTACTGGAGCAAGCACAGTAGCCTGAGGTACTGGAGCAAGCACAGTAGCCTGAGGTACTGGGGCAAGCACAGTAGCCTGAGGTACTGGAGCAAGCACAGTAACCTTAGGTACTGGAACAAGCACAGTACCCTGAGGTACTGGAACAAGCAGAGTACCCTGAGTTACCGGAGCAAGCACAGTACCCTGAGGTACTGGAGCAAGCACAGTAGCCTGAGGTACTGGAGCAAGCACAGTACCCTGAGGTACTGGAGCAAGCACAGTAGCCTGAGGTACTGGAGCAAGCACAGTATCCTGAAATACTGGAGCAAGCACAGTAGCCTGAAGTACTGGAGCAAGCACAGTAGCCCGAGGTACTGGAGCAAGCACAGTAGGCTGAGGTACCGGAGCAAGCACAGTAACCTGAAGTACTGGAGCAAGCACAGTAGCCTGAGGTACTGGAGCAAGCACAGTACCCTGAGGTACTGGAACAAGCAGAGTACCCTGAGTTACCGGAGCAAGCACAGTACCCTGAGGTACTGGAGCAAGCACAGTAGCCTGAGGTGCTGGAGCAAGCACAGTACCCTGAGGTACTGGAGCAAGCACAGTAGCCTGAGGTACTGGAACAAGCACAGTACCCTGAGGTACTGGAACAAGCAGAGTACCCTGAGTTACCGGAGCAAGCACAGTACCCTGAGGTACTGGAGCATGCACAGTAGCCTGAGGTACTGGAGCAAGCACAGTACCCTGAGGTACTGGAGCAAGCACAGTAGCCTGAGGTACTGGAGCAAGCACAGTAGCCTGAAATACTGGAGCAAGCACAGTAGCCTGAAGTACTGGAGCAAGCACAGTAGCCCGAGGTACTGGAGCAAGCACAGTAGGCTGAGGTACCGGAGCAAGCACAGTAGCCTGAAGTACTGGAGCAAGCACAGTAGCCTGAGGTACTGGAGCAAGCACAGTAGCCTGAAGTACTGGAGCAAGCACAGTAGCCTGAGGTACTGGAGCAAGCACAGTACCTTGTGGTACTGGAGCAAGCACAGTAGCCTGAGGTACTGGAGCAAGCACAGTAGCCTGAAATACTGGAGCAAGCACAGTAGCCTGAAGTACTGGAGCAAGCACAGTAGCCTGAGGTACTGGAGCAAGCACAGTAGCCTGAGGTACTGGGGCAAGCACAGTAGCCTGAGGTACTGGAGCAAGCACAGTAACCTTAGGTACTGGTGCAAGCACTGTAGCCTGAGGTACTGGAACAAGCACAGTACCCTGAGGTACTGGAGCAAGCACAGTACCCTGAGGTACTGAAGCAAGCACAGTAGCCTGAGGTACTGGGGCAAGCACAGTACCCTGAGGTACTGGAGCAAGCACAGTAGCCTGAGGTACTGGAGCAAGCACCGTAGCCTGAAATACTGGAGCAAGCACAGTAGCCTGAAGTACTGGAGCAAGCACAGTAGCCTGAGGTACTGGAACAAGCACAGTACCCTGAGGTACTGGAGCAAGCACAGTAGCCTGAGGTACTGGAGCAAGCACCGTAGCCTGAAATACTGGAGCAAGCACAGTAGCCTGAAGTACTGGAGCAAGCACAGTAGCCTGAGGTACTGGAGCAAGCACAGTAGCCTGAGGTACTGGAGCAAGCACAGTAGCCTGAGGTACTGGAACAAGCACAGTACCCTGAGGTACTGGAGCAAGCACAGTACCCTGAGGTACTGGAGCAAGCACAGTAGCCTGAGGTACTGGAGCAAGCACAGTAGCCTGAAGTACTGGAGCAAGCACAGTAGCCTGAGGTACTGGAGCAAGCACAGTAGCCTGAGGTACTGGAGCAAGCACAGTAGCCTGAGGTACTGGAACAAGCACAGTACCCTGAGGTACTGGAGCAAGCACAGTACCCTGAGGTACTGGAGCAAGCACAGTAGCCTGAGGTACTGGAGCAAGCACAGTAGCCTGAGGTACTGGAGCAAGCACAGTAGCCTGAGGTACTGGAGCAAGCACAGTACCCTGAGGTACTGGAGCAAGCACAGTACCCTGAGGTACTGGAGCAAGCACAGTAGCCTGAGGTACTGGAGCAAGCACAGTACCCTGAGGTACTGGAGCAAGCACAGTACCCTGAGGTACTGGAGCAAGCACAGTAGCCTGAGGTACTGGAGCAAGCACAGTACCCTGAGGTACTGGAGCAAGCACAGTACCCTGAGGTACTGGAGCAAGCACAGTACCCTGAGGTACTGGAGCAAGCACAGTAGCCTGGATATATCATAATCTTGCCATATATCTGTCTCCGATGATATCACTATTTCAATGATGATAACGTAAATCAAGAATTTAAAAAAATAAACGATTTAATTAATTTTGGTTTGTTTGTTGGTATATAATATTCTTACTTTTATTTGTCAGATCCATATTCTTGCTTCTCTAAGAATATTTAATAATTCTTGTTCCATAGGTTTATTAACAAGTAATGTATCAAGAGAAGATAGTAAGCTTGGGAGGCGCTGTAGCACCCAGCTCAAGCTGTCTACCAAATGTCTACTGGAAGATAGGTAGTAGACAGTTGCTGGGAAGGCGGGGGGGGGGGGGGGGAACGATATACATACAAACATACTCATCTATACACCCGTGTGTGTGTACTCACCTAGTTGTTCTTGCGGGAGTTGAGCTCTGGCTCTTTGGTCCCGCTTCTCAATCGTCAATCAACAGGTGTACAGGTTCCTGAGCCTATTGGGCTCTATCATATCTACACTTGAAACTGTGTATGGAGTCAGCCTCCACCACATCACTGCCTAATGCATTCCATTTGTCAACCACTAAAAAAAAAAAAGTTCTACACTAAAAAGACACTAAAAAAGTTCTTTCTAATATCTCTGTGGCTCATTTGGGCACTCAGTTTCCACCTGTGTCCCCTAGTGCGTGTGCCCCTTGTGTTAAATAGCCTGTCTTTATCAACCCTGTCAATTCCCTTGAGAATCTTGAATGTGGTGATCATGTCCCCCCTAACTCTTCTGTTTTCCAACGAAGTAAGGTTTAATTCCCGTAGTCTCTCCTCGTAGCTCAAACCTCTCAGCTCGGGTACTAGTCTGGTGGCAAACCTTTGAACCTTTTCCAGTTTAGTCTTATGCTTGACTAGATATGGACTCCATGCTGGGGCTGCATACTCCAGGATTGGTCTGACATAAGTGGTATATAACGTTCTGAAAGATTCCTTACACAAGTTTTTAAAGACTGTTCTTATGTTAGCCAACCTGGCATATGCTGCTGATGTTATCCTCTTGATATGAGCTTCAGGGGACAGGTCTGGCGTGATATCAACCCCCAGGTCTTTCTCTCTCTCTGACTCTTGAAGTATTTCATCTCCCAAATGATACTTTGTATCTGGTCTCCTGCTTCCTGCCCCTATCTTCATTACGTTACATTTGCTTGGGTTAAACTCTAACAGCCATTTGTTCGACCATTCCTGCAGCTTGTCCAGGTCTTCTTGAAGCCTCAAGCTGTCCTCCTCTGTCTTAATCCTTCTCATAATTTTGGCGTCGTCAGCAAACATTGAGAGGAATGAGTCTATACCTCTGGGAGATCATTTACGTATATCAGAAACAGGATAGGTCCAACTACAGAGCCCTGTGTAAATTCACGCCATTCTGAGGTCTCACCCCTCACTGTAACTCTCTGCTTCCTATTCCTTAGGTACTCCCTTATCCACTGGAGCGCCCTACCAGTTACTCCTGCCTGTTTCTCCAGCTTATGCATCAACCTTTTATGGGGGTACTGTGTCAAAGGCTTTCCGACAGTCCAAAAAAATGCAGTCCGCCCATTCTTCTCTTTCTTGCTTAATCTTTGTCACCTGATCGTAGAATTCTATCAAGCCTGTAAGGCAAGATTTACTCTCCCTGAACCCATGTTGATGGGTTGTCACGAAGTCTCTTCTCTCCAGATGTGTTACTAGGTTTTTTCTCACAATCTTCTCCATCACCTTGCATGGTATACAAGTCAAGGACACTGACCTGTAGTTCAGTGCCTCTTGTCTGTCATCCTTTTTGTATATTGGTACTACATTAGCAGTCTTCCATATTTCTGGTAGGTCTCCCGTTTCCAGTGACCTACTATACAGTATGGAGAGTGGCAAGCAAAGTGCTCCTGCACACTCTTTCAATACCCATGGGGAGATTCCGTCCGGCCCAACAGCTTTTCTCACATCCAGCTCCAATAGGTGCTTCTTGACCTCATCTCTTGTAATTTCGAACCTATCCAAGGTCACCTGGTTTGCTGCCACCTCTCCTAGCGCCGTGACTCCTCCCTGTTCTATTGTAAAGACCTCCTGGAACCTTTTGTTGAGTTCTTCACACCTCTTTGTCATTCTCTGTGTACCTGTCCTCGCCCACCCTAAGTTTCATCACCTGTTCCTTCACTGTTGTCTTCCTCCTGATGTGACTTTGTAGTAGCTTTGGTTCGTTCTTGGCTTTATTAGCTATATCATTTTCATACCTTTTCTCAGCTGCTCTTCTCACACTAAAATACTCGTTCCTGGTTCTCTGGTATCTCTCTCTACTTTCTGGTGTTCTGTTACTACGGAAGCTCCTCCATGCCATTTTGTTCAGGTCCTTTGCTTTCCTACATTCCTTATTAAACCACGGATTCTTCCTTTGCTTCTCTGTTTTTTCCTGTCGGGCTGAGACAAACCTGCTTACAGCCTCCTGACATTTTTGGGTGACATAGTCCATCATGTCTTGTACGGATTTGTTTCTGAGTTCTGTGTCCCAATGTATATCCCATAGGAATTTATTCATCTCCTCATAATTTCCCTTTCGGTACGCCAGCCCTTTGTTTCCCAGTTCTTTTTTGGGGGTGATAATTCCTAGCTCAACCAGGTACTCAAAGCTCAATAAACTATGATCACTCATTCCCAAAGGGGCTTTCAACTTAACTTCCATTATATCCGACTCATTTAGGGTAAATATCAGATCAAGCAAGGCTGGTTCATCCCCTCCTCTCATTCTTGTCGGTCCCTTGACGTGTTGACTTAGAAAGTTTCTTGTTGCCACATCCAGCAGCTTAGCTCTCCATGTGTCTGGGCCTCCATGTGGGTCTCTGTTCCTCCAATCTATCTTCCCATGGTTGAAGTCTCCCATGATTAGTAGTATGGATCCGTTCCTGCTAGCCACAGAAGCTGCTCTCTCTATTATATTGATGGTGGCCAAGTTGTTTCTATCATATTCTTGTCTGGGTCTTCTGTCATTCGGTGGGGGGTTATATATGACTACTATTATAATTTTCTGTCCTCCAGTTGCTATGGTGCCTGATATGTAGTCACTGAAACCTTCACAGTTCTGAATTACCATCTCTTTGAAACTCCAACCTTCTCTTAGTAACAAAGCTACACCACCTCCTCCACTCCCTACTCTCTGTTTCCTCACTACATAGTAGCCCTGTGGAAACACTGCGTTTGTTATGATTTTCGTTAGCTTTGTTTCTGTGAGTGCTATTATGTCTGGGTTTTCTTCTAGTGCCCATTCTCCGAGTTCACTTGTTTTATTTGTAATCCCATCTATGTTAGTGTACATTGCCTTGAAGCTCACTTTCTTCTGTTCATTTTCTTGTCCCTTTCTTGGCGAGCATTCTGCTGGTGTGGGAAGCTGTTCCGTGGGTGAGAAGATCTGTGAGGTGGTTTGCAGGGTCTCAGAGGATTTTGGGGGTGGGGGATGGGGGTTTAAGTGAAGGGGGGAAAGGTAGGGTGTGGGTTAAGGAGATAGGGAGGACATGGAGGATATGGGGTGAGGGGGAAAGAGGGATAGGGGGGGTATGGGATGAAGGGGGAGGCGGGACAGGGGGGGGAAAGGTGAGAGGGGGACGTGATGAGAATGGGGAAGGGGTGACAGGGTCAGAATGGGGTGGGGGGGGGTAGGGAGGGTTGGGTGGGGGCAGGTAGGGTGAGGGGAAGGGAGGGTTTCTATGCAGAGGGGAAACACTCCCTTCCCCTCACCTTACCTGCCCCCACTCAACCCTCCCTGTGTGTGTGTACTCACCTAATTGTACTCACCTAATTGTGCTTGCGGGGGTTGAGCTTTGGCTCTTTGGTCCCGCCTCTCAACCGTCAATCAACTGGTGTACAGATTCCTGAGCCTACTGGGCTCTATCATGTCTACATTTGAAACTGTGTATGGAGTCAGCCTCCACCACATCACTTCCTAGTGCATTCCATTTACTAACTACTCTGACACTGAAAAAGTTCTTTTTAACGTCTTTGTGGCTCATTTGGGTACTCAGCTTCCACCTGTGTCCCCTTGTTCGCGTCCCACCAGTGTTGAATAGTTCATCCTTGTTTACCCGGTCGATTCCCCTGAGGATTTTGTAGGTTGTGATCATGTCCCTCTTACTCTTCTGTCTTCCAGTGTCGTAAGGTGCATTTCCCGCAGCCTTTCCTCGTAACTTATGCCTCTTAGTTCTGGGACTAGTCTAGTGGCATACCTTTGGACTTTTTCCAGCTTCGTCTTATGCTTGACAAGGTACGGGCTCCATGCTGGGGCCGCATACTCCAGGATTGGTCTTACATATGTGGTGTACAAGATTCTGAATGATTCCTTACAGAGGTTCCTGAACGCTGTTCTGATGTTAGCCAGCCTCGCATATGCCGCAGACGTTATTCTTTTTATGTGGGCTTCAGGAGACAGGTTTGGTGTGATATCCTAGATCTTTCTCTCTGTCTGTTTCATTAAGTACTTCATCTCCTATTCTGTATCCTGTGCCTGGCCTCCTATTTCCACTGCCTAGTTTCATTACTTTGCATTTACTCGGGTTGAACTTCAACAGCCATTTGTTGGACCATTCACTCAGTCTGTCTAGATCATCTTGTAGCCTCCTACTATCGTCCTCAGTTTCAATCCTCCTCATAATTTTTGCATCATCGGCAAACATTGAGAGAAACGATTCTATACCCTCTGGGAGATCATTTACATATATCAGAAACAGTATAGATCCAAGGACTGACCCCTGCGGGACTCCACTCGTAACGTCACGCCAATCTGAGACCTTACCCCTCACACTGACTCGTTGTCTCCTGTTGCTTAGGTACTCCTGTATCCAACGGAGTACCTTACCTTTCACTCCAGCCTGCATCTCCAGCTTTTTCACTAGCCTCTTGTGTGGCACTGTATCAAAGGCTTTCTGACAATCCAAAAATATGCAGTCTGCCCACCCTTTTCTTTCTTGCCTTATTTTTGTTGCCTGGTCGTAGAATTCAAGTAACCCTGTGAGGCAGGACCTGCCATCCCTGAATCCCATGTTGATGCTGTGTTACAAAGTTCTTTCGCTCCAGATGTTCCACTAGCTTTCTTCGCACAATCTTCTCCATCAGCTTGCATGGTATGCAGGTTAGGGACACTGGCCTGTAATTCAGTGCCTCCTGTCTGTCCCCTTTCTTGTATATCGGGACTACGTTAGCTGCTTTCCAAATTTCTGGCAGTTCCCCTGTTGCCAGTGATTTGTTATACTCTATGGAGAGTGGGAGGCACAGTTCTTCTGCTCCTTCCTTTAGTATCCAAGGGGAGATTCCATCTGGGCCTATAGCCTTTGTCACATCCAACTCTAGTAAACACTTCCTTACTTCCCCGCTGGTAGTCTCAAACTCATCCAGTGGTTCCTGGTTAGCTATTCCCTCTCTTATCTCTGGGATTTCTCCTTGCTCTAAGGTGAAGACCTCTTGGAACTTCTTATTCAGTTCCTCACACACTTCCTTGTCGTTTGTAGTGAATCCTTCTGCCCCTATCGTTAATTTCATAACCTGTTCCTTTACTGTTGTTTTTCTCCTGATGTGGCTATGCAGCAATTTAGGTTCAGTCTTTGCCTTGCTTGCGATGTTATTTTCGTATTGTCTTTCTACCTCTCTTCTCATCCTGACATATTCATTCCTGGCATTCTGGTATCTTTCTCTGCTCTCCAGTGTTCTGTTATTCCTATAGTTTCTCCATGCCCTTTTACTTTGCTGCTTAGCTAGCCTACATTTCTGATTAAACCATGGGTTTCTCACCTTCATTTCCCTGTTTTCCTTTTGGGCTGGGACAAACTTGTTTGCTGCGTCCTTGCATTTTTGCGTGATGTAGTCCATCATATCTTGGGCCGTCTTTTCCCTGAGCTCTGTTTCCCATGCTATATCTGTTAGGAATTTTCTCATATCCTCATAGTTTCCCTTTCGGTATGCTAACCTTTTGGTTTCGGTATTCCTCCTCGAGTTCAATAACCTTTCTTCAATCAGGTACTCAAACATCAATACACTGTGGTCGCTCATTCCTACTGGGGCCTCAAAACCGATTTCTCTTATGTCAGAGTCGTTCAGGGTGAAGACCAGGTCGAGTCTCGCTGGTTCGTCATTCCCTCTCATCCTTGTGGGTTCTCTGACATGCTGGGTTAAGAAATTTCTAGTCACCACCTCCAGTAGTTTGGCTCTCCACGTATCCTCGCCTCTATGCGGTTCCTTGTTCTCCCAATCAATCCTTCCGTGATTGAAATCCCCCATGATGAGCAGGTGGGATCTATTTCTACAGGCAGCAGAGGCTGCCATCTCAATTATAGTGTTAACTGCCATGTTGTTGTTTTCATACTCTTGACTGGGTCTTCTGTCATTTGGTGGAGGGTTGTATATTACTGCTACTATTATTCTTGGTCCTCCCATTGTCATGGTGCCTGCTATGTAGTCTCTGAAACTCTGTGTGTGTGTGTGGGTGTGTGTATTCACCTAGTTGTGTTTGCGGGGGTTGAGCTCTACTCTTTCGGCCCGCCTCTCAACTGTCAATCAACTGTTAACTACTTTTTTTCACACCACACACACACACACACACACACACACACACACACACACACACACACACACACACACACACACACACACACACACACACACACACACACACACACACACACACACACACACACACACACACACACACACACACACACACACACACACACACACACACACACACACACACACACACACACACAGGGGGGCCTCGTAGCCTGGTGGATAGCGCGCAGGAATCGTAATTCTGTGGCGCGGGTTCGATTCCCGCACGAGGCAGAAACAAATGGGCAAAGTTTCTTTCACCCTAAGTGCCCCTGTTACCTAGCAGTAAATAGGTACCTGGGAGTTAGTCAGCTGTCACGGGCTGCTTCCTGGGGTGTGTGTGTGTGTGTGGTGTGGGGAAAAAAAAAAAAAAAAGTAGTTAGTAAACAGTTGATTGACAGTTGAGAGGCGGGCCGAAAGAGCACAGCTCAACCCCCGCAAAAACACAACTAGTAAACACAACTAGTAAACACACACACACACACACACACACACACACACACACACACACACACACACACACACACACACACACACACACACACACACACACACACACACACACACACACACAGTAGATATGATAGAGCCCAATAGGCTCAGGAATCTGTACACCTGTTGATTGACGGTTGAGAGGCGGGACCAAAGGGCCAGAGCTCAACCCCCACAAACACAACTAGGTGAGTACAGTACAGTAGGGAAAAATCCGAGAAGCAACAGTAGAATCCATGGTATAATAGGGCATGTATGGAAGCGAAGAAACTGAACAAAAGGGCGTGGAGGAACTTCCGGAATAACAGAACACCAGAAAGCAGAGAGAGATACCAGAGAACCAGGAATGAGTACGTCAGGGTGAGAAGAGAAGCAGAGAAAAGTTATGAAAATGATATAGCAAACAAAGCCAAGACCGAACCAAAGCTACTTCACAGTCACATCAGAAGGAAAACAACAGTAAAAAAACACGTATTGAAACTTAAAACAGGCGAGGACAGGTATACAGAAAATGACAAAGAGGTGTGTGAAGAACTCAACAAGAGGTTCCAGGAGGTCTTCACAATAGAACAAGGTGAGGTCACTGTGCTAGGAGAAAGGGAGGTAAACCAGGCGCCCTTGGAAGAGTTCGAAATTACGAGAGAGGAGGTCAAGAGACACCTGCTGGATCTGGATGTTAGAAAGGCTGTTGGTCCAGACGGGATCTCACCATGGGTACTGAAAGAGTGTGCTGAGGCACTTTGCATGCAACTCTCCATAGTGTATAGTAAGTCACTGGAGATGGGAGACCTACCAGAAATATGGAAGACGGCGAATGTGGTCCCAATATACAAAAAGGGCGACAGGCAAGAGGCACTGAACTACAGGCCAGTGTCCTTGACTTGTATACCATGCAAGGTGATGGAGAAGATCGTGAGAAAAAACCTGGTAACACATCTGGAGAGAAGGGACTTCGTGACAAATCGCCAACATGGGTTTAGGGAGGGTAAATCTTGCCTGACTGGCTTAATAGAATTCTACGACCAGGTGACAAAGATTAAGCAAGAAAGAGAATGCTGGGCAGACTGCATTTTCTTGGATTGTCGGAAAGCCTTTGACACAGTACCGCATAAGAGGCTGGTACATAAGCTGGAGAGACAGGCAGGTGTAGCTGGTAAGGTGCTCCAGTGGATAAGGGAGTACCTCAGCAATAGGAAGCAGAGAGTTACGGTGAGGAGTGAGACCTCCGATTGGCGTGAAGTCACCAGTGCAGTCCCACAGGGCTCTGTACTCGGTCCTATCTTGTTTCTGATATATGTAAATGATCTTCCGGAGGGTATGGATTCATTTCTCTCAATGTTTGCGGACGATGCCAAAATTATGAGAAGGATTAAGACAGAAGAGGACTGTTTGAGGCTTCAAGAAGACCTAGACAAGCTGAAGGAATGGTCGAACAAATGGTTGTTAGAGTTTAACCCAACCAAATGTAATGTAATGAAGATAGGTGTAGGGAGCAGGAGGCCAGATACAAGGTATCATCTGGGAGAGGAAATTCTTCAGGAGTCAGAGAAGGAAAAAGACTTGGGGGTTGATATCACGCCAGACCTGTCTCCTGCAGCACATATCAAGAGGATAACATCAGCGGCATATGCCAGGCTGGCCAACATACGAACGGCATTCAGAAACTTGTGTAAAGAATCATTCAGATCTTTGTATACCACATATGTCAGGCCAATTCTGGAGTATGCAGCCCCAGCATGGAGTCCATATCTAGTCAAGGATAAGACTAAACTGGAAAAGGTTCAAAGGTTTGCCACCAGACTAGTACCCGAGCTGAGAGGTATGAGCTACGAGGAGAGGCTACGAGAATTAAACCTCACTTCGCTGGAAGACACAAGAGTTAGGGGGGACATGATCACCACATTCAAGATTCTGAAGGGAATTGATAGGGTAGATAAAAACAGGCTATTTAACACAAGGGGCACACGCACAAGGGGACACAGGTGGAAACTGAGTGCCCAAATGAGCCACAGAGATATTATAAAGAACTTTTTTAGTGTCAGAGTGGTTGACAAATGGAATGCATTAGGAAGTGATGTGGTGGAGGCTGACTCCATACACAGTTTCAAGTGTAGATATGATAGAGTCCAATAGGCTCAGGAATCTGTACACCTGTTAATTGACGGTTGAGAGGCTGGACCAAAGAGCCACAGCTCAACCCCCGCAAACACAACTAGGTGAGTAGAACTAGGTGAGTACACACACACACACCAGGAAGCAGCCCGTGACAGCTGACTAACTCCCAGGTACCTATTTACTGCTAAGTAACAGGGGCATTCAGGGTGAAAGAAACTTTGCCCATTTGTTTCTGCCTGGTGCGGGAATCGAACCCGTGCCACAAAATTACGAGTCCTGGGCGCTATCCACCAGGTTACCAGACTACACCCCTGTGTGTGTGTGTGTGTGTGTGTGTGTGTGTGTGTGTGTGTGTGTGTGTGTGTGTGTGTGTGTGTGTGTGTGTGTGTGTGTGTGTGTTCCCTGTGTCTCGGTATATGTACACTAAGAGTTTAAGAGTTTACCGTGATCTTGGACAATGTTGGGGACTAAAGTATACCTGCAGCTTGATCAGTAGGCAGTTATGGCGGCCCTGACGACCATTCCTGTAGTTGAGAGGCCCAAAGACCAATCTCAAACCCAATCCCCTTTTACCATGTGTAGGCTGTAAACCCCTGGAGGTGTACCGCACTTCTCGGAGTATCCACAGGCAGACTTAACCTCTGAACCACCAATGTGGAAGTTTACATAAACCAATAATTTACCAAACTAACAATAACTGTTAACAATAATTAAAAAACACAGAGATGCTCAGAGATCAATAGAAACATGAAACATTTAATGCAACACTTTTATGTATGAATTACGGAGGAACGGAACCTTTGTTCAATTCCGCAATGACTTCTATATGACAACGAAACAGATGGTGTTAAATACACCTTGTTCTGTAGTTACCTGAGCAGAATGTGACAGGTGGACTTGTATGTTCGTTACAAGGTCCAACAGGGCCTCAGTACCATCACAACACTACACTACTCAGCTTCACACAGACCTGTACTACACAACACAACACAACACAACACAACACTTCACTACACTACACAACACTACTCAGATTTACACAGACCTAAACTACACAACACTACATTACACTACTCTGATTTACTCAGACCTGTACTACACAACACTACACTACACTACACTACACAACACTACACTACACAACACAACACTTCACTACACAACACTACATTACACTACTCAGCTTTACACATACCTGTACAACACAACACTACACTACACAACACAACACTACACTACACAACACAACACTACTCAGCTTTACACATACCTGTACAACACAACACTACACTACACAACACAACACAACACAACACTACTCAGCTTTACACATACCTGTACTACACAACACTACACTACACAACACTACACTACACTACACTACACAACACAACACTTCACTACACAACACTACATTACACTACTCAGCTTTACACATACCTGTACAACACAACACTACACTACACAACACAACACAACACTACACTACACTACACAACACTACACTACACTACACAACGCAACACAACACTACTCAGCTTTACACATACCTGTACTACACAACATTACACTACACAACACAACGCAACACAACACTACTCAGCTTTACACATACCTGTACTACACAACACTACACTACACAACACAACACTACATTACACTACTCAGCTTTACACATACCTGTACTACACAACACTACACTACACAACACAACACAACACAACACTACTCAGCTTTACACATACCTGTACTACACAACACTACACTACACAACACTACACTACACTACACTACACAACACAACACTTCACTACACAACACTACATTACACTACTCAGCTTTACACATACCTGTACAACACAACACTACACAACACAACACAACACTACACTACACTACACAACACTACACAGCTTTACACATACCTGTACTACACAACACTACACTACACAACACAACGCAACACAACACTACTCAGCTTTACACATACCTGTACTACACAACACTACACTACACAACACAACGCAACACAACACTACTCAGCTTTACACATACCTGTACTACACAACACTACACTACACAACACAACACAACACAACACTACTCAGCTTTACACATACCTGTACTACACAACACTACACAACACAACACAACACTACACTACACTACACAACACTACTCAGCTTTACACATACCTGTACTACACAACACTACACTACACAACACAACGCAACACAACACTACTCAGCTTTACACATACCTGTACTACACAACACTACACTACACAACACAACACAACACAACATTACACTACTCAGCTTACACAGATCTAAACTACACAGTGCAACACAAGCGTTACAGGAACAATAACAGCGCCGTTCTGATGGAGGCAAACAAGGGAGTTTTCTTAATAAGAACAATGCAAATGAAAACAAGAGTTGTGAGGAAAATATGAAAAGTTTGGGCTAAACAGAAAAGGTTCAGAGAGGGGAGTCAGGCCCACAACACCCTAAAGGTGTACTACACTTACAGTAGGAGTATTACAAAGAAAATAGATGAGTAAAGTGCACTTGACGGCACATAACCGATGTTGAATATTGATGGTAAAGGTGAGATTAATGAACCAAGAAAATGGGAAACTTTTGATTGAATATAAAGTAAAGACATGAACTATTTTTTACTGATTGGTTAAATGTGGTGGGAAAATATACATATATATATATATATATATATATATATATATATATATATATATATATATATATATATATATATATATATATATATATATGTATATATATATATATATATATATATATATATATATATATATATATATATATATATATATATATATATATATATATATATATATATATATATATATATATGTATATATATAGTGACGATAATCTCTTTCAAGAGAGATTGAGCCTGCTCTTCCCTATATCATTTACGTCATTCTACAAGTACAAGATATTATATTGAAGATACGTCCACCAGTATCACAAAACGTTTTGCCCAGGAAGCAAAGCGTACCTTGCACCACCAGACACACCGGCTCTCCACCCGCCGTCAACGAGCAAACTACCCATTCTCCGCCTGCCTGCTCCTGATTGGCTGGTGTATCGCCGACAGCACCTGCACTCACGCCCTCTACCTGAGTCGACGTCAGGTAGAGGGCGCCCAGAGTCGACGTCTGGGCCAGCTCACGCTGTCCTCCTCAGAATATCTTTGTGCTCATAGAAGTTGACATCTCTCTCTGGTAGACTAAGCCCTGGCTGTCGTGTACTAAGGGCAGCTCTAGCCAATATTCTCAGCACCTGATTATTATTATTATTGTCTTGCACCTTATTTTGTTTTAGAGTAAAATTTCATATCTACTAATTATTTATGTTTTGTTTGTTGACTTGTTTTGAATTTTACGTAAGCCAAGGGATTGTCTTTGTTCATATCTTGTTTTCTAAAGTAATTAAAATTTCATTGTTTATATTTTGTGTTTTGCAGTGTCTTCCCATTACCTTACCACAGACAAACAGGCAAAGCAGTCTCTTTTTTATTCTGTAAGTGTGACAAGGCATTGACACCTGCCATTGGTGGACTGCCGAACATCAACACTCCAACACTTTACCGTCACATTTCATGGGGACCTGTCCAGGAGCTTCACTCAGGTACTAGTACCAGAACGTAAATTTGTGGTAAGCTTACTTGGCTTTGGTACAGTTACTTTTCACTATTTTCAATATTCAATTTTATTTTCATATGGTGCTGTGTGTATTGTGCATTCCGAGAGTAGCATATGGTGAGTGTGAGACAACTTTGGATTACGTGGTGACTGTAGGCCTCAGTCATTCTCTTAATTGGTCATCTCTCCCTCCGTGTTATTACTCGTGTTTACCATCTTTGTCCCTAGGATATTTCTCATATTTTCGGCAGATCATCATACTGGTACCCTGGTACTGTGGTCTGTCCCCGGGTCAAGAGCACCTAATCTTCTGCAATCCGACGGTAGGAGGATAAAGAGGGCCATAGTTCCTCTAGCACGAACTTTGTTGCTGAATTGGGACCTCAGCAGCAGTTCTCATCACCAGTTGACACCTCGCACCCCTACACGTCGGTCAGAGATGATGATATTTACCTAGGTAGGGAATTAGCTTTCTTTTTTCAGAGCACAAAAGTTCGCTAATTCTGTAAGTATCATATTTCATTTCAGTGGGAAAAACTTATGCTTATGTCCTATAGAGACTCGGCAAGGTATGCCTACATTCTTGGACTACCTAATTCACTTTTGAGGCAATTAAATGATTCATTTGTTTTAGAAACTCAGTTTCGCTTACTTAGTAGGATTTTCTTGCCCTTATCCTCTTACATTGATTACCGGGTACAAGATTTCCTGCGATCTTGATTTATTAATCATTTACCATCTTGAAATTAACATTAATTGTTAACGATTCCACAGGATAGGTACCAGTTGCCACGTTGTCCTGTTTCTGACATTCACCATATCACAACAGTATATTCGTTGTACATTTATTTGCTAATTTCACCATGTTTCGTCTCCAAGCTTTCCGTGCAGATCCAGCAGGTGAAATAGGGAACTTAAGTCGTGCCAAGAGGACTGAATTACCAACTCTTGCACATGAGTATCAACTAGATGTTCCCCATGGAGCTAACAAAAATGAACTGCATAACCTGTTACTGGATTATCTCTTAGAGGAAGGTAAGATTGACTCTGAAACTCACGAAACTTACTCTATTGCAGATAAACCTGATTTGGCTGCTATAAAACTCAAACTAGAACTTGCCAAGATCGAACGAGAGCAGCAAAGGGAAGCAGCTGCCATACGAAAGGAAGAAAAAGAACGAGAAGCTGCCCTGGCAAAAGAAGCTCTACAACTGAGGAAAGAAGAAGCCGCCTTGAGGAAAGAAGAACAAGAACGTGAGATTGCAACACTCCGTGAGCGTGAGCGAGTACAGCTTGAAGCAAAACATCGTCACCTGGAGATGCAACGCGAGCATAACAAACAACAGGCAGCTCTGGCTATGGAATGTCGTCAACAAGAATTCGCGTTGGAAACTACACACCTCACTCAACGCCAGGAAGTTACCGCCAATCTTCCAGTAAGTTTCAATATCTCACATGCAAGTAAGTTAATGCCACCATTCGTAGAGACAGAAGTCGACGTATTTTTTACCACCTTTGAGACCCTTGCTAATCAACTTAGCTGGCCTGCCGACCAATGGGCTACCCTTCTCAGAGTACATCTCACAGGTAGAGCTGCAGTTACACTCAGTACTTTGGCGTCTGAGAATGACTACCAGACCCTGAAGCAAGCAGTGTTGGACGCCTACCTTCTCTCCACCGAAAGCTACCAAAGAAAATTCCGTGACCACCTACAGGCAAGTACCACCACCTTTCTAGAATTTTCTAATACCAAAAGGAGATATTTTATGAAATGGCTGGAAGCAGCACATGTCTCTACCTTTGCAGAACTCGTCAACCTCATGCTAGTTGAAGAATTCTTGAGGCGTGTGCATCCTCCTGTCCATTTATATTTAGCAAACAAAGAAGAGACCGACTACCTATAATGTGCTAAGTCGGCTGACACTTACAGCCTCATTCACCGGCTGACACCAGAACCATCCTTCCAGTAATAAGTCTTGGTACAGTTACGAGAAAGTGAGTACCGATCAAGCTGGCTCGCAATTGTACTGTAAGTATTGTAGACTCTATGGACATATCATAGATAAATGTGGTAAGTCTCAATACAAAGGTAATACTGAATCCACTAAACCCAAACAGACTCATCCTAAGTCCGGTAAGCCTGTGATGAATGTTGGTGTTCATGTTAATGATCTTTTCTCTCTTCAGTAACCAACGGTTCAGATCCGGAGGGACGTTTCAAACTGAAGATCTTGAGGGACACAGCGGCTCTTCAATCAATTATTTTGAAATCAGCTGTGCCCAATATCGCCTACACCGGGGAAACCGTCCTTATCACTGACCTCACTGCTACCACTCCTTATCCTACTCGCCAGAGTTCATCTGGATTTGTCCCTTCGTGACCGGTGAAGTCCAAGTCGCCATCAGGGAAAAGCCTTTTCCCATGCCTGGAGTGCAACTTCTCCTGGGCAACGACTTGGCAGAAGACCTGCAACCGACCAACCTGATCATCATGGACAAACCCCAGGTGTGTACCTCTGTAATGGATAATCCCATCTTTGAATATGTTCCAGCAGAGGTTCAAGAAAGTGATGAAGTTTCTCCTCCGGTTTTAGTGACCACCCGTGCACAAGCTGCACGACCACAGCCAGCTGACTCTACTGCTACCGCTGTCCCTCAAGACCCTCAGAAATCTACCCCCGAATCTGACCAGGTTGGAGTTCCGTAAGTTACAGAGGGAAGATCTTACCTTGACACCATTATTCTTCCAGGCTGAGACTCAACCTGACAGTATTCCTGGGTTCTTTCTAGAGAACGAGTTGCTCTACCGCAGATACAGACCCAGCAAACTGAAGGAGGAGGACGATTGGGCCAACGTCGAACAACTAGTGATTCCTGCCAGCCTGCGGCCCACTATTCTACACCTGGCCCACGGAGCACTCTCGCACTACGGATTTAACAAGACCTACCACGGAATCCGTCAAGACTACTACTGGCCAGGTATGGTAAATAGCGTCAAACAGTACGTCAAACAGTGTCATACATGTCAGATGGCAGGTAAACCGAACATCTCTATTCCCAGAGCACCACTGACACCCATTCAGGTGCCTGCGGAACCTTTCCACAGACTTATTATAGACTGTGTTGGTCCTTTACCTCGGACCAGTTCTGGTAACGCCTATATACTAACCATCCTGTGTCCTACCACCAGATTCCCCATAGCAGTTCCAGTAAAGAACATTACGGCTGCTACTGTGGTGAAACACTTATTGAAGATCTTCACCCAGTATGGATTTCCAAGGGAGGTTCAGAGCGACTGTGGCACCAACTTCACCAGTGATCTCTTCAAGAGGACACTGGAAGAGTTCAACATCAAACAGGTATTGTCCAGCCCCTATCATCCTGCTTCACAGGGTTCTCTTGAGCGTAGTCATCAGACTATTAAAGCACTCCTGAAGAAGTTTTGCAATGAAACCTCTAAGGATTGGGATAAACAACTAGATCTAATCATGTGTATATTTAGAAGTCTCCCCAATGAGTCTCTAGGAGTATCTCCTTATGAGATGCTCTACGGACGTAAGTGCCGTACTCCTCTCAAAGCTTTTAAAGACTCTCTACGTGATGCCACCTTCAGTGAGCATCAGAATGTGCCCCAGTTTCTTCAAAACCTGCAACACATTCTAGAGAGGGTGCATAACTTTGCTAAGGATAATCTATTGAAAGCCCAGGAGAGGATGAAGACTTATTACGACCAGAAGCAGCAAAGTAAGGAAATTTAAACCGGGAGACTTCGTGTTGACCTATTTCCCTATCCCAGGTTCTCCTTTGCAAAACAGGTTTTCAGGACCCTACCGCATCAAGGAGTGCAGAAACAACTACAACTACGTTCTTGAGACTCCAGATAGGCGGCGGAAGACCCAGTTGTGCCACGTCAACCTCCTGAAGCTATATAATGGTACTCCTCCCACTGTGTTAATAGCATATTCTTCCTTTAAAAGTCCATACATCCACAGTGAGACCTTCCCTGCTTCTCCTCCCGAAAGCACTGACACTGAGTTAGCGCTTTCCAAATCGGAAATCCTCCCTGATCTTCATAACTATTTTCAGGACCATAATAGTGCTCCTTTGCCATATTCTAATCCTATTCTCGCCTCGCCAGATATCACCAAGCCTTTCATCCTCCATGTCGACGCCAGTGGTACCGGCATCGGGGGTGACCTAATACAACAACGAGGCGAGGAGAATATACCTGTTAACGACCACAGCTACAAGGAACTACAGCACAATCGACAGGGAGCTACTCATCGTCCTGAACTTGCAGCACTTCAAACAATACCTGAAAAGTGCTCGGTCTACCACCATCTACTCGGACCACAACACCCTACACCTCCTGCAGCAAGCACAATTCCACACTCGACGGCTTGTACAATGGGCTTGATATCTGCAGAAATTCAACCTGGAGATCTCTACATCAAGGGGTCTGACAACATCATAGCCGACGCCCTCTCCAGAGTCTATGGAGTAGAGGCAGCTCCACCTATCACTCTACGACATGAAGATGTAACTTCTCCAGAGGCGTCCTGTAGTTACCAGTTGCGTTGCTTCTGGGAGTATGGGTTCGAGTCACTTCTGGGGTATGAGTTTTCAGTCGCATATAGTCCTGGGGACCATTCAGGCTTGTTCGCATTTGTATTCCTCACGTGTGCCCCAAAGAACGAGGTGATTTGATAAAATGCTATGCCCAAGATTACCATCCGAGGGCCAGCGTGGAAATGGTTCAAATAGCTTCGGCTATCACTTCCTTTTGTCTGGTCGTGATGGTGAAGCGGATTAAGGCATCCTGTAGTTACCAGTTGCGTTGCTCCTGGCAGTATGGGTTCGAGTCACTTCTGGGGTGTGAGTTTTCAGTCGCATATAGTTCTGGGGACCATTCAGGTTTGTTCGCATTTGTGTTCCTCACGTGTGCCCCAAAGAATGAGGTGATTTGATAATACAATACAATTTTATTTAGGTAAGGTACATACATACAATAAATATTTACAAGGATTGTTTGACTTATAGGTAGAGCTAGTACATACAATGCCTAAAGCCACTATTACGCAAAGCGTTTCGGGCATAACTATTTAACTATTTATAACTCACGATAAAATGCTATGCCCAAGATTACCATCCGAGTGCCGGCGGGGAAGTGGTTCAAATAGCTTCGGCTATCACTTCTTTTGTCCGGTCGTGATGGTCAAGTGGATTAAGGCGTCCTTTAGATATCAGTTGCGTTGCTCCTGGCAGTATGGGTTCGAGTCACTTCTGGGGTGTGAGTTTTCAGTCGCATATAGTCCTGGGGACCATTCAGGCTTGTTTGCATATATATATATATATATATATATATATATATATATATATATATATATATATATATATATATATATATATATATATATATATATATATATATATATAATATATGTATATATATATATAATATATGTATATATATATATAATATATGTATATATATATAATATATGTATATATATATAATATATGTATATATATATAATATATGTATATATATATAATATATGTATATATATATAATATATGTATATATATATAATATATGTATATATATATAATATATGTATATATATATAATATATGTATACATATATGTATATGTTGGTCAGGACCTTGAATGGTCCTCAAGCCTACACACATCAGAAAACTTTCTATCAATGATAGGATTCGAACCCGGTCAGCCAGGACCACCATATCTCTTGGAGAGTGCAGTAATATTTCCACTCGGCAAAATTGACTGTACAAAAGTATTGGAAAGTCGTCTGACTCTTAACCGAATACTCGACAGCACTCGGGGCCATTGTGGGCAAAGATATTTTATCATCACTTCAGATTTGAGGCACACACATGTTACTCACGTGACCACCAGCGTTATGAAGTGACTTGATGATATATGTGTCCACAATGGTGACGAGAGCGGTCGCTAGTGACTACCCTACACTACACTACACTACACTACACTACACTACACTACACTACACTACACTACACTACACTACACTACAGTACACTACAGTACACTACACTACACTACACTACACTACAGTACACTACACTACACTACACTACACTACACTACACTACACTACACTACACTACACTACAGTACATTACACTACACTACACTACACTACAGTACACTACACTACAGTACACTACACTACACTACACTACACTACACTACACTACAGTACACTACACTACAGTACACTACACTACACTACACTACAGTACACTACACTACACTACACTACACTACACTACACTACAGTACATTACACTACACTACACTACACTACAGTACACTACACTACAGTACACTACACTACACTACACTACAGTACACTACACTACACTACACTACACTACACTACACTACACTACACTACACTACAGTACACTACACTACAGTACATTACACTACACTACACTACAGTACACTACACTACAGTACACTACACTACACTACACTACAGTACACTACACTACACTACACTACACTACACTACACTACACTACATTACACTACACTACACTACACTACAGTACACTACAGTACACTACACTACACTACACTACACTACACTACACTACATTACACTACACTACACTACACTACAGTACACTACACTACACTACACTACACTACACTACAGTACACTACACTACAGTACACTACACTACACTACAGTACACTACACTACACTACACTACAGTACACTACACTACACTACACTACACTACACTACACTACACTACACTACAGTACACTACACTACAGTACATTACACTACACTACACTACAGTACACTACACTACAGTACATTACACTACACTACACTACAGTACACTACACTACAGTACACTACACTACACTACACTACAGTACACTACACTACACTACACTACACTACACTACACTACACTACATTACACTACACTACACTACACTACAGTACACTACAGTACACTACACTACACTACACTACACTACACTACATTACACTACACTACACTACACTACAGTACACTACACTACACTACACTACACTACACTACACTACACTACACTACACTACACTACACTACACTACACTACAGTACACTACACTACATTACACTACACTACACTACACTACACTACAGTACACTCCACTACAGTACACTACACTACACTACACTACAGTACACTACACTACATTACACTACACTACACTACACTACAGTACACTACACTACACTACACTACACTACACTACACTACACTACACTACCCTACACTACACTACACTACACTACACTACACTACACTACACTACACTACACTACAATACACTAGACTACACTACACTACCCTACACTACACTACACTACACTACACTACACTACACTACACTACACTACACTACACTACACTACCCTACACTACACTACACTACACTACACTACACTACACTACACTACACTACACTACACTACACTACACTACCCTACACTACACTACACTACCCTACACTACACTACACTACACTACACTACACTACACTACACTACACTACACTACACTACACTACACTACACTACACTACACTACAATACACTACACTACACAACACAACACTGCACAACACAACACTATACAACACTACACTACAATACACTACACAACACAACACAACACTTCTCTACACAACACTACACCCCACAACACAATACTTCTCTGCACAACACAACACTACACCCCACAACACAATACTTCTCTGCACAACACAACACTACACCCCACAACACAACACTACACTACGCTAATATCAGAGCTCAACACCCTCTCTCCTCATCGCCCGAGGGAGTATAACCAGGACCCAGCAAAGGTCAACCTTCACCTCCAAGCATAAACTCAACTCATTAGCAAATTCCGCGAAGTCTGTGACCTTTACTTCAAGATCCGCCTCGGAATTTTTATGTTTGATCTTAATAAGATTTACCACACATTATATTCTGCCATTCCTTGGCCTTGTGAGTTATGACAGGTCCTGTACAGTTATGGGGAAGGTTGGTAATGTGAGCTATGACAGGTCCTGTACAGTTATGGGGAAGGTTGGTAATGTGAGCTATGACAGGTCCTGTACAGTTATGGGGAAGGTTGGTAATGTGAGCTATGACAGGTCCTGTACAGTTATGGGGAAGGTTGGTAATGTGAGTTATGACAGGTCCTGTACAGTTATGGGGAAGGTTGGTAATGTGAGCTATGACAGGTCCTGTACAGTTATGGGGAAGGTTGGTAATGTGAGTTATGACAGGTCCTGTACAGTTATGGGGAAGGTTGGTAATGTGAGCTATGACAGGTCCTGTACAGTTATGGGGAAGGTTGGTAATGTGAGCTATGACAGGTCCTGTACAGTTATGGGGAAGGTTGGTAATGTGAGCTATGACAGGTCCTGTACAGTTATGGGGAAGGTTGGTAATGTGAGCTATGACAGGTCCTGTACAGTTATGGGGAAGGTTGGTAATGTGAGCTATGACAAGTCCTGTACAGTTATGGGGAAGGTTGGTAATGTGAGTTATGACAGGTCCTGTACAGTTATGGGGAAGGTTAGTAATGTGAGCTATGACAGGTCCTGTACAGTTATGGGGAAGGTTGGTAATGTGAGTTATGACAGGTCCTGTACAGTTATGGGGAAGGTTAGTAATGTGAGCTATGACAGGTCCTGTACAGTTATGGGGAAGGTTGGTAATGTGAGTTATGACAGGTCCTGTACAGTTATGGGGAAGGTTGGTAATGTGAGCTATGACAGGTCCTGTACAGTTATGGGGAAGGTTAGTAATGTGAGTTATGACAGGTCCTGTACAGTTATGGGGAAGGTTAGTAATGTGAGTTATGACAGGTCCTGTACAGTTATGGGGAAGGTTAGTAATGTGAGTTATGACAGGTCCAGTACAGTTATGGGGAAGGTTAGTAATGTGAGTTATGACAGGTCCTGTACAGTTATGGGGAAGGTTAGTAATGTGAGTTATGACAGGTCCTGTACAGTTATGGGGAAGGTTAGTAATGTGAGTTATGACACGTCCTGTACAGTTATGGGGAAGGTTAGTAATGTGAGTTATGACAGGTCCTGTACAGTTATGGGGAAGGTTAGTAATGTGAGCTATGACAGGTCCAGTACAGTACAAGGAAGGCTACTACTAGGACTCATGACAGGTCCTGTACAGTACAAGGAAGGCTGCTTCTAGGACTCATGACAGGTCCTGAACAGTACAAGGAAGGCTGCTACTAGGACTCATGACAAGTCCGGTACAGTACAAGGAAGGCTGCTACTAGGACTCATGACAGGTCCTGTACAGTACAAGGAAGGAAGGCTGCTACTAGGACTCATGACAGGTCCTGTACAGTACAAGGAAGGAAGGCTGCTACTAGGACTCATGACAGGTCCTGTACAGTACAAGGAAGGCTGCTACTAGGACTCATGACAGGTCCTGTACAGTACAAGGAAGGCTGCTACTAGGACTCATGACAGGTCCTGTACAGTACAAGGAAGGCTGCTACTAGGACTCATGACAGGTCCTGTACAGTACAAGGAAGGCTGCTACTAGGACTCATGACAGGTCCTGTACAGTACAAGGAAGGAAGGCTGCTACTAGGACTCATGACAGGTCCTGTACAGTACAAGGAAGGCTGCTACTAGGACTCATGACAGGTCCTGTACAGTACAAGGAAGGCTGCTACTAGGACTCATGACAGGTCCTGTACAGTACAAGGAAGGCTGCTACTAGGACTCATGACAGGTCCTGTACAGTACAAGGAAGGAAGGCTGCTACTAGGACTCATGACAGGTCCTGTACAGTACAAGGAAGGCTGCTACTAGGACTCATGACAGGTCCTGTACAGTACAAGGAAGGCTGCTACTAGGACTCATGACAGGTCCTGTACAGTACAAGGAAGGCTGCTACTAGGACTCATGACAGGTCCTGTACAGTACAAGGAAGGCTGCTACTAGGACTCATGACAGGTCCTGTACAGTACAAGGAAGGCTGCTACTAGGACTCATGACAGGTCCTGTACAGTACAAGGAAGGCTGCTACTAGGACTCATGACAGGTCCTGTACAGTACAAGGAAGGCTGCTACTAGGACTCATGACAGGTCCTGTACAGTACAAGGAAGGCTGCTACTAGGACTCATGACAGGTCCTGTACAGTACAAGGAAGGCTGCTACTAGGACTCATGACAGGTCCTGTACAGTACAAGGAAGGCTACTACTAGGACTCATGACAGGTCCTGTACAGTACAAGGAAGGCTGCTACTAGGACTCATGACAGGTCCTGTACAGTACAAGGAAGGCTGCTACTAGGACTCATGACAGGTCCTGTACAGTACAAGGAAGGCTGCTACTAGGACTCATGACAGGTCCTGTACAGTACAAGGAAGGCTACTACTAGGACTCATGACAGGTCCTGTACAGTACAAGGAAGGCTGCTACTAGGACTCATGACAGGTCCTGTACAGTACAAGGAAGGCTGCTACTAGGACTCATGACAGGTCCTGTACAGTAAGCACGGGGAGGAATGTTCCTGTTAAACGAAACTATCATTTGTCTTCTACGTCTGAGGAGCATCAACATTTTTATTGTTTATTTTATGAAATGTTTGTCCAGAAACTTTGTTGGAGTTGAAGCTTTTGTTGCAGGAGTTTGTTGAGCTGTTGGTGGCCTGCCTGCCTAGTACACCCCCTGGGTATACCCACACCTGGGTACACCCACACCTGGGTACACCCACACCTGGGTATACCCACACCTGGGTATACCCACACCTGGGTATACCCACACCTGGGTATACCCACACCTGGGTATACCCACACCTGGGTACACCCACACCTGGGTACACCCACACCTGGGTACACCCACACCTGGGTATACCCACACCTGGGTACACCCACACCTGGGTACACCCACACCTGGGTACACCCACACCTGGGTATACCCACACCTGGGTACACCCACACCTGGGTACACCCACACCTGGGTACACCCACACCTGGGTACACCCACACCTGGGTACACCCACACCTGGGTATACCCACACCTGGGTACACCCACACCTGGGTACACCCACACCTGGGTATACCCACACCTGGGTACACCCACACCTGGGTATACCCACACCTGGGTACACCCACACCTGGGTACACCCACACCTGGGTACACCCACACCTGGGTATACCCACACCTGGGTACACCCACACCTGGGTACACCCACACCTGGGTATACCCACACCTGGGTACACCCACACCTGGGTACACCCACACCTGGGTATACCCACACCTGGGTACACCCACACCTGGGTACACCCACACCTGGGTATACCCACACCTGGGTACACCCACACCTGGGTACACCCACACCTGGGTATACCCACACCTGGGTATACCCACACCTGGGTACACCCACACCTGGGTATACCCACACCTGGGTATACCCACACCTGGGTATACACACACCTGGGTATACCCACACCTGGGTACACCCACACCTGGGTATACCCACACCTGGGTATACACACACCTGGGTATACCCACACCTGGGTACACCCACACCTGGGTATACCCACACCTGGGTACACCCACACCTGGGTATACCCACACCTGGGTATACACACACCTGGGTATACCCACACCTGGGTACACCCACACCTGGGTATACCCACACCTGGGTACACCCACACCTGGGTATACCCACACCTGGGTATACCCACACCTGGGTACACCCACACCTGGGTATACCCACACCTGGGTACACCCACACCTGGGTATACCCACACCTGGGTATACCCACACCTGGGTATACACACACCTGGGTATACCCACACCTGGGTACACCCACACCTGGGTATACCCACACCTGGGTATACACACACCTGGGTATACCCACACCTGGGTACACCCACACCTGGGTATACCCACACCTGGGTACACCCACACCTGGGTATACCCACACCTGGGTATACACACACCTGGGTATACCCACACCTGGGTACACCCACACCTGGGTATACCCACACCTGGGTACACCCACACCTGGGTATACCCACACCTGGGTATACCCACACCTGGGTACACCCACACCTGGGTATACCCACACCTGGGTACACCCACACCTGGGTATACCCACACCTGGGTATACCCACACCTGGGTATACCCACATCTGGGTATACCCACACCTGGGTACACCCACACCTGGGTATACCCACACCTGGGTACACCCACACCTGGGTATACCCACACCTGGGTACACCTACACCTGGGTACACCCACACCTGGGTACACCCACACCTGGGTATACCCACACCTGGGTACACCCACACCTGGGTACACCCACACCTGGGTACACCCACACCTGGGTATACCCACACTTGGGTATACCCACACCTGGGTACACCCACACTTGGGTATACCCACACCTGGGTATACCCACACTTGGGTATACCCACACCTGGGTATACCCACACTTGGGTATACCCACACCTGGGTACACCCACACCTGGGTACACCCACACCTGGGTATACCCACACTTGGGTATACCCACACCTGGGTACACCCACACCTGGGTATACCCACACTTGGGTATACCCACACCTGGGTACACCCACACCTGGGTATACCCACACCTGGGTACACCCACACCTGGGTACACCCACACCTGGGTACACCCACACCTGGGTATACCCACACCTGGGTACACCCACACCTGGGTACACCCACACCTGGGTACACCCACACCTGGGTACACCCACACCTGGGTACACCCACACTTGGGTATACCCACACCTGGGTACACCCACACCTGGGTACACCCACACCTGGGTACACCCACACCTGGGTACACCCACACCTGGGTACACCCACACCTGGGTACACCCATACCTGGGTATACCCACACCTGGGTACACCCACACCTGGGTATACCCACACCTGGGTATACCCACACCTGGGTACACCCACACCTGGGTATACCCACACCTGGGTATACCCACACCTGGGTATACCCACACCTGGGTACACCCACACTTGGGTATACCCACACCTGGGTACACCTACACCTGGGTACACCCACACCTGGGTACACCCACACCTGGGTATACCCACACCTGGGTACACCCACACCTGGGTACACCCACACCTGGGTACACCCACACCTGGGTATACCCACACTTGGGTATACCCACACCTGGGTACACCCACACTTGGGTATACCCACACCTGGGTATACCCACACTTGGGTATACCCACACCTGGGTATACCCACACTTGGGTATACCCACACCTGGGTACACCCACACCTGGGTACACCCACACCTGGGTATACCCACACTTGGGTATACCCACACCTGGGTACACCCACACCTGGGTATACCCACACTTGGGTATACCCACACCTGGGTACACCCACACCTGGGTATACCCACACCTGGGTACACCCACACCTGGGTACACCCACACCTGGGTACACCCACACCTGGGTATACCCACACCTGGGTACACCCACACCTGGGTACACCCACACCTGGGTACACCCACACCTGGGTACACCCACACCTGGGTACACCCACACTTGGGTATACCCACACCTGGGTACACCCACACCTGGGTACACCCACACCTGGGTACACCCACACCTGGGTACACCCACACCTGGGTACACCCACACCTGGGTACACCCATACCTGGGTATACCCACACCTGGGTACACCCACACCTGGGTATACCCACACCTGGGTATACCCACACCTGGGTACACCCACACCTGGGTATACCCACACCTGGGTATACCCACACCTGGGTATACCCACACCTGGGTACACCCACACCTGGGTATACCCACACCTGGGTATACCCACACCTGGGTATACCCACACCTGGGTACACCCACACCTGGGTATACACACACCTGGGTACACCCACACCTGGGTATACCCACACCTGGGTATACCCACACCTGGGTATACCCACACCTGGGTATACCCACACCTGGGTATACCCACACCTGGGTATACCCACACCTGGGTATACCCACACCTGGGTATACCCACACCTGGGTATACCCACACCTGGGTACACCAACACCTGAGTAAACCCAGTGATGGTGGTGGGAGCCTGCCACCACATAGTGATAGTGGTGGAAGCCTGCCACCACATAGTGATGGTGGTGGAAGCCTGCCACCACATAGAGATGGTGATGGGAGCCTGCCACCACATAGTGATGGTGATGGGAGCCTGCCACCACATAGTGATGGTGGTGGAAGTTTGCCACCACATAGCAATGGTGGTGGAAGCCTGCCACCACATAGTGATGGTGGTGGAAGCCTGCCACTACATAGTGATGGCGGTGGAAGCCTGCCACCACATAGTGATGGTGATGGGAGCCTGCCACCACATAGTGATGGTGATGGGAGCCTGCCACCACATAGTGATGGTGGTGGAAGTTTGCCACCACATAGTAATGGTGGTGGAAGCCTGCCACCACATAGTGATGGTGGTGGAAGCCTGCCACTACATAGTGATGGCGGTGGAAGCCTGCCACCACATAGTGATGGTGATGGGAGCCTGCCACCACATAGTAATGGTGGTGGAAGCCTGCCACCACATAGTGATGGTGGTGGAAGCCTGCCACCACATAGTAATGGTGGTGGAAGCCTGCCACCACATCGTAATGGTGGTGGAAGCCTGCAACCACATAGTGATGGTGATGGGAGCCTGCCACCACATAGTGATGGTGATGGGAGCCTGCCACCACATAGTGATGGTGATGGAAGCCTGCCACTACATAGTGATGGTGGTAGAAGCCTGCCATCACATAGTAATAGTGGTGGAAGCCTGCCACCACATAGTAATGGTGGTGGAAGCCTGACACTACATAGTGATGGTGGTGGAAGCCTGCCACTACATAGTGATGGTGGTGGAAGCCTGCCACCACATTGTGATGGTGGTGGAAGCCTGCCACCACATTGTGATGGTGGTGGAAGCCTGCCACCACATTGTGATGGTGGTGGAAGCCTGCCACTACATAGTGATGGCGGTGGAAGCCTGCCACCACATAGTGATGGTGATGGGAGCCTGCCACCACATAGTAATGGTGGTCGAAGCCTGCCACCACATAGTGATGGTGGTGGAAGCCTGCCACCACATAGTAATGGTGGTGGAAGCCTGCCACCACATAGTAATGGTGGTGGAAGCCTGCAACCACATAGTGATGGTGATGGGAGCCTGCCACCACATAGTGATGGTGATGGGAGCCTGCCACCACATAGTGATGGTGATGGGAGCCTGGCACTACATAGTGATGGTGGTGGAAGCCTGCCACCACATTGTGATGGTGGTGGAAGCCTGCCACCACATTGTGATGGTGGTGGAAGCCTGCCACCACACAGTGATGGTGGTGGAAGCCTGCCACCACATTGTGATGGTGGTGGAAGCCTGCCACCACATTGTGATGGTGGTGGAAGCCTGCCACCACATTGTGATGGTGGTGGAAGCCTGCCACCACATTGTGATGGTGGTGGAAGCCTGCCACCACATTGTGATGGTGGTGGAAGCCTGCCACCACATAGTGATGGTGGTGGAAGCCTGCCACCACACAGTGATGGTGGTGGGAGCCTGCCACCACACAGTGATGGTGGTGTGAGCCTGCCACCACATAGTGATAGTGGTGGAAGCCTGCCACCACACAGTGATGGTGGTGGAAACCTGCCACTACATAGTGATGGTGATGGGAGCCTGCCACCACACAGTGATGGTGGTGGAAGCCTGCCACCACATTGTGATGGTGGTGGAAGCCTGCCACCACACAGTGATGGTGGTGGAAGCCTGCCACCACACAGTGATGGTGGAGGAAGCCTGCCACCACACAGTGATGGTGATGGGAGCCTGCCACCACACAGTGATGGTGGTGGGAGCCTGCCACCACATTGTGATGGTGGTGGAAGCCTGCCACCACACAGTGATGGTGGTGGGAGCCTGCCACCACATTGTGATGGTGGTGGAAGCCTGCCACCACACAGTGATGGTGGTGGAAGCCTGCCACCACATTGTGATGGTGGTGGAAGCCTGCCACCACACAGTGATGGTGATGGGAGCCTGCCACCACACAGTGATGGTGGTGGGAGCCTGCCACCACATTGTGATGGTGGTGGAAGCCTGCCACCACACAGTGATGGTGGTGGGAGCCTGCCACCACACAGTGATGGTTGTGGGAGCCTGCCACCACATTGTGATGGTGGTGGAAGCCTGCCACCACACAGTGATGGTGGTGGAATCCTGCCACCACACAGTGATGGTGGTGGAAACCTGCCACTACATAGTGATGGTGATGGGAGCCTGCCACCACACAGTGATGGTGGTGGGTGTCTGCCACCACATTGTGATGGTGGTGGAAGCCTGCCACCACACAGTGATGGTGGTGGAAGCCTGCCACCACACAGTGATGGTGGTGGAAGCCTGCCACACCACAGTGATGGTGGTGGGAGCCTGCCACCACACAGTGATGGTGGTGGAAGCCTGCCACCACATAGTGATGGTGGTGGAAGCCTGCCACCATATACAGTAATGGTGGTGGAAGCCTGCCACCACATTGTGATGGTGGTGGAAGCCTGCCACCACACAGTGATGGTGGTGGGAGCCTGCCACCACATAGTGATAGTGGTGGAAGCCTGCCACCACATTGTGATGGTGGTGGAAGCCTGCCACCACACAGTGATGGTGGTGGAAGCCTGCCACCACATAGTGATAGTGGTGGAAGCCTGCCACCATATACAGTAATGGTGGTGGAAGCCTGCCACTACATAGTGATGGTGGTGGAAGCCTGCCACCACATAGTAATGGTGGTGGAAGCCTGCCACCACATAGTGATGGTGATGGGAGCCTGCCACCCCATAGTGATGGTGATGGGAGCCTGCCACCACATAGTGATGGTGATGGGAGCCTGCCACCACATAGTGATGGTGGTGGAAGCCTGCCACCACATAGTGATGGTGGTGGAAGCCTGCCACCACATAGTGAAGGTGGTGGAAGCCTGCCACTACATAGTGATGGTGGTGGAAGCCTGCCACCACATAGTAATGTTGGTGGAAGCCTGCCTCCACATTGTGATAGTGGTGGAAGCCTGCCACCACATAGTAATAGTGGTGGAAGCCTGCCTCCACATAGTATTGGTGGTGGAAGCCTGCCACCACATAGTAATGGTGATGGAAGCCTGCCACCACATAGTAATGGTGGTGGAAGCCTGCCTCCACATAGTGATGGTGGTGGAAGCCTGCCACCACATAGTAATGGTGGTGGAAGCCTGCCTCCACATAGTGATGGTGGTGAAAGCCTCCCACCACATAGTGATGGTGGTGGAAGCCTGCCACTACATAGTGATGGTGGTGGAAGCCTGCCACCACACAGTGATGGTGGTGGGAGCCTGCCACCACACAGTGATGGTGGTGGGAGCCTGCCACTACACAATGATGGTGGTGGGAGCCTGCCACCACATACTGATGGTGGTGGGAGCCTGCCACTACACAGTGATGGTGGTGGTAGCCTGCCACTACATAGTGATGGTGGTGGAAGCCTGCCACCACATTGTGATGGTGGTGGAAGCCTGCCACTACATAGTGATGGTGGTGGAAGCCTGTCACCACATTGTGATGGTGGTGGAAGCCTGCCACCGCATAGTAATGGTGGTGGAAGCCTGCCACCAAATAGTGATAGGGGTGGAAGCCTGCAACTACATAGTGATGGTGGTGGAAGCCTGCCACCACATAGTGATGGTGGTGGAAGCCTGCCACCACAATGTGATGGTGGTGGAAGCCTGCCACTACACAGTGATGGTGGTAGAAGCATGCCACCACATTGTGATGGTGGTGGAAGCCTGCCACCACACAGTGATGGTGGTGGAAGCCTGTCACCACATTGTGATGGTGGTGGAAGCCTGCCACCACATTGTGATGGTGGTGGAAGCCTGCCACCACATTGTGATGGTGGTGGAAGCCTGCCACCACATTGTGATGGTGGTGGAAGGCTGCCACCACATTGTGATGGTGGTGGAAGCCTGCCACCACATAGTGATGGTGGCGGAAGCCTGCCACCACACAGTGATGGTGGTGGGAGCCTGCCACCACACAGTGATGGTGGTGGGAGCCTGCCACCACATAGTGATAGTGGTGGAAGCCTGCCACCACATAATAATGGCGGTGGAAGCCTGCCACCACATAGTGATGGTGGTGGAAGCCTGCCACTACATAGTGATGGCGGTGGAAGCCTGCCACCACATAGTGATGGTGATGGGAGCCTGCCACCACATAGTAATGGTGGTGGAAGCCTGCCACCACATAGTGATGGTGGTGGAAGCCTGCCACCACATAGTAATGGTGGTGGAAGCCTGCCACCACATAGCAATGGTGGTGGAAGCCTGCAACCACATAGTGATGGTGATGGGAGCCTGCCACCACATAGTGATGGTGATGGGAGCCTGCCACCACATAGTGATGGTGATGGGAGCCTGCCACTACATAGTGATGGTGGTAGAAGCCTGCCATCACATAGTAATAGTGGTGGAAGCCTGCCACCACATAGTAATGGTGGTGGAAGCCTGACACCACATAGTGATGGTGGTGGAAGCCTGCCACTACATAGTGATGGTGGTGGAAGCCTGCCACCACATAGTAATGGTGATGGGAGCCTGCCACCACATAGTAATGGTGGTGGAAGCCTGCCACCACATAGTAATGGTGGTGGAAGCCTGCCACTACATAGTGATGGTGGTGGAAGCCTGCCACCACACAGTGATGGTGGTGGGAGCCTGCCACCACACAGTGATGGTGGTGGGAGCGTGCCACTACACAGTGATGGTGGTGGGAGCCTGCCACCACATAGTGATGGTGGTGGGAGCCAGCCACTACACAGTGATGGTGGTGGAAGCCTGCCACTACATAGTGATGGTGGTGGAAGCCTGCCACCACATTGTGATGGTGGTGGAAGCCTGCCACTACATAGTGATGGTGGTGGAAGCCTGCCACCACATAGTGATGGTGGTGGAAGCGTGCCACCACATAGTAATGGTGATGGGAGCCTGCCACCACATAGTGATGGTGATGGGAGCCTGCCACCACATAGTGATGGTGATGGGAGCCTGCCACTACATAGTGATGGTGGTAGAAGCCTGCCATCACATAGTAATAGTGGTGGAAGCCTGCCACCACATAGTGATGGTGGTGGAAGCCTGACACCACATAGTGATGGTGGTGGAAGCCTGCCACTACATAGTGATGGTGGTGGAAGCCTGCCACCAAATAGTAATGGTGGTGGAATCCTGCCTCCATATAGTGATGGTGGTGGAAGCCTGCCACCACATAGTAATGGTGGTGGAAGCCTGCCTCCACATGGTAATGGTGGTGAAAGCCTGCCACCACATAGTAATGGTGATGGGAGCCTGCCACCACATAGTAATGGTGGTGGAAGCCTGCCACCACATAGTAATATTGGTGGTGGAAGCCTGCCACTACATAGTGATGGTGGTGGAAGCCTGCCACCATACAGTGATGGTGGTGGGAGCCTGCCACCACACAGTGATGGTGGTGGGAGCGTGCCACTACACAGTGATGGTGGTGGGAGCCTGCCACCACATAGTGATGGTGGTGGGAGCCTGCCACTACACAGTGATGGTGGTGGAAGCCTGCCACTACATAGTGATGGTGGTGGAAGCCTGCCACCACATTGTGATGGTGGTGGAAGCCTGCCACTACATAGTGATGGTGGTGGAAGCCTGCCACCACATAGTAATGGTGGTGGAAGCGTGCCACCACATAGTGATGGTGATGGGAGCCTGCCACCACATAGTAATGGTGGTGGAAGCCTGCCACCACATAGTGATAGTGGAGGAAGCCTGCCACTACATAGTGATGGTGGTGGAAGCCTGCCACTACATAGTGATGGTGGTGGAAGCCTGCCACCACATTGTGATGGTGGTGGAAGTCTGCCACTACACAGTGATGGTGGTGGAAGCCTGCCACCACATTGTGATGGTGGTGGAAGCCTGCCACCACACAGTGATGGTGGTGGAAGCCTGCCACCACATTGTGATGGTGGTGGAAGCCTGCCACCACATTGTGATGGTGGTGGAAGCCTGCCACCACATTGTGATGGTTGTGGAAGCCTGCCACCACATTGTGATGGTGGTGGAAGCCTGCCACCACATTGTGATGGTGGTGGAAGCCTGCCACCACATAGTGATGGTGGTGGAAGCCTGCCACCACACAGTGATGGTGGTGGGAGCCTGCCACCACACAGTGATGGTGGTGGGAGCCTGCCACCACATAGTGATAGTGGTGGAAGCCTGCCACCACACAGTGATGGTGGTGGAAACCTGCCACTACATAGTGATGGTGATGGGAGCCTGCAACCACACAGTGATGGTGGTGGAAGCCTGCCACCACATTGTGATGGTGGTGGAAGCCTGCCACCACACAGTGATGGTGGTGGAAGCCTGCCACCACACAGTGATGGTGGTGGAAGCCTGCCACCACATTGTGATGGTGGTGGAAGCCTGCCACCACACAGTGATGGTGATGGGAGCCTGCCACCACACAGTGATGGTGGTTGGAGCCTGCCACCACATTGTGATGGTGGTGGAAGCCTGCCACCACACAGTGATGGTGGTGGGAGCCTGCCACCACATTGTGATGGTGGTGGAAGCCTGCCACCACACAGTGATGGTGGTGGAATCCTGCCACCACATTGTGATGGTGGTGGAAGCCTGCCACCACACAGTGATGGTGATGGGAGCCTGCCACCACACAGTGATGGTGGTGGGAGCCTGCCACCACATTGTGATGGTGGTGGAAGCCTGCCACCACACAGTGATGGTGGTGGGAGCCTGCCACCACACAGTGATGGTGGTGGGAGCCTGCCACCACATTGTGATGGTGGTGGAAGCCTGCCACCACACAGTGATGGTGGTGGAATCCTGCCACCACACAGTGATGGTGGTGGAAACCTGCCACTACATAGTGATGGTGAGTGGAGCCTGCCACGACACAGTGATGGTGGTGGGTGCCTGCCACCACATTGTGATGGTGGTGGAAGCCTGCCACCACACAGTGATGGTGGTGGAAGCCTGCCACCACACAGTGATGGTGGTGGAAGCCTGCCACCACACAGTGATGGTGGTGGGAGCCTGCCACCACACAGTGATGGTGGTGGAAGCCTGCCACCACATAGTGATGGTGGTGGAAGCCTGCCACCATATACAGTAATGGTGTTGGAAGCCTGCCACCACATTGTGATGGTGGTGGAAGCCTGCCACCACACAGTGATGGTGGTGGGAGCCTGCCACCACATAGTGATAGTGGTGGAAGCCTGCCACCACATTGTGATAGTCGTGGAAGCCTGCCACCACACAGTGATGGTGGTGGAAGCCTGCCACCACATAGTGATAGTGATGGAAGCCTGCCACCATATACAGTAATGGTGCTGGAAGCCTGCCACTACATAGTGATGGTGGTGGAAGCCTGCCACCACATAGTAATGGTGGTGGAATCCTGCCACCACATAGTGATGGTGATGGGAGCCTGCCACCCCATAGTGATGGTGATGGGAGCCTGCCACCACATAGTGATGGTGATGGGAGCCTGCCACCACATAGTGATGGTCGTGGAAGCCTGCCACCACATAGTAATGGTGGTGGAAGCCTGCCACCACATAGTGATGGTGGTGGAAGCCTGCCACCACATAGTGATGGTGGTGGAAGCCTGCCACCACATAGTAATGGTGGTGGAAGCCTGCTACCACATAGTAATGGTGGTGGAAGCCTGCCACCACATAGTGATGGTGATGGGAGCCAGCCACCACATAGTGATGGTGATGGGAGCCTGCCACCACATAGTGATGGTGATGGGAGCCTGCCACTACATAGTGATGGTGGTGGAAGCCTGCCACCACATAGTGATGGTGGTGGAAGCCTGCCACCACATAGTGATGGTGGTGGAAGCCTGACACTACATAGTGATGGTGGTGGAAGCCTGCCACCACATAGTAATGGTGGTGGAAGCCTGCCTCCACATAGTGATAGTGGTGGAAGCCTGCCACCACATAGTAATAGTGGTGGAAGCCTGCCTCCACATAGTAATGGTGGTGGAAGCCTGCCACCACATAGTAATGGTGATGGAAGCCTGCCACCACATAGTAATGGTGGTGGAAGCCTGCCTCCACATAGTGATGGTGGTGGAAGCCTGCCACCACATAGTAATGGTGGTGGAAGCCTGCCTCCACATAGTGATGGCGGTGAAAGCCTGCCACCACATAGTAATGGTGGTGGAAGCCTGCCACCACACAGTGATCGTGGTGGGAGCCTGCCACAACACAGTGATGGTGGTGGGAGCCTGCCACTACACAGTGATGGTGGTGGGAGCCTGCCACCACATAGTGATGGTGGTGGGAGCCTGCCACTACACAGTGATGGTGGTGGAAGCCTGCCACTACATAGTGATGGTGGTGGAAGCCTGCCACCACATTGTGATGGTGGTGGAAGCCTGCCACTACATAGTGATGGTGGTGGAAGCCTGCCACTACATAGTAATGGTGGTGGAAGCCTGCCACCAAATAGTGATAGTGGTGGAAGCCTGCAACTACATAGTGATGGTGGTGGGAGCCAGCCACCACACAGTGATGGTGGTGGGAGCGTGCCACTACACAGTGATGGTGGTGGGTGCCTGCCACCACATAGTGATGGTGGTGGGAGCCTGCCACTACACAGTGATGGTGGTGGAAGCCTGCCACTACATAGTGATGGTGGTGGAAGCCTGCCACCAAATTGTGATGGTGGTGGAAGCCTGCCACTACATAGTGATGGTGGTGGAAGCCTGCCACCACATAGTAATGGTGGTGGAAGCGTGCCACCACATAGTGATGGTGATGGGAGCCTGCCACCACATAGTAATGGTGGTGGAAGCCTGCCACCACATAGTGATAGTGGTGGAAGCCTGCCACTACATAGTGATGGTGGTGGAAGCCTGCCACTACATAGTGATGGTGGTGGAAGCCTGCCACCACATTGTGATGGTGGTGGAAGCCTGCCACTACACAGTGATGGTGGTGGAAGCCTGCCACCACACAGTGATGGTGGTGGAAGCCTGCCACCACATTGTGATGGTGGTGGAAGCCTGCCACCACATTGTGATGGTGGTGGAAGCCTGCCACCACATTGTGATGGTGGTGGATGCCTGCCACCACATTGTGATGGTGGTGGAAGCCTGCCACCACATAGTGATGGTAGTGGAATCCTGCCACCACACAGTGATGGTGGTGGGAGCCTGCCACCACACAGTGATGGTGGTGGGAGCCTGCCACCACATAGTGATAGTGGTGGAAGCCTGCCACCACACAGTGATGGTGGTGGAAACCTGCCACTACATAGTGATGGTGATGGGAGCCTGCCACCACACAGTGATGGTGGTGGAAGCCTGCCACCACATTGTGATGGTGGTGGACGCCTGCCACCACACAGTGATGGTGGTGGAAGCCTGCCACCACACAGTGATGGTGGTGGAAGCCTGCCACCACACAGTGATAGTGGTGGGAGCCTGCCACCACATTGTGATGGTGGTGGAAGCCTGCCACCACACAGTGATGGTGCTGGGAGCCTGCCACCACACAGTGATGGTGGTGGAAACCTGCCACTACATAGTGATGGTGATGGGAGCCTGCCACCACACAGTGATGGTGGTGGGTTCCTGCCACCACATTGTGATGGTGGTGGAAGCCTGCCACCACACAGTGATGGTGGTGGAAGCCTGCCACCACACAGTGATGGTGATGGGAGCCTGCCACCACACAGTGATAGTGGTGGGAGCCTGCCACCACATTGTGATGGTGGTAGAAGCCTGCCACCACACAGTGATGGTGGTGGAAGCCTGCCACCACATTGTGATGGTGGTGGAAGCCTGCCACCACACAGTGATGGTGATGGGAGCCTGCCACCACACAGTGATGGTGGTGGGAGGCTGCCACCACATTGTGATGGTGGTGGAAGCCTGCCACCACACAGTGATGGTGGTGGAATCCTGCCACCACACAGTGATGGTGGTGGAAACCTGCCACTACATAGTGATGGTGATGGGAGCCTGCCACCACACAGTGATGGTGGTGGGTTCCTGCCACCACATTGTGATGGTGGTGGAAGCCTGCCACCACACAGTGATGGTGGTGGAAGCCTGCCACCACACAGTGATGGTGGTGGAAGCCTGCCACCACACAGTGATGGTGGTGGGAGCCTGCCACCACACAGTGATGGTGGTGGAAGCCTGCCACCACATAGTGATGGTGGTGGAAGCCTGCCACCATATACAGTAATGGTGGTGGAAGCCTGCCACCACATTGTGATGGTGGTGGAAGCCTGCCACCACACAGTAATGGTGGTGGGAGCCTGCCACCACATAGTGATAGTGGTGGAAGCCTGCCACCACATTGTGATGTTGGTGGAAGCCTGCCACCACACAGTGATGGTGGTGGAAGCCTGCCACCACATAGTGATAGTGATGGAAGCCTGCCACCATATACAGTAATGGTGGTGGAAGCCTGCCACTACATAGTGATGGTGGTGGAAGCCTGCCACCACATAGTAATGGTGGTGGAAACCTGCCACCACATAGTGATGGTGATGGGAGCCTGCCACCCCATAGTGATGGTGATGGGAGCCTGCCACCACATAGTGATAGTGATGGGAGCCTGCCACCACATAGTGATGGTCGTGGAAGCCTGCCACCACATAGTAATGGTGGTGGAAGCCTGCCACCACATAGTGATGGTGGTGGAAGCCTGCCACCACATATTGATGGTGGTGGAAACCTGCCACCACATAGTAATGGTGGTGGAAGCCTGCCACCACATAGTAATGGTGGTGGAAGCCTGCCACCACATAGTGATGGTGATGGGAGCCAGCCACCACATAGTGATAGTGATGGGAGCCTGCCACCACATAGTGATGGTGATGGGAGCCTGCCACTACATAGTGATGGTGGTGGAAGCCTGCCACCATATAGTAATGGTGGTGGAAGCCTGCCACCACATAGTGATGGTGGTGGAAGCCTGCCACCACATAGTGATGGTGGTGGAAGCCTGTTACTACATAATGATGGTGGTGGAAGCCTGCCACCACATAGTAATGGTGGTGGAAGCCTGCCTCCACATAGTGATAGTGGTGGAAGCCTGCCACCACATAGTAATAGTGGTGGAAGCCTGCCTCCACATAGTAATGGTGGTGGAAGCCTGCCACCACATAGTAATGGTGATGGAAGCCTGCCACCACATAGTAATGGTGGTGGAAGCCTGCCTCCACATAGTGATGGTGGTGGAAGCCTGCCACCACATAGTAATGGTGGTGGAAGCCTGCCTCCACATAGTGATGGTGGTGAAAGCCTGCCACCACATAGTAATGGTGGTGGAAGCCTGCCACCACATAGTGATGGTGATGGGAGCCTGCCACCACATAGTAATGGTGGTGGAAGCCTGCCACCACATAGTAATGGTGGTGGAAGCCTGCCACCACATAGTGATGGTGGTGGAAGCCTGCCACTACATAGTGATGGTGGTGGAAGCCTGCCACCACACAGTGATGGTGGTGGGAGCCTGCCACCACACAGTGATGGTGGTGGGAGCCTGCCACTACACTGTGATGGTGGTGGGAGCCTTCCACCACATAGTGATGGTGGTGGGAGCCTGCCACAACACAGTGATGGTGGTGGAAGCCTGCCACTACATAGTGATGGTGGTGGAAGCCTGCCACCACATTGTGATGGTGGTGGAAGCCTGCCACTACATATTGGTGGTGGTGGAAGCCTGCCACCACATAGTAATGGTGGTGGAAGCCTGCCACCAAATAGTGATAGTGGTGGAAGCCTGCAACTACATAGTGATGGTGGTGGAAGCCTGCCACTACATAGTGATGGTGGTGGAAGCCTGCCACCACAATGTGATGGTGGTGGAAGCCTGCCACTACACAGTGATGGTGGTGGAAACCTGCCACCACATTGTGATGGTGGTGGAAGCCTGCCACCACACAGTGATGGTGGTGGAAGCCTGTCACCACATTGTAATGGTGGTGGAAGCCTGCCACCACATTGTGATGGTGGTGGAAGCCTGCCACCACATTGTGATGGTGGTGGAAGCCTGCCACCACATTGTGATGGTGGTGGAAGCCTGCCACCACATAGTGATGGTGGTGGAAGCCTGCCACCACACAGTGATGGTGGTGGGAGCCTGCCACCACACAGTGATGGTAGTGGGAGCCTGCCACCACATAGTGATAGTGGTGGAAGCCTGCCACCACACTGTGATGGTGGTGGAAACCTGCCACTACATAGTGATGGTGATGGGAGCCTGCCACCACACAGTGATGGTGGTGGAAGCCTGCCACCACATTGTGATGGTGGTGAAAGCCTGCCACCACACAGTGATGGTGGTGGAAGCCTGCCACCACACAGTGATGGTGGTGGAAGCCTGCCACCACACAGTGATGGTGATGGGAGCCTGCCACCACACAGTGATGGTGGTGGGAGCCTGCCACCACATTGTGATGGTGGTGGAAGCCTGCCACCTCACAGTGATGGTGGTGGGAGCCTGCCACCACATTGTGATGGTGGTGGAAGCCTGCCACCACACAGTGATAGTGGTGGAAGCCTGCCACCACATTGTGATGGTGGTGGAAGCCTGCCACCACACAGTGATGGTGATGGGAGCCTGCCACCACACAGTGATGGTGGTGGGAGCCTGCCACCACATTGTGATGGTGGTGGAAGCCTGCCACCACACAGTGATGGTGGTGGGAGCCTGCTACCACACAGTGATGGTGGTGGGAGCCTGCCACCACATTGTGATGGTAGTGGAAGCCTGCCACCACACAGTGATGGTGGTGGAATCCTGCCACCACACAGTGATGGCGGTGGAAACCTGCCACTACATAGTGATGGTGATGGGAGCCTGCCACCACACAGTGATGGTGGTGGGAGCCTGCCACCACATTGTGATGGTGGTGGAAGCCTGCCACCACACAGTGATGGTGGTGGAAGCCTGCCACCACAAAGTGATGGTGGTGGAAGCCTGCCACCACACAGTGATGGTGGTGGGAGCCTGCCACCACACAGTGATGGTGGTGGAAGCCTGCCACCACATAGTGATGGTAGTGGAAGCCTGCCACCATATACAGTAATGGTGGTGGAAGCCTGCCACCACATTGTGATGGTGGTGGAAGCCTGCCACCACACAGTGATGGTGGTGGGAGCCTGCCACCTTATGGTGATAGTGGTGGAAGCCTGCCACCACACAGTGATGGTGGTGGAAGCCTGCCACCACATAGTGATAGTGGTGGAAGCCTGCCACCATATACAGTAATGGTGGCGGAAGCCTGCCACTACATAATGATGGTGGTGGAAGCCTGCCACCACATAGTAATGGTGGTGGAAGCCTGCCACCACATAGTGATGGTGATGGGAGCCTGCCACCCTATAGTGATGGTGATGGGAGCCTGCCACCACATAGTGATGGTGATGGGAGCCTGCCACCACATAGTGATGGTGGTGGAAGCCTGCCACCACATAGTGATGGTGGTGGAAGCCTGCCACCACATAGTAATGGTGGTGGAAGCCTGCCACCACATAGTGATGGTGGTGGAAGCCTGCCACCACATAGTGATGGTTGTGGAAGCCTGCCACCACATAGTAATGGTGGTGGAAGCCTGCCACCACATAGTAATGGTGGTGGAAGCCTGCCACCACATAGTGAAGGTGATGGGAGCCAGCCACCACATAGTGACAGTGATGGGAGCCTGCCACTACATAGTGATGGTGATGGGAGCCTGCCACTACATAGTGATGGTGGTGGAAGCCTGCCACCACATAGTAATGGCGGAGGAAGCCTGCCACCACATAGTGATGGTGGTGGAAGCCTGCCACCACATAGTGATGGTGGTGGAAGCCTGCCACTACATAGTGATGGTGGTGGAAGCCTGCCACCACATAGTAATGGTGGTGGAAGCCTGCCTCTACATAGTGATAGTGGTGGAAGCCTGCCACCACATAGTAATAGTGGTGGAAGCCTGCCTCCACATAGTAATGGTGGTGGAAGCCTGCCACCACATAGTAATGGTGATGGAAGCCTGCCACCACATAGTAATGGTGGTGGAAGCCTGCCTCCACATAATGTTGGTGGTGGAAGCCTGCCACCACACAGTAATGGTGGTGGAAGCCTGCCTCCACATAGTGATGGTGGTGAAAGCCTGCCACCACATAGTAATGGTGGTGGAAGCCTGCCACCACATAGTGATGGTGATGGGAGCCTGCCACCACATAGTAATGGTGGTGGAAGCCTGCCACAACATAGTAATGGAGGTGGAAGCCTGCCACCACATAGTGATGGTGGTGGAAGCCTGCCACTACATAGTGATGGTGGTGGAAGCCTGCCACCACACAGTGATGGTGGTGGGAGCCTGCCACCACACAGTGATGGTGGTGGGAGCCTGCCACTACACAGTGATGGTGGTGGGAGCCTGCCACCACATAGTGATGGTGGTGGGAGCCTGCCACTACACAGTGATGGTGGTGGAAGCCTGCCACTACATAGTGATGGTGGTGGAAGCCTGCCACCACATTGTGATGGTGGTGGAAGCCTGCCACTACATAGTGATGGTGGTGGAAGCCTGCCACCGCATAGTAATGGTGGTGGAAGCCTACCACCAAATAGTGATAGTGGTGGAAGCCTGCCACTACATAGTGATGGTGGTGGAAGCCTGCCACCACATTGTGATGGTGGTGGAAGCCTGCCACTACACAGTGATGGTGGTGGAAGCTTGCCACCACATTGTGATGGTGGTGGAAGCCTGCCACCACACAGTGATGGTGGTGGAAGCCTGCCACCACATTGTGATGGTGGTGGAAGCCTGCCACCACATTGTGATGGTGGTAGAAGCCTGCCACCACATTGTGATGGTGGTGGAAGCCTGCCACCACATTGTGATGGTGGTGGAAGCCTGCCACCACATTGTGATGGTGGTGGAAGCCTGCCACCACATTGTGATGGTGGTGGAAGCCTGCCACCACATTGTGATGATGGTGGAAGCCTGCCACCACACAGTGATGGTGGTGGAAGCCTGCCACCACACAGTGATGGTGGTGGGAGCCTGCCACCACACAGTGATGGTGGTGGGAGCGTGCCACTACACAGTGATGGTGGTGGGAGCCTGCCACCACATAGTGATGGTGGTGGGAGCCTGCCACTACACAGTGATGGTGGTGGAAGCCTGCCACTACATAGTGATGGTGGTGGAAGCCTGCCACAACATAGTAATGGAGGTGGAAGCCTGCCACCACATAGTGATGGTGGTGGAAGCCTGCCACTACATAGTGATGGTGGTGGAAGCCTGCCACCACACAGTGATGGTGGTGGGAGCCTGCCACCACACAGTGATGGTGGTGGGAGCCTGCCACTACACAGTGATGGTGGTGGGAGCCTGCCACCACATAGTGATGGTGGTGGGAGCCTGCCACTACACAGTGATGGTGGTGGAAGCCTGCCACTACATAGTGATGGTGGTGGAAGCCTGCCACCACATTGTGATGGTGGTGGAAGCCTGCCACTACATAGTGATGGTGGTGGAAGCCTGCCACCGCATAGTAATGGTGGTGGAAGCCTACCACCAAATAGTGATAGTGGTGGAAGCCTGCCACTACATAGTGATGGTGGTGGAAGCCTGCCACCACATTGTGATGGTGGTGGAAGCCTGCCACTACACAGTGATGGTGGTGGAAGCTTGCCACCACATTGTGATGGTGGTGGAAGCCTGCCACCACACAGTGATGGTGGTGGAAGCCTGCCACCACATTGTGATGGTGGTGGAAGCCTGCCACCACATTGTGATGGTGGTAGAAGCCTGCCACCACATTGTGATGGTGGTGGAAGCCTGCCACCACATTGTGATGGTGGTGGAAGCCTGCCACCACATTGTGATGGTGGTGGAAGCCTGCCACCACATTGTGATGGTGGTGGAAGCCTGCCACCACATTGTGATGATGGTGGAAGCCTGCCACCACACAGTGATGGTGGTGGAAGCCTGCCACCACACAGTGATGGTGGTGGGAGCCTGCCACCACACAGTGATGGTGGTGGGAGCGTGCCACTACACAGTGATGGTGGTGGGAGCCTGCCACCACATAGTGATGGTGGTGGGAGCCTGCCACTACACAGTGATGGTGGTGGAAGCCTGCCACTACATAGTGATGGTGGTGGAAGCCTGCCACCACATTGTGATGGTGGTGGAAGCCTGCCACTACATAGTGATGGTGATGGGAGCCTGCCACCACATAGTAATGGTGGTGGAAGCCTGCCACCACATAGTGATAGTGGTGGAAGCCTGCCACTACATAGTGATGGTGGTGGGAGCCTGCCACCACATAGTGATAGTGGTGGAAGCCTGCCACCACATAGTAATGGTGGTGGAAGCCTGCCACCACATAGTGATGGTGGTGGAAGCCTGCCACAACATAGTGATGGCGGTGGAAGCCTGCCACCACATAGTGATGGTGATGGGAGCCTGCCACCACATAGTAATGGTGGTGGAAGCCTGCCACCACATAGTGATGGTGGTGGAAGCCTGCCACCACATAGTAATGGTGGTGGAAGCCTGCCACCACATAGTAATGGTGGTGGAAGCCTGCAACCAAATAGTGATGGTGATGGGAGCCTGCCACCACATAGTGATGGTGATGGGAGCCTGCCACCACATAGTGATGGTGATGGGAGCCTGCCACTACATAGTGATGGTGGTAGAAGCCTGCCATCACATAGTAATAGTGGTGGAAGCCTGCCACCACATAGTGATGGTGGTGGAAGCCTGACACCACATAGTGATGGTGGTGGAAGCCTGCCACTACATAGTGATGGTGGTGGAAGCCTGCCACCAAATAGTAATGGTGGTGGAATCCTGCCTCCATATAGTGATGGTGGTGGAAGCCTGCCACCACATAGTAATGGTGGTGGAAGCCTGCCTCCACATAGTAATGGTGGTGAAAGCCTGCCACCACATAGTAATGGTGATGGGAGCCTGCCACCACATAGTAATGGTGGTGGAAGCCTGCCACCACATAGTAATATTGGTGGTGGAAGCCTGCCACTACATAGTGATGGTGGTGGAAGCCTGCCACCATACAGTGATGGTGGTGGGAGCCTGCCACCACACAGTGATGGTGGTGGGAGCCTGCCACCACATAGTGATGGTGGTGGGAGCCTGCCACTACACAGTGATGGTGGTGGAAGCCTGCCACTACATAGTGATGGTGGTGGAAGCCTGCCACCACATTGTGATGGTGGTGGAAGCCTGCCACTACATAGTGATGGTGGTGGAAGCCTGCCACCACATAGTAATGGTGGTGGAAGCCTGCCACTACATAGTGATAGTGGTGGAAGCCTGCCACTACATAGTGATGGTGGTGGAAGCCTGCCACTACATAGTGATGGTGGTGGAAGCCTGCCACCACATTGTGATGGTGGTGGAAGTCTGCCACTACACAGTGATGGTGGTGGAAGCCTGCCACCACATTGTGATGGTGGTGGAAGCCTGCCACCACACAGTGATGGTGGTGGAAGTCTGCCACCACATTGTGATGGTGGTGGAAGCCTGCCACCACATTGTGATGGTGGTGGAAGCCTGCCACCAAATAGTAATGGTGGTGGAATCCTGCCTCCATATAGTGATGGTGGTGGAAGCCTGCCACCACATAGTAATGGTGGTGGAAGCCTGCCTCCACATAGTAATGGTGGTGAAAGCCTGCCACCACATAGTAATGGTGATGGGAGCCTGCCACCACATAGTAATGGTGGTGGAAGCCTGCCACCACATAGTAATATTGGTGGTGGAAGCCTGCCACTACATAGTGATGGTGGTGGAAGCCTGCCACCATACAGTGATGGTGGTGGGAGCCTGCCACCACACAGTGATGGTGGTGGGAGCGTGCCACTACACAGTGATGGTGGTGGGAGCCTGCCACCACATAGTGATGGTGGTGGGAGCCTGCCACTACACAGTGATGGTGGTGGAAGCCTGCCACTACATAGTGATGGTGGTGGAAGCCTGCCACCACATTGTGATGGTGGTGGAAGCCTGCCACTACATAGTGATGGTGGTGGAAGCCTGCCACCACATAGTAATGGTGGTGGAAGCGTGCCACCACATAGTGATGGTGATGGGAGCCTGCCACCACATAGTAATGGTGGTGGAAGCCTGCCACCACATAGTGATAGTGGAGGAAGCCTGCCACTACATAGTGATGGTGGTGGAAGCCTGCCACTACATAGTGATGGTGGTGGAAGCCTGCCACCACATTGTGATGGTGGTGGAAGTCTGCCACTACACAGTGATGGTGGTGGAAGCCTGCCACCACATTGTGATGGTGGTGGAAGCCTGCCACCACACAGTGATGGTGGTGGAAGCCTGCCACCACATTGTGATGGTGGTGGAAGCCTGCCACCACATTGTGATGGTGGTGGAAGCCTGCCACCACATTGTGATGGTTGTGGAAGCCTGCCACCACATTGTGATGGTGGTGGAAGCCTGCCACCACATTGTGATGGTGGTGGAAGCCTGCCACCACATAGTGATGGTGGTGGAAGCCTGCCACCACACAGTGATGGTGGTGGGAGCCTGCCACCACACAGTGATGGTGGTGGGAGCCTGCCACCACATAGTGATAGTGGTGGAAGCCTGCCACCACACAGTGATGGTGGTGGAAACCTGCCACTACATAGTGATGGTGATGGGAGCCTGCAACCACACAGTGATGGTGGTGGAAGCCTGCCACCACATTGTGATGGTGGTGGAAGCCTGCCACCACACAGTGATGGTGGTGGAAGCCTGCCACCACACAGTGATGGTGGTGGAAGCCTGCCACCACATTGTGATGGTGGTGGAAGCCTGCCACCACACAGTGATGGTGATGGGAGCCTGCCACCACACAGTGATGGTGGTTGGAGCCTGCCACCACATTGTGATGGTGGTGGAAGCCTGCCACCACACAGTGATGGTGGTGGGAGCCTGCCACCACATTGTGATGGTGGTGGAAGCCTGCCACCACACAGTGATGGTGGTGGAATCCTGCCACCACATTGTGATGGTGGTGGAAGCCTGCCACCACACAGTGATGGTGATGGGAGCCTGCCACCACACAGTGATGGTGGTGGGAGCCTGCCACCACATTGTGATGGTGGTGGAAGCCTGCCACCACACAGTGATGGTGGTGGGAGCCTGCCACCACACAGTGATGGTGGTGGGAGCCTGCCACCACATTGTGATGGTGGTGGAAGCCTGCCACCACACAGTGATGGTGGTGGAATCCTGCCACCACACAGTGATGGTGGTGGAAACCTGCCACTACATAGTGATGGTGAGTGGAGCCTGCCACGACACAGTGATGGTGGTGGGTGCCTGCCACCACATTGTGATGGTGGTGGAAGCCTGCCACCACACAGTGATGGTGGTGGAAGCCTGCCACCACACAGTGATGGTGGTGGAAGCCTGCCACCACACATTGATGGTGGTGGGAGCCTGCCACCACACAGTGATGGTGGTGGAAGCCTGCCACCACATAGTGATGGTGGTGGAAGCCTGCCACCATATACAGTAATGGTGTTGGAAGCCTGCCACCACATTGTGATGGTGGTGGAAGCCTGCCACCACACAGTGATGGTGGTGGGAGCCTGCCACCACATAGTGATAGTGGTGGAAGCCTGCCACCACATTGTGATAGTCGTGGAAGCCTGCCACCACATTGTGATAGTCGTGGAAGCCTGCCACCACACAGTGATGGTGGTGGAAGCCTGCCACCACATAGTGATAGTGATGGAAGCCTGCCACCATATACAGTAATGGTGCTGGAAGCCTGCCACTACATAGTGATGGTGGTGGAAGCCTGCCACCACATAGTAATGGTGGTGGAATCCTGCCACCACATAGTGATGGTGATGGGAGCCTGCCACCCCATAGTGATGGTGATGGGAGCCTGCCACCACATAGTGATGGTGATGGGAGCCTGCCACCACATAGTGATGGTCGTGGAAGCCTGCCACCACATAGTAATGGTGGTGGAAGCCTGCCACCACATAGTGATGGTGGTGGAAGCCTGCCACCACATAGTGATGGTGGTGGAAGCCTGCCACCACATAGTAATGGTGGTGGAAGCCTGCTACCACATAGTAATGGTGGTGGAAGCCTGCCACCACATAGTGATGGTGATGGGAGCCAGCCACCACATAGTGATGGTGATGGGAGCCTGCCACCACATAGTGATGGTGATGGGAGCCTGCCACTACATAGTGATGGTGGTGGAAGCCTGCCACCGTATAGTAATGGTGGTGGAAGCCTGCCACCACATAGTGATGGTGGTGGAAGCCTGCCACCACATAGTGATGGTGGTGGAAGCCTGACACTACATAGTGATGGTGGTGGAAGCCTGCCACCACATAGTAATGGTGGTGGAAGCCTGCCTCCACATAGTGATAGTGGTGGAAGCCTGCCACCACATAGTAATAGTGGTGGAAGCCTGCCTCCACATAGTAATGGTGGTGGAAGCCTGCCACCACATAGTAATGGTGATGGAAGCCTGCCACCACATAGTAATGGTGGTGGAAGCCTGCCTCCACATAGTGATGGTGGTGGAAGCCTGCCACCACATAGTAATGGTGGTGGAAGCCTGCCTCCACATAGTGATGGCGGTGAAAGCCTGCCACCACATAGTAATGGTGGTGGAAGCCTGCCACCACACAGTGATCGTGGTGGGAGCCTGCCACAACACAGTGATGGTGGTGGGAGCCTGCCACTACACAGTGATGGTGGTGGGAGCCTGCCACCACATAGTGATGGTGGTGGGAGCCTGCCACTACACAGTGATGGTGGTGGAAGCCTGCCACTACATAGTGATGGTGGTGGAAGCCTGCCACCACATTGTGATGGTGGTGGAAGCCTGCCACTACATAGTGATGGTGGTGGAAGCCTGCCACTACATAGTAATGGTGGTGGAAGCCTGCCACCAAATAGTGATAGTGGTGGAAGCCTGCAACTACATAGTGATGGTGGTGGGAGCCAGCCACCACACAGTGATGGTGGTGGGAGCGTGCCACTACACAGTGATGGTGGTGGGTGCCTGCCACCACATAGTGATGGTGGTGGGAGCCTGCCACTACACAGTGATGGTGGTGGAAGCCTGCCACTACATAGTGATGGTGGTGGAAGCCTGCCACCAAATTGTGATGGTGGTGGAAGCCTGCCACTACATAGTGATGGTGGTGGAAGCCTGCCACCACATAGTAATGGTGGTGGAAGCGTGCCACCACATAGTGATGGTGATGGGAGCCTGCCACCACATAGTAATGGTGGTGGAAGCCTGCCACCACATAGTGATAGTGGTGGAAGCCTGCCACTACATAGTGATGGTGGTGGAAGCCTGCCACTACATAGTGATGGTGGTGGAAGCCTGCCACCACATTGTGATGGTGGTGGAAGCCTGCCACTACACAGTGATGGTGGTGGAAGCCTGCCACCACACAGTGATGGTGGTGGAAGCCTGCCACCACATTGTGATGGTGGTGGAAGCCTGCCACCACATTGTGATGGTGGTGGAAGCCTGCCACCACATTGTGATGGTGGTGGATGCCTGCCACCACATTGTGATGGTGGTGGAAGCCTGCCACCACATAGTGATGGTAGTGGAATCCTGCCACCACACAGTGATGGTGGTGGGAGCCTGCCACCACACAGTGATGGTGGTGGGAGCCTGCCACCACATAGTGATAGTGGTGGAAGCCTGCCACCACACAGTGATGGTGGTGGAAACCTGCCACTACATAGTGATGGTGATGGGAGCCTGCCACCACACAGTGATGGTGGTGGAAGCCTGCCACCACATTGTGATGGTGGTGGACGCCTGCCACCACACAGTGATGGTGGTGGAAGCCTGCCACCACACAGTGATGGTGGTGGAAGCCTGCCACCACACAGTGATGGTGATGGGAGCCTGCCACCACACAGTGATGGTGGTGGGAGCCTGCCACCACATTGTGATGGTGGTAGAAGCCTGCCACCACACAGTGATGGTGGTGGAAGCCTGCCACCACATTGTGATGGTGGTGGAAGCCTGCCACCACAGAGTGATGGTGATGGGAGCCTGCCACCACACAGTGATGGTGGTGGGAGCCTGCCACCACATTGTGATGGTGGTGGAAGCCTGCCACCACACAGTGATGGTGCTGGGAGCCTGCCACCACACAGTGATGGTGGTGGAAACCTGCCACTACATAGTGATGGTGATGGGAGCCTGCCACCACACAGTGATGGTGGTGGGTTCCTGCCACCACATTGTGATGGTGGTGGAAGCCTGCCACCACACAGTGATGGTGGTGGAAGCCTGCCACCACACAGTGATGGTGATGGGAGCCTGCCACCACACAGTGATAGTGGTGGGAGCCTGCCACCACATTGTGATGGTGGTAGAAGCCTGCCACCACACAGTGATGGTGGTGGAAGCCTGCCACCACATTGTGATGGTGGTGGAAGCCTGCCACCACACAGTGATGGTGATGGGAGCCTGCCACCACACAGTGATGGTGGTGGGAGGCTGCCACCACATTGTGATGGTGGTGGAAGCCTGCCACCACACAGTGATGGTGGTGGAATCCTGCCACCACACAGTGATGGTGGTGGAAACCTGCCACTACATAGTGATGGTGATGGGAGCCTGCCACCACACAGTGATGGTGGTGGGTTCCTGCCACCACATTGTGATGGTGGTGGAAGCCTGCCACCACACAGTGATGGTGGTGGAAGCCTGCCACCACACAGTGATGGTGGTGGAAGCCTGCCACCACACAGTGATGGTGGTGGGAGCCTGCCACCACACAGTGATGGTGGTGGAAGCCTGCCACCACATAGTGATGGTGGTGGAAGCCTGCCACCATATACAGTAATGGTGGTGGAAGCCTGCCACCACATTGTGATGGTGGTGGAAGCCTGCCACCACACAGTAATGGTGGTGGGAGCCTGCCACCACATAGTGATAGTGGTGGAAGCCTGCCACCACATTGTGATGTTGGTGGAAGCCTGCCACCACACAGTGATGGTGGTGGAAGCCTGCCACCACATAGTGATAGTGATGGAAGCCTGCCACCATATACAGTAATGGTGGTGGAAGCCTGCCACTACATAGTGATGGTGGTGGAAGCCTGCCACCACATAGTAATGGTGGTGGAAACCTGCCACCACATAGTGATGGTGATGGGAGCCTGCCACCCCATAGTGATGGTGATGGGAGCCTGCCACCACATAGTGATAGTGATGGGAGCCTGCCACCACATAGTGATGGTCGTGGAAGCCTGCCACCACATAGTAATGGTGGTGGAAGCCTGCCACCACATAGTGATGGTGGTGGAAGCCTGCCACCACATATTGATGGTGGTGGAAACCTGCCACCACATAGTAATGGTGGTGGAAGCCTGCCACCACATAGTAATGGTGGTGGAAGCCTGCCACCACATAGTGATGGTGATGGGAGCCAGCCACCACATAGTGATGGTGATGGGAGCCTGCCACCACATAGTGATGGTGATGGGAGCCTGCCACTACATAGTGATGGTGGTGGAAGCCTGCCACCATATAGTAATGGTGGTGGAAGCCTGCCACCACATAGTGATGGTGGTGGAAGCCTGCCACCACATAGTGATGGTGGTGGAAGCCTGTTACTACATAATGATGGTGGTGGAAGCCTGCCACCACATAGTAATGGTGGTGGAAGCCTGTCTCCACATAGTGATAGTGGTGGAAGCCTGCCACCACATAGTAATAGTGGTGGAAGCCTGCCTCCACATAGTAATGGTGGTGGAAGCCTGCCACCACATAGTAATGGTGATGGAAGCCTGCCACCACATAGTAATGGTGGTGGAAGCCTGCCTCCACATAGTGATGGTGGTGGAAGCCTGCCACCACATAGTAATGGTGGTGGAAGCCTGCCTCCACATAGTGATGGTGGTGAAAGCCTGCCACCACATAGTAATGGTGGTGGAAGCCTGCCACCACATAGTGATGGTGATGGGAGCCTGCCACCACATAGTAATGGTGGTGGAAGCCTGCCACCACATAGTAATGGTGGTGGAAGCCTGCCACCACATAGTGATGGTGGTGGAAGCCTGCCACTACATAGTGATGGTGGTGGAAGCCTGCCACCACACAGTGATGGTGGTGGGAGCCTGCCACCACACAGTGATGGTGGTGGGAGCCTGCCACTACACTGTTATGGTGGTGGGAGCCTTCCACCACATAGTGATGGTGGTGGGAGCCTGCCACTACACAGTGATGGTGGTGGAAGCCTGCCACTACATAGTGATGGTGGTGGAAGCCTGCCACCACATTGTGATGGTGGTGGAAGCCTGCCACTACATATTGGTGGTGGTGGAAGCCTGCCACCACATAGTAATGGTGGTGGAAGCCTGCCACCAAATAGTGATAGTGGTGGAAGCCTGCAACTACATAGTGATGGTGGTGGAAGCCTGCCACTACATAGTGATGGTGGTGGAAGCCTGCCACCACAATGTGATGGTGGTGGAAGCCTGCCACTACACAGTGATGGTGGTGGAAGCCTGCCACCACATTGTGATGGTGGTGGAAGCCTGCCACCACACAGTGATGGTGGTGGAAGCCTGTCACCACATTGTAATGGTGGTGGAAGCCTGCCACCACATTGTGATGGTGGTGGAAGCCTGCCACCACATTGTGATGGTGGTGGAAGCCTGCCACCACATTGTGATGGTGGTGGAAGCCTGCCACCACATAGTGATGGTGGTGGAAGCCTGCCACCACACAGTGATGGTGGTGGGAGCCTGCCACCACACAGTGATGGTAGTGGGAGCCTGCCACCACATAGTGATAGTGGTGGAAGCCTGCCACCACACTGTGATGGTGGTGGAAACCTGCCACTACATAGTGATGGTGATGGGAGCCTGCCACCACACAGTGATGGTGGTGGAAGCCTGCCACCACATTGTGATGGTGGTGAAAGCCTGCCACCACACAGTGATGGTGGTGGAAGCCTGCCACCACACAGTGATGGTGGTGGAAGCCTGCCACCACACAGTGATGGTGATGGGAGCCTGCCACCACACAGTGATGGTGGTGGGAGCCTGCCACCACATTGTGATGGTGGTGGAAGCCTGCCACCTCACAGTGATGGTGGTGGGAGCCTGCCACCACATTGTGATGGTGGTGGAAGCCTGCCACCACACAGTGATAGTGGTGGAAGCTTGCCACCACATTGTGATGGTGGTGGAAGCCTGCCACCACACAGTGATGGTGATGGGAGCCTGCCACCACACAGTGATGGTGGTGGGAGCCTGCCACCACATTGTGATGGTGGTGGAAGCCTGCCACCACACAGTGATGGTGGTGGGAGCCTGCTACCACACAGTGATGGTGGTGGGAGCCTGCCACCACATTGTGATGGTAGTGGAAGCCTGCCACCACACAGTGATGGTGGTGGAATCCTGCCACCACACAGTGATGGCGGTGGAAACCTGCCACTACATAGTGATGGTGATGGGAGCCTGCCACCACACAGTGATGGTGGTGGGAGCCTGCCACCACATTGTGATGGTGGTGGAAGCCTGCCACCACACAGTGATGGTGGTGGAAGCCTGCCACCACAAAGTGATGGTGGTGGAAGCCTGCCACCACACAGTGATGGTGGTGGGAGCCTGCCACCACACAGTGATGGTGGTGGAAGCCTGCCACCACATAGTGATGGTAGTGGAAGCCTGCCACCATATACAGTAATGGTGGTGGAAGCCTGCCACCACATTGTGATGGTGGTGGAAGCCTGCCACCACACAGTGATGGTGGTGGGAGCCTGCCACCTTATGGTGATAGTGGTGGAAGCCTGCCACCACACAGTGATGGTGGTGGAAGCCTGCCACCACATAGTGATAGTGGTGGAAGCCTGCCACCATATACAGTAATGGTGGCGGAAGCCTGCCACTACATAATGATGGTGGTGGAAGCCTGCCACCACATAGTAATGGTGGTGGAAGCCTGCCACCACATAGTGATGGTGATGGGAGCCTGCCACCCTATAGTGATGGTGATGGGAGCCTGCCACCACATAGTGATGGTGATGGGAGCCTGCCACCACATAGTGATGGTGGTGGAAGCCTGCCACCACATAGTGATGGTGGTGGAAGCCTGCCACCACATAGTAATGGTGGTGGAAGCCTGCCACCACATAGTGATGGTGGTGGAAGCCTGCCACCACATAGTGATGGTTGTGGAAGCCTGCCACCACATAGTAATGGTGGTGGAAGCCTGCCACCACATAGTAATGGTGGTGGAAGCCTGCCACCACATAGTGAAGGTGATGGGAGCCAGCCACCACATAGTGACAGTGATGGGAGCCTGCCACTACATAGTGATGGTGATGGGAGCCTGCCACTACATAGTGATGGTGGTGGAAGCCTGCCACCACATAGTAATGGCGGAGGAAGCCTGCCACCACATAGTGATGGTGGTGGAAGCCTGCCACCACATAGTGATGGTGGTGGAAGCCTGCCACTACATAGTGATGGTGGTGGAAGCCTGCCACCACATAGTAATGGTGGTGGAAGCCTGCCTCTACATAGTGATAGTGGTGGAAGCCTGCCACCACATAGTAATAGTGGTGGAAGCCTGCCTCCACATAGTAATGGTGGTGGAAGCCTGCCACCACATAGTAATGGTGATGGAAGCCTGCCACCACATAGTAATGGTGGTGGAAGCCTGCCTCCACATAGTGTTGGTGGTGGAAGCCTGCCACCACACAGTAATGGTGGTGGAAGCCTGCCTCCACATAGTGATGGTGGTGAAAGCCTGCCACCACATAGTAATGGTGGTGGAAGCCTGCCACCACATAGTGATGGTGATGGGAGCCTGCCACCACATAGTAATGGTGGTGGAAGCCTGCCACAACATAGTAATGGAGGTGGAAGCCTGCCACCACATAGTGATGGTGGTGGAAGCCTGCCACTACATAGTGATGGTGGTGGAAGCCTGCCACCACACAGTGATGGTGGTGGGAGCCTGCCACCACACAGTGATGGTGGTGGGAGCCTGCCACTACACAGTGATGGTGGTGGGAGCCTGCCACCACATAGTGATGGTGGTGGGAGCCTGCCACTACACAGTGATGGTGGTGGAAGCCTGCCACTACATAGTGATGGTGGTGGAAGCCTGCCACCACATTGTGATGGTGGTGGAAGCCTGCCACTACATAGTGATGGTGGTGGAAGCCTGCCACCGCATAGTAATGGTGGTGGAAGCCTACCACCAAATAGTGATAGTGGTGGAAGCCTGCCACTACATAGTGATGGTGGTGGAAGCCTGCCACCACATTGTGATGGTGGTGGAAGCCTGCCACTACACAGTGATGGTGGTGGAAGCTTGCCACCACATTGTGATGGTGGTGGAAGCCTGCCACCACACAGTGATGGTGGTGGAAGCCTGCCACCACATTGTGATGGTGGTGGAAGCCTGCCACCACATTGTGATGGTGGTAGAAGCCTGCCACCACATTGTGATGGTGGTGGAAGCCTGCCACCACATTGTGATGGTGGTGGAAGCCTGCCACCACATTGTGATGGTGGTGGAAGCCTGCCACCACATTGTGATGGTGGTGGAAGCCTGCCACCACATTGTGATGATGGTGGAAGCCTGCCACCACACAGTGATGGTGGTGGAAGCCTGCCACCACACAGTGATGGTGGTGGGAGCCTGCCACCACACAGTGATGGTGGTGGGAGCGTGCCACTACACAGTGATGGTGGTGGGAGCCTGCCACCACATAGTGATGGTGGTGGGAGCCTGCCACTACACAGTGATGGTGGTGGAAGCCTGCCACTACATAGTGATGGTGGTGGAAGCCTGCCACCACATTGTGATGGTGGTGGAAGCCTGCCACTACATAGTGATGGTGATGGGAGCCTGCCACCACATAGTAATGGTGGTGGAAGCCTGCCACCACATAGTGATAGTGGTGGAAGCCTGCCACTACATAGTGATGGTGGTGGGAGCCTGCCACCACATAGTGATAGTGGTGGAAGCCTGCCACCACATAGTAATGGTGGTGGAAGCCTGCCACCACATAGTGATGGTGGTGGAAGCCTGCCACAACATAGTGATGGCGGTGGAAGCCTGCCACCACATAGTGATGGTGATGGGAGCCTGCCACCACATAGTAATGGTGGTGGAAGCCTGCCACCACATAGTGATGGTGGTGGAAGCCTGCCACCACATAGTAATGGTGGTGGAAGCCTGCCACCACATAGTAATGGTGGTGGAAGCCTGCAACCAAATAGTGATGGTGATGGGAGCCTGCCACCACATAGTGATGGTGATGGGAGCCTGCCACCACATAGTGATGGTGATGGGAGCCTGCCACTACATAGTGATGGTGGTAGAAGCCTGCCATCACATAGTAATAGTGGTGGAAGCCTGCCACCACATAGTGATGGTGGTGGAAGCCTGACACCACATAGTGATGGTGGTGGAAGCCTGCCACTACATAGTGATGGTGGTGGAAGCCTGCCACCAAATAGTAATGGTGGTGGAATCCTGCCTCCATATAGTGATGGTGGTGGAAGCCTGCCACCACATAGTAATGGTGGTGGAAGCCTGCCTCCACATAGTAATGGTGGTGAAAGCCTGCCACCACATAGTAATGGTGATGGGAGCCTGCCACCACATAGTAATGGTGGTGGAAGCCTGCCACCACATAGTAATATTGGTGGTGGAAGCCTGCCACTACATAGTGATGGTGGTGGAAGCCTGCCACCATACAGTGATGGTGGTGGGAGCCTGCCACCACACAGTGATGGTGGTGGGAGCGTGCCACTACACAGTGATGGTGGTGGGAGCCTGCCACCACATAGTGATGGTGGTGGGAGCCTGCCACTACACAGTGATGGTGGTGGAAGCCTGCCACTACATAGTGATGGTGGTGGAAGCCTGCCACCACATTGTGATGGTGGTGGAAGCCTGCCACTACATAGTGATGGTGGTGGAAGCCTGCCACCACATAGTAATGGTGGTGGAAGCCTGCCACTACATAGTGATAGTGGTGGAAGCCTGCCACTACATAGTGATGGTGGTGGAAGCCTGCCACTACATAGTGATGGTGGTGGAAGCCTGCCACCACATTGTGATGGTGGTGGAAGTCTGCCACTACACAGTGATGGTGGTGGAAGCCTGCCACCACATTGTGATGGTGGTGGAAGCCTGCCACCACACAGTGATGGTGGTGGAAGTCTGCCACCACATTGTGATGGTGGTGGAAGCCTGCCACCACATTGTGATGGTGGTGGAAGCCTGCCACCACATTGTGATGGTGGTGGAAGCCTGCCACCACATTGTGATGGTGGTGGAAGCCTGCCACCACATTGTGATGGTGGTGGAAGCCTGCCACCACATTGTGATGGTGGTGGAAGCCTGCCACCACATTGTGATGGTGGTGGAAGCCTGCCACCACATAGTGATGGTGGTGGAAGCCTGCCAACACACAGTGATGGTGGTGGGAGCCTGCCACCACACAGTGATGGTGGTGGGAGCCTGCCACCACATAGTGATAGTGGTGGAAGCCTGCCACCACACAGTGATGGTGGTGGAAACCTGCCACTACATAGTGATGGTGATGGGAGCCTGCAACCACACAGTGATGGTGGTGGAAGCCTGCCACCACATTGTGATGGTGGTGGAAGCCTGCCACCACACAGTGATGGTGGTGGAAGCCTGCCACCACACAGTGATGGTGGTGGAAGCCTGCCACCACACAGTGATGGTGATGGGAGCCTGCCACCACACAGTGATGGTGGTGGGAGCCTGCCACCACATTGTGATGGTGGTGGAAGCCTGCCACCACACAGTGATGGTGGTGGGAGCCTGCCACCACATTGTGATGGTGGTGGAAGCCTGCCACCACACAGTGATGGTGGTGGAAGCCTGCCACCACATTGTGATGGTGGTGGAAGCCTGCCACCACACAGGGATGGTGATGGGAGCCTGCCACCACACAGTGATGGTGGTGGGAGCCTGCCACCACATTGTGATGGTGGTGGAAGCCTGCCACCACACAGTGATGGTGGTGGGAGCCTGCCACCACACAGTGATGGTGGTGGGAGCCTGCCACCACATTGTGATGGTGGTGGAAGCCTGCCACCACACAGTGATGGTGGTGGAATCCTGCCACCACACAGTGATGGTGGTGGAAACCTGCCACTACATAGTGATGGTGATGGGAGCCTGCCACGACACAGTGATGGTGGTGGGTGCCTGCCACCACATTGTGATGGTGGTGGAAGCCTGCCACCACACAGTGATGGTGGTGAAAGCCTGCCACCACACAGTGATGGTGGTGGAAGCCTGCCACCACACAGTAATGGTGGTGGGAGCCTGCCACCACACAGTGATGGTGGTGGAAGCCTGCCACCACATAGTGATGGTGGTGGAAGCCTGCCACCATATACAGTAATGGTGTTGGAAGCCTGCCATCACATTGTGATGGTGGTGGAAGCCTGCCACCACACAGTGATGGTGGTGGGAGCCTGCCACCACATAGTGATAGTGGTGGAAGCCTGCCACCACATTGTGATGGTCGTGGAAGCCTGCCACCACACAGTGATGGTGGTGGAAGCCTGCCACCACATAGTGATAGAGATGGAAGCCTGCCACCATATACAGTAATGGTGCTGGAAGCCTGCCACTACATAGTGATGGTGGTGGAAGCCTGCCACTACATAGTGATGGTGGTGGAAGCCTGCCACCACATAGTGATGGTGGTGGAATCCTGCCACCACATAGTGATGGTGATGGGAGCCTGCCACCCCATAGTGATGGTGATGGGAGCCTGCCACCACATAGTGATGGTGATGGGAGCCTGCCACCACATAGTGATGGTCGTGGAAGCCTGCCACCACATAGTAATGGTGGTGGAAGCCTGCCACCACATAGTGATGGTGGTGGAAGCCTGCCACCACATAGTGATGGTGGTGGAAGCCTGCCACCACATAGTAATGGTGGTGGAAGCCTGCTACCACATAGTAATGGTGGTGGAAGCCTGCCACCACATAGTGATGGTGATGGGAGCCAGCCACCACATAGTGATGGTGATGGGAGCCTGCCACCACATAGTGATGGTGATGGGAGCCTGCCACTACATAGTGATGGTGGTGGAAGCCTGCCACCATATAGTAATGGTGGTGGAAGCCTGCCACCACATAGTGATGGTGGTGGAAGCCTGCCACCACATAGTGATGGTGGTGGAAGCCTGCCACTACATAGTGATGGTGGTGGAAGCCTGCCACCACATAGTAATGGTGGTGGAAGCCTGCCTCCACATAGTGATAGTGGTGGAAGCCTGCCACCACATAGTAATAGTGGTGGAAGCCTGCCTCCACATAGTAATGGTGGTGGAAGCCTGCCACCACATAGTAATGGTGATGGAAGCCTGCCACCACATAGTAATGGTGGTGGAAGCCTACCTCCACATAGTGATGGTGGTGGAAGCCTGCCACCACATAGTAATGGTGGTGGAAGCCTGCCTCCACATAGTGATGGTGGTGAAAGCCTGCCACCACATAGTAATGGTGGTGGAAGCCTGCCACCACATAGTGATGGTGATGGGAGCCTGCCACCACATAGTAATGGTGGTGGAAGCCTGCCACCACATAGTAATGGTGGTGGAAGCCTGCCACCACATAGTGATGGTGGTGGAAGCCTGCCACTACATAGTGATGGTGGTGGAAGCCTGCCACCACACAGTGATGGTGGTGGGAGCCTGCCACAACACAGTGATGGTGGTGGGAGCCTGCCACTACACAGTGATGGTGGTGGGAGCCTGCCACCACATAGTGATGGTGGTGGGAGCCTGCCACTACACAGTGATGGTGGTGGAAGCCTGCCACTACATAGTGATGGTGGTGGAAGCCTGCCACCACATTGTGATGGTGGTGGAAGCCTGCCACTACATAGTGATGGTGGTGGAAGCCTGCCACTACATAGTAATGGTGGTGGAAGCCTGCCACCAAATAGTGATAGTGGTGGAAGCCTGCAACTACATAGTGATGGTGGTGGGAGCCTGCCACCACACAGTGATGGTGGTGGGAGCGTGCCACTACACAGTGATGGTGGTGGGTGCCTGCCACCACATAGTGATGGTGGTGGGAGCCTGCCACTACACAGTGATGGTGGTGGAAGCCTGCCACTACATAGTGATGGTGGTGGAAGCCTGCCACCACATTGTGATGGTGGTGGAAGCCTGCCACTACATAGTGATGGTGGTGGAAGCCTGCCACCACATAGTAATGGTGGTGGAAGCGTGCCACCACATAGTGATGGTGATGGGAGCCTGCCACCACATAGTAATGGTGGTGGAAGCCTGCCACCACATAGTGATAGTGGTGGAAGCCTGCCACTACATAGTGATGGTGGTGGAAGCCTGCCACTACATAGTGATGGTGGTGGAAGCCTGCCACCACATTGTGATGGTGGTGGAAGCCTGCCACTACACAGTGATGGTGGTGGAAGCCTGCCACCACACAGTGATGGTGGTGGAAGCCTGCCACCACATTGTGATGGTGGTGGAAGCCTGCCACCACATTGTGATGGTGGTGGATGCCTGCCACCACATTGTGATGGTGGTGGAAGCCTGCCACCACATAGTGATGGTGGTGGAAGCCTGCCACCACACAGTGATGGTGGTGGGAGCCTGCCACCACACAGTGATGGTGGTGGGAGCCTGCCACCACATAGTGATAGTGGTGGAAGCCTGCCACCACACAGTGATGGTGGTGGAAACCTGCCACTACATAGTGATGGTGATGGGAGCCTGCCACCACACAGTGATGGTGGTGGAAGCCTGCCACCACATTGTGATGGTGGTGGACGCCTGCCACCACACAGTGATGGTGGTGGAAGCCTGCCACCACACAGTGATGGTGATGGGAGCCTGCCACCACACAGTGATGGTGGTGGGAGCCTGCCACCACATTGTGATGGTGGTAGAAGCCTGCCACCACACAGTGATGGTGGTGGAAGCCTGCCACCACATTGTGATGGTGGTGGAAGCCTGCCACCACACAGTGATGGTGATGGGAGCCTGCCACAACACAGTGATAGTGGTGGGAGCCTGCCACCACATTGTGATGGTGGTGGAAGCCTGCCACCACACAGTGATGGTAGTGGGAGCCTGCCACCACATAGTGATAGTGGTGGAAGCCTGCCACCACACTGTGATGGTGGTGGAAACCTGCCACTACATAGTGATGGTGATGGGAGCCTGCCACCACACAGTGATGGTGGTGGAAGCCTGCCACCACATTGTGATGGTGGTGAAAGCCTGCCACCACACAGTGATGGTGGTGGAAGCCTGCCACCACACAGTGATGGTGGTGGAAGCCTGCCACCACACAGTGATGGTGATGGGAGCCTGCCACCACACAGTGATGGTGGTGGGAGCCTGCCACCACATTGTGATGGTGGTGGAAGCCTGCCACCTCACAGTGATGGTGGTGGGAGCCTGCCACCACATTGTGATGGTGGTGGAAGCCTGCCACCACACAGTGATAGTGGTGGAAGCCTGCCACCACATTGTGATGGTGGTGGAAGCCTGCCACCACACAGTGATGGTGATGGGAGCCTGCCACCACACAGTGATGGTGGTGGGAGCCTGCCACCACATTGTGATGGTGGTGGAAGCCTGCCACCACACAGTGATGGTGGTGGGAGCCTGCTACCACACAGTGATGGTGGTGGGAGCCTGCCACCACATTGTGATGGTAGTGGAAGCCTGCCACCACACAGTGATGGTGGTGGAATCCTGCCACCACACAGTGATGGCGGTGGAAACCTGCCACTACATAGTGATGGTGATGGGAGCCTGCCACCACACAGTGATGGTGGTGGGAGCCTGCCACCACATTGTGATGGTGGTGGAAGCCTGCCACCACACAGTGATGGTGGTGGAAGCCTGCCACCACAAAGTGATGGTGGTGGAAGCCTGCCACCACACAGTGATGGTGGTGGGAGCCTGCCACCACACAGTGATGGTGGTGGAAGCCTGCCACCACATAGTGATGGTAGTGGAAGCCTGCCACCATATACAGTAATGGTGGTGGAAGCCTGCCACCACATTGTGATGGTGGTGGAAGCCTGCCACCACACAGTGATGGTGGTGGGAGCCTGCCACCTTATGGTGATAGTGGTGGAAGCCTGCCACCACACAGTGATGGTGGTGGAAGCCTGCCACCACATAGTGATAGTGGTGGAAGCCTGCCACCATATACAGTAATGGTGGCGGAAGCCTGCCACTACATAATGATGGTGGTGGAAGCCTGCCACCACATAGTAATGGTGGTGGAAGCCTGCCACCACATAGTGATGGTGATGGGAGCCTGCCACCCTATAGTGATGGTGATGGGAGCCTGCCACCACATAGTGATGGTGATGGGAGCCTGCCACCACATAGTGATGGTGGTGGAAGCCTGCCACCACATAGTGATGGTGGTGGAAGCCTGCCACCACATAGTAATGGTGGTGGAAGCCTGCCACCACATAGTGATGGTGGTGGAAGCCTGCCACCACATAGTGATGGTTGTGGAAGCCTGCCACCACATAGTAATGGTGGTGGAAGCCTGCCACCACATAGTAATGGTGGTGGAAGCCTGCCACCACATAGTGAAGGTGATGGGAGCCAGCCACCACATAGTGACAGTGATGGGAGCCTGCCACTACATAGTGATGGTGATGGGAGCCTGCCACTACATAGTGATGGTGGTGGAAGCCTGCCACCACATAGTAATGGCGGAGGAAGCCTGCCACCACATAGTGATGGTGGTGGAAGCCTGCCACCACATAGTGATGGTGGTGGAAGCCTGCCACTACATAGTGATGGTGGTGGAAGCCTGCCACCACATAGTAATGGTGGTGGAAGCCTGCCTCTACATAGTGATAGTGGTGGAAGCCTGCCACCACATAGTAATAGTGGTGGAAGCCTGCCTCCACATAGTAATGGTGGTGGAAGCCTGCCACCACATAGTAATGGTGATGGAAGCCTGCCACCACATAGTAATGGTGGTGGAAGCCTGCCTCCACATAGTGTTGGTGGTGGAAGCCTGCTACCACACAGTAATGGTGGTGGAAGCCTGCCTCCACATAGTGATGGTGGTGAAAGCCTGCCACCACATAGTAATGGTGGTGGAAGCCTGCCACCACATAGTGATGGTGATGGGAGCCTGCCACCACATAGTAATGGTGGTGGAAGCCTGCCACAACATAGTAATGGAGGTGGAAGCCTGCCACCACATAGTGATGGTGGTGGAAGCCTGCCACTACATAGTGATGGTGGTGGAAGCCTGCCACCACACAGTGATGGTGGTGGGAGCCTGCCACCACACAGTGATGGTGGTGGGAGCCTGCCACTACACAGTGATGGTGGTGGGAGCCTGCCACCACATAGTGATGGTGGTGGGAGCCTGCCACTACACAGTGATGGTGGTGGAAGCCTGCCACTACATAGTGATGGTGGTGGAAGCCTGCCACCACATTGTGATGGTGGTGGAAGCCTGCCACTACATAGTGATGGTGGTGGAAGCCTGCCACCGCATAGTAATGGTGGTGGAAGCCTACCACCAAATAGTGATAGTGGTGGAAGCCTGCCACTACATAGTGATGGTGGTGGAAGCCTGCCACCACATTGTGATGGTGGTGGAAGCCTGCCACTACACAGTGATGGTGGTGGAAGCTTGCCACCACATTGTGATGGTGGTGGAAGCCTGCCACCACACAGTGATGGTGGTGGAAGCCTGCCACCACATTGTGATGGTGGTGGAAGCCTGCCACCACATTGTGATGGTGGTAGAAGCCTGCCACCACATTGTGATGGTGGTGGAAGCCTGCCACCACATTGTGATGGTGGTGGAAGCCTGCCACCACATTGTGATGGTGGTGGAAGCCTGCCACCACATTGTGATGGTGGTGGAAGCCTGCCACCACATTGTGATGATGGTGGAAGCCTGCCACCACACAGTGATGGTGGTGGAAGCCTGCCACCACACAGTGATGGTGGTGGGAGCCTGCCACCACACAGTGATGGTGGTGGGAGCGTGCCACTACACAGTGATGGTGGTGGGAGCCTGCCACCACATAGTGATGGTGGTGGGAGCCTGCCACTACACAGTGATGGTGGTGGAAGCCTGCCACTACATAGTGATGGTGGTGGAAGCCTGCCACCACATTGTGATGGTGGTGGAAGCCTGCCACTACATAGTGATGGTGATGGGAGCCTGCCACCACATAGTAATGGTGGTGGAAGCCTGCCACCACATAGTGATAGTGGTGGAAGCCTGCCACTACATAGTGATGGTGGTGGGAGCCTGCCACCACATAGTGATAGTGGTGGAAGCCTGCCACCACATAGTAATGGTGGTGGAAGCCTGCCACCACATAGTGATGGTGGTGGAAGCCTGCCACAACATAGTGATGGCGGTGGAAGCCTGCCACCACATAGTGATGGTGATGGGAGCCTGCCACCACATAGTAATGGTGGTGGAAGCCTGCCACCACATAGTGATGGTGGTGGAAGCCTGCCACCACATAGTAATGGTGGTGGAAGCCTGCCACCACATAGTAATGGTGCTGGAAGCCTGCAACCAAATAGTGATGGTGATGGGAGCCTGCCACCACATAGTGATGGTGATGGGAGCCTGCCACCACATAGTGATGGTGATGGGAGCCTGCCACTACATAGTGATGGTGGTAGAAGCCTGCCATCACATAGTAATAGTGGTGGAAGCCTGCCACCACATAGTGATGGTGGTGGAAGCCTGACACCACATAGTGATGGTGGTGGAAGCCTGCCACTACATAGTGATGGTGGTGGAAGCCTGCCACCAAATAGTAATGGTGGTGGAATCCTGCCTCCATATAGTGATGGTGGTGGAAGCCTGCCACCACATAGTAATGGTGGTGGAAGCCTGCCTCCACATAGTAATGGTGGTGAAAGCCTGCCACCACATAGTAATGGTGATGGGAGCCTGCCACCACATAGTAATGGTGGTGGAAGCCTGCCACCACATAGTAATATTGGTGGTGGAAGCCTGCCACTACATAGTGATGGTGGTGGAAGCCTGCCACCATACAGTGATGGTGGTGGGAGCCTGCCACCACACAGTGATGGTGGTGGGAGCGTGCCACTACACAGTGATGGTGGTGGGAGCCTGCCACCACATAGTGATGGTGGTGGGAGCCTGCCACTACACAGTGATGGTGGTGGAAGCCTGCCACTACATAGTGATGGTGGTGGAAGCCTGCCACCACATTGTGATGGTGGTGGAAGCCTGCCACTACATAGTGATGGTGGTGGAAGCCTGCCACCACATAGTAATGGTGGTGGAAGCCTGCCACTACATAGTGATAGTGGTGGAAGCCTGCCACTACATAGTGATGGTGGTGGAAGCCTGCCACTACATAGTGATGGTGGTGGAAGCCTGCCACCACATTGTGATGGTGGTGGAAGTCTGCCACTACACAGTGATGGTGGTGGAAGCCTGCCACCACATTGTGATGGTGGTGGAAGCCTGCCACCACACAGTGATGGTGGTGGAAGTCTGCCACCACATTGTGATGGTGGTGGAAGCCTGCCACCACATTGTGATGGTGGTGGAAGCCTGCCACCACATTGTGATGGTGGTGGAAGCCTGCCACCACTTTGTGATGGTGGTGGAAGCCTGCCACCACATTGTGATGGTGGTGGAAGCCTGCCACCACATTGTGATGGTGGTGGAAGCCTGCCACCACATTGTGATGGTGGTGGAAGCCTGCCACCACATAGTGATGGTGGTGGAAGCCTGCCAACACACAGTGATGGTGGTGGGAGCCTGCCACCACACAGTGATGGTGGTGGGAGCCTGCCACCACATAGTGATAGTGGTGGAAGCCTGCCACCACACAGTGATGGTGGTGGAAACCTGCCACTACATAGTGATGGTGATGGGAGCCTGCAACCACACAGTGATGGTGGTGGAAGCCTGCCACCACATTGTGATGGTGGTGGAAGCCTGCCACCACACAGTGATGGTGGTGGAAGCCTGCCACCACACAGTGATGGTGGTGGAAGCCTGCCACCACACAGTGATGGTGATGGGAGCCTGCCACCACACAGTGATGGTGGTGGGAGCCTGCCACCACATTGTGATGGTGGTGGAAGCCTGCCACCACACAGTGATGGTGGTGGGAGCCTGCCACCACATTGTGATGGTGGTGGAAGCCTGCCACCACACAGTGATGGTGGTGGAAGCCTGCCACCACATTGTGATGGTGGTGGAAGCCTGCCACCACACAGGGATGGTGATGGGAGCCTGCCACCACACAGTGATGGTGGTGGGAGCCTGCCACCACATTGTGATGATGGTGGAAGCCTGCCACCACACAGTGATGGTGGTGGGAGCCTGCCACCACACAGTGATGGTGGTGGGAGCCTGCCACCACATTGTGATGGTGGTGGAAGCCTGCCACCACACAGTGATGGTGGTGGAATCCTGCCACCACACAGTGATGGTGGTGGAAACCTGCCACTACATAGTGATGGTGATGGGAGCCTGCCACGACACAGTGATGGTGGTGGGTGCCTGCCACCACATTGTGATGGTGGTGGAAGCCTGCCACCACACAGTGATGGTGGTGAAAGCCTGCCACCACACAGTGATGGTGGTGGAAGCCTGCCACCACACAGTAATGGTGGTGGGAGCCTGCCACCACACAGTGATGGTGGTGGAAGCCTGCCACCACATAGTGATGGTGGTGGAAGCCTGCCACCATATACAGTAATGGTGTTGGAAGCCTGCCATCACATTGTGATGGTGGTGGAAGCCTGCCACCACACAGTGATGGTGGTGGGAGCCTGCCACCACATAGTGATAGTGGTGGAAGCCTGCCACCACATTGTGATGGTCGTGGAAGCCTGCCACCACACAGTGATGGTGGTGGAAGCCTGCCACCACATAGTGATAGAGATGGAAGCCTGCCACCATATACAGTAATGGTGCTGGAAGCCTGCCACTACATAGTGATGGTGGTGGAAGCCTGCCACTACATAGTGATGGTGGTGGAAGCCTGCCACCACATAGTGATGGTGGTGGAATCCTGCCACCACATAGTGATGGTGATGGGAGCCTGCCACCCCATAGTGATGGTGATGGGAGCCTGCCACCACATAGTGATGGTGATGGGAGCCTGCCACCACATAGTGATGGTCGTGGAAGCCTGCCACCACATAGTAATGGTGGTGGAAGCCTGCCACCACATAGTGATGGTGGTGGAAGCCTGCCACCACATAGTGATGGTGGTGGAAGCCTGCCACCACATAGTAATGGTGGTGGAAGCCTGCTACCACATAGTAATGGTGGTGGAAGCCTGCCACCACATAGTGATGGTGATGGGAGCCAGCCACCACATAGTGATGGTGATGGGAGCCTGCCACCACATAGTGATGGTGATGGGAGCCTGCCACTACATAGTGATGGTGGTGGAAGCCTGCCACCATATAGTAATGGTGGTGGAAGCCTGCCACCACATAGTGATGGTGGTGGAAGCCTGCCACCACATAGTGATGGTGGTGGAAGCCTGCCACTACATAGTGATGGTGGTGGAAGCCTGCCACCACATAGTAATGGTGGTGGAAGCCTGCCTCCACATAGTGATAGTGGTGGAAGCCTGCCACCACATAGTAATAGTGGTGGAAGCCTGCCTCCACATAGTAATGGTGGTGGAAGCCTGCCACCACATAGTAATGGTGATGGAAGCCTGCCACCACATAGTAATGGTGGTGGAAGCCTACCTCCACATAGTGATGGTGGTGGAAGCCTGCCACCACATAGTAATGGTGGTGGAAGCCTGCCTCCACATAGTGATGGTGGTGAAAGCCTGCCACCACATAGTAATGGTGGTGGAAGCCTGCCACCACATAGTGATGGTGATGGGAGCCTGCCACCACATAGTAATGGTGGTGGAAGCCTGCCACCACATAGTAATGGTGGTGGAAGCCTGCCACCACATAGTGATGGTGGTGGAAGCCTGCCACTACATAGTGATGGTGGTGGAAGCCTGCCACCACACAGTGATGGTGGTGGGAGCCTGCCACAACACAGTGATGGTGGTGGGAGCCTGCCACTACACAGTGATGGTGGTGGGAGCCTGCCACCACATAGTGATGGTGGTGGGAGCCTGCCACTACACAGTGATGGTGGTGGAAGCCTGCCACTACATAGTGATGGTGGTGGAAGCCTGCCACCACATTGTGATGGTGGTGGAAGCCTGCCACTACATAGTGATGGTGGTGGAAGCCTGCCACTACATAGTAATGGTGGTGGAAGCCAGCCACCAAATAGTGATAGTGGTGGAAGCCTGCAACTACATAGTGATGGTGGTGGGAGCCTGCCACCACACAGTGATGGTGGTGGGAGCGTGCCACTACACAGTGATGGTGGTGGGTGCCTGCCACCACATAGTGATGGTGGTGGGAGCCTGCCACTACACAGTGATGGTGGTGGAAGCCTGCCACTACATAGTGATGGTGGTGGAAGCCTGCCACCACATTGTGATGGTGGTGGAAGCCTGCCACTACATAGTGATGGTGGTGGAAGCCTGCCACCACATAGTAATGGTGGTGGAAGCATGCCACCACATAGTGATGGTGATGGGAGCCTGCCACCACATAGTAATGGTGGTGGAAGCCTGCCACCACATAGTGATAGTGGTGGAAGCCTGCCACTACATAGTGATGGTGGTGGAAGCCTGCCACTACATAGTGATGGTGGTGGAAGCCTGCCACCACATTGTGATGGTGGTGGAAGCCTGCCACTACACAGTGATGGTGGTGGAAGCCTGCCACCACACAGTGATGGTGGTGGAAGCCTGCCACCACATTGTGATGGTGGTGGAAGCCTGCCACCACATTGTGATGGTGGTGGATGCCTGCCACCACATTGTGATGGTGGTGGAAGCCTGCCACCACATAGTGATGGTGGTGGAAGCCTGCCACCACACAGTGATGGTGGTGGGAGCCTGCCACCACACAGTGATGGTGGTGGGAGCCTGCCACCACATAGTGATAGTGGTGGAAGCCTGCCACCACACAGTGATGGTGGTGGAAACCTGCCACTACATAGTGATGGTGATGGGAGCCTGCCACCACACAGTGATGGTGGTGGAAGCCTGCCACCACATTGTGATGGTGGTGGACGCCTGCCACCACACAGTGATGGTGGTGGAAGCCTGCCACCACACAGTGATGGTGATGGGAGCCTGCCACCACACAGTGATGGTGGTGGGAGCCTGCCACCACATTGTGATGGTGGTAGAAGCCTGCCACCACACAGTGATGGTGGTGGAAGCCTGCCACCACATTGTGATGGTGGTGGAAGCCTGCCACCACACAGTGATGGTGATGGGAGCCTGCCACAACACAGTGATAGTGGTGGGAGCCTGCCACCACATTGTGATGGTGGTGGAAGCCTGCCACCACACAGTGATGGTGCTGGGAGCCTGCCACCACACAGTGATGGTGGTGGAAACCTGCCACTACATAGTGATGGTGATGGGAGCCTGCCACCACACAGTGATGGTGGTGGGTTCCTGCCACCACATTGTGATGGTGGTGGGAGCCTGCCACTACACAGTGATGGTGGTGGAAGCCTGCCACTACATAGTGATGGTGGTGGAAGCCTGCCACCACATTGTGATGGTGGTGGAAGCCTGCCACTACATAGTGATGGTGGTGGAAGCCTGCCACTACATAGTAATGGTGGTGGAAGCCTGCCACCAAATAGTGATAGTGGTGGAAGCCTGCAACTACATAGTGATGGTGGTGGGAGCCTGCCACTACACAGTGATGGTGGTGGGAGCCTGCCACCACATTGTGATGGTGGTGGGAGCCTGCCACTACACAGTGATGGAGGTGGAAACCTGCCACTACATAGTGATGGTGGTGGAAGCCTGCCACCACATTGTGATGGTGGTGGAAGCCTGCCACTACACAGTGATGGTGGTGGAAGCCTGCCACCACACAGTGATGGTGGTGGAAGCCTGCCACCACATTGTGATGGTGGTGGAAGCCTGCCACCACATTGTGATGGTGGTGGAAGCCTGCCACCACATTGTGATGGTGGTGGATGCCTGCCACCACATTGTGATGGTGGTGGAAGCCTGCCACCACATAGTGATGGTGGTGGAAGCCTGCCACCACACAGTGATGGTGGTGGGAGCCTGCCACCACACAGTGATGGTGGTGGGAGCCTGCCACCACATAGTGATAGTGGTGGAAGCCTGCCACCACACAGTGATGGTGGTGGAAACCTGCCACTACATAGTGATGGTGATGGGAGCCTGCCACCACACAGTGATGGTGGTGGAAGCCTGCCACCACATTGTGATGGTGGTGGACGCCTGCCACCACACAGTGATGGTGGTGGAAGCCTGCCACCACACAGTGATGGTGATGGGAGCCTGCCACCACAGAGTGATGGTGGTGGGAGCCTGCCACCACATTGTGATGGTGGTAGAAGCCTGCCACCACACAGTGATGGTGGTGGAAGCCTGCCACCACATTGTGATGGTGGTGGAAGCCTGCAACCACACAGTGATGGTGATGGGAGCCTGCCACCACACAGTGATGGTGGTGGGAGCCTGCCACCACATTGTGATGGTGGTGGAAGCCTGCCACCACACAGTGATGGTGCTGGGAGCCTGCCACCACACAGTGATGGTGGTGGAAACCTGCCACTACATAGTGATGGTGATGGGAGCCTGCCACCACACAGTGATGGTGGTGGGTTCCTGCCACCACATTGTGATGGTGGTGGGAGCCTGCCACTACACAGTGATGGTGGTGGAAGCCTGCCACTACATAGTGATGGTGGTGGAAGCCTGCCACCACATTGTGATGGTGGTGGAAGCCTGCCACTACATAGTGATGGTGGTGGAAGCCTGCCACTACATAGTAATGGTGGTGGAAGCCTGCCACCAAATAGTGATAGTGGTGGAAGCCTGCAACTACATAGTGATGGTGGTGGGAGCCTGCCACCACACAGTGATGGTGGTGGGAGCGTGCCACTACACAGTGATGGTGGTGGGTGCCTGCCACCACATAGTGATGGTGGTGGGAGCCTGCCACTACACAGTGATGGTGGTGGAAGCCTGCCACTACATAGTGATGGTGGTGGAAGCCTGCCACCACATTGTGATGGTGGTGGAAGCCTGCCACTACATAGTGATGGTGGTGGAAGCCTGCCACCACATAGTAATGGTGGTGGAAGCGTGCCACCACATAGTGATGGTGATGGGAGCCTGCCACCACATAGTAATGGTGGTGGAAGCCTGCCACCACATAGTGATAGTGGTGGAAGCCTGCCACTACATAGTGATGGTGGTGGAAGCCTGCCACTACATAGTGATGGTGGTGGAAGCCTGCCACCACATTGTGATGGTGGTGGAAGCCTGCCACTACACAGTGATGGTGGTGGAAGCCTGCCACCACACAGTGATGGTGGTGGAAGCCTGCCACCACATTGTGATGGTGGTGGAAGCCTGCCACCACATTGTGATGGTGGTGGAAGCCTGCCACCACATTGTGATGGTGGTGGATGCCTGCCACCACATTGTGATGGTGGTGGAAGCCTGCCACCACATAGTGATGGTAGTGGAAGCCTGCCACCACACAGTGATGGTGGTGGGAGCCTGCCACCACACAGTGATGGTGGTGGGAGCCTGCCACCACATAGTGATAGTGGTGGAAGCCTGCCACCACACAGTGATGGTGGTGGAAACCTGCCACTACATAGTGATGGTCATGGGAGCCTGCCACCACACAGTGATGGTGGTGGAAGCCTGCCACCACACAGTGATGGTGGTGGAAGCCTGCCACCACACAGTGATGGTGATGGGAGCCTGCCACCACACAGTGATGGTGGTGGGAGCCTGCCACCACATTGTGATGGTGGTAGAAGCCTGCCACCACACAGTGATGGTGGTGGAAGCCTGCCACCACATTGTGATGGTGGTGGAAGCCTGCCACCACACAGTGATGGTGATGGGAGCCTGCCACCACACAGTGATGGTGGTGGGAGCCTGCCACCACATTGTGATGGTGGTGGAAGCCTGCCACCACACAGTGATGGTGCTGGGAGCCTGCCACCACACAGTGATGGTGGTGGAAACCTGCCACTACATAGTGATGGTGATGGGAGCCTGCCACCACACAGTGATGGTGGTGGGTTCCTGCCACCACATTGTGATGGTGGTGGAAGCCTGCCACCACACAGTGATGGTGATGGGAGCCTGCCACCACACAGTGATGGTGGTGGGAGCCTGCCACCACATTGTGATGGTGGTAGAAGCCTGCCACCACACAGTGATGGTCGTGGAAGCCTGCCACCACATTGTGATGGTGGTGGAAGCCTGCCACCACACAGTGATGGTGATGGGAGCCTGCCACCACACAGTGATGGTGGTGGGAGCCTGCCACCACATTGTGATGGTGGTGGAAGCCTGCCACCACACAGTGATGGTGGTGGAATCCTGCCACCACACAGTGATGGTGGTGGAAACCTGCCACTACATAGTGATGGTGATGGGAGCCTGCCACCACACAGTGATGGTGGTGGGTTCCTGCCACCACATTGTGATGGTGGTGGAAGCCTGCCACCACACAGTGATGGTGGTGGAAGCCTGCCACCACACAGTGATGGTGATGGAAGCCTGCCACCACACAGTGATGGTGGTGGGAGCCTGCCACCACACAGTGATGGTGGTGGAAGCCTGCCACCACATAGTGATGGTGGTGGAAGCCTGCCACCATATACAGTAATGGTGGTGGAAGCCTGCCACCACATTGTGATGGTGGTGGAAGCCTGCCACCACACAGTGATGGTGGTGGGAGCCTGCCACCACATAGTGATAGTGGTGGAAGCCTGCCACCACATTGTGATGGTGGTGGAAGCCTGCCACCACACAGTGATGGTGGTGGAAGCCTGCCACCACATAGTGATAGTGATGGAAGCCTGCCACCATATACAGTAATGGTGGTGGAAGCCTGCCACTACATAGTGATGGTGGTGGAAGCCTGCCACCACATAGTAATGGTGGTGGAAGACTGCCACCACATAGTGATGGTGATGGGAGCCTGCCACCCCATAGTGATGGTGATGGGAGCCTGCCACCACATAGTGATGGTGATGGGAGCCTGCCACCACATAGTGATGGTCGTGGAAGCCTGCCACCACATAGTAATGGTGGTGGAAGCCTGCCACCACATAGTGATGGTGGTGGAAGCCTGCCACCACATAGTGATGGTGGTGGATGCCTGCCACCACATAGTAATGGTGGTGGAAGCCTGCCACCACATAGTAATGGTGGTGGAAGCCTGCCACCACATAGTGATGGTGGTGGAAGCCTGCCACCACATTGTGATGGTGGTGGAAGCCTGCCACCACACAGTGATGGTGGTGGAAGCCTGCCACCACATTGTGATGGTGGTGGAAGCCTGCCACCACATTGTGATGGTGGTGGAAGCCTGCCACCACATTGTGATGGTGGTGGATGCCTGCCACCACATTGTGATGGTGGTGGAAGCCTGCCACCACATAGTGATGGTAGTGGAAGCCTGCCACCACACAGTGATGGTGGTGGGAGCCTGCCACCACACAGTGATGGTGGTGGGAGCCTGCCACCACATAGTGATAGTGGTGGAAGCCTGCCACCACACAGTGATGGTGGTGGAAACCTGCCACTACATAGTGATGGTCATGGGAGCCTGCCACCACACAGTGATGGTGGTGGAAGCCTGCCACCACATTGTGATGGTGGTGGACGCCTGCCACCACACAGTGATGGTGGTGGAAGCCTGCCACCACACAGTGATGGTGGTGGAAGCCTGCCACCACACAGTGATGGTGATGGGAGCCTGCCACCACACAGTGATGGTGGTGGGAGCCTGCCACCACATTGTGATGGTGGTAGAAGCCTGCCACCACACAGTGATGGTAGTGGAAGCCTGCCACCACACAGTGATGGTGGTGGATGCCTGCCACCACATTGTGATGGTGGTGGATGCCTGCCACCACATTGTGATGGTGGTGGAAGCCTGCCACCACATATTGATGGTAGTGGAAGCCTGCCACCACATTGTGATGGTGGTGGAAGCCTGCCACCACATAGTGATGGTAGTGGAAGCCTGCCACCACACAGTGATGGTGGTGGAAGCCTGCCACCACACAGTGATGGTGGTGGAAGCCTGCCACCACACAGTGATGGTGATGGGAGCCTGCCACCACACAGTGATGGTGGTGGGAGCCTGCCACCACATTGTGATGGTGGTAGAAGCCTGCCACCACACAGTGATGGTAGTGGAAGCCTGCCACCACACAGTGATGGTGGTGGATGCCTGCCACCACATTGTGATGGTGGTGGAAGCCTGCCACCACATTGTGATGGTGGTGGATGCCTGCCACCACATTGTGATGGTGGTGGATGCCTGCCACCACATTGTGATGGTGGTGGAAGCCTGCCACCACATAGTGATGGTAGTGGAAGCCTGCCACCACACAGTGATGGTGGTGGGAGCCTGCCACCACACAGTGATGGTGGTGGGAGCCTGCCACCACATAGTGATAGTGGTGGAAGCCTGCCACCACACAGTGATGGTGGTGGAAACCTGCCACTACATAGTGATGGTCATGGGAGCCTGCCACCACACAGTGATGGTGGTGGAAGCCTGCCACCACATTGTGATGGTGGTGGACGCCTGCCACCACACAGTGATGGTGGTGGAAGCCTGCCACCACACAGTGATGGTGGTGGAAGCCTGCCACCACACAGTGATGGTGATGGGAGCCTGCCACCACACAGTGATGGTGGTGGGAGCCTGCCACCACATTGTGATGGTGGTAGAAGCCTGCCACCACACAGTGATGGTGGTGGAAGCCTGCCACCACATTGTGATGGTGGTGGAAGCCTGCCACCACACAGTGATGGTGATGGGAGCCTGCCACCACACAGTGATGGTGGTGGGAGCCTGCCACCACATTGTGATGGTGGTGGAAGCCTGCCACCACACAGTGATGGTGCTGGGAGCCTGCCACCACACAGTGATGGTGGTGGAAACCTGCCACTACATAGTGATGGTGATGGGAGCCTGCCACCACACAGTGATGGTGGTGGGTTCCTGCCACCACATTGTGATGGTGGTGGAAGCCTGCCACCACACAGTGATGGTGATGGGAGCCTGCCACCACACAGTGATGGTGGTGGGAGCCTGCCACCACATTGTGATGGTGGTAGAAGCCTGCCACCACACAGTGATGGTCGTGGAAGCCTGCCACCACATTGTGATGGTGGTGGAAGCCTGCCACCACACAGTGATGGTGATGGGAGCCTGCCACCACACAGTGATGGTGGTGGGAGCCTGCCACCACATTGTGATGGTGGTGGAAGCCTGCCACCACACAGTGATGGTGGTGGAATCCTGCCACCACACAGTGATGGTGGTGGAAACCTGCCACTACATAGTGATGGTGATGGGAGCCTGCCACCACACAGTGATGGTGGTGGGTTCCTGCCACCACATTGTGATGGTGGTGGAAGCCTGCCACCACACAGTGATGGTGGTGGAAGCCTGCCACCACACAGTGATGGTGATGGAAGCCTGCCACCACACAGTGATGGTGGTGGGAGCCTGCCACCACACAGTGATGGTGGTGGAAGCCTGCCACCACATAGTGATGGTGGTGGAAGCCTGCCACCATATACAGTAATGGTGGTGGAAGCCTGCCACCACATTGTGATGGTGGTGGAAGCCTGCCACCACACAGTGATGGTGGTGGGAGCCTGCCACCACATAGTGATAGTGGTGGAAGCCTGCCACCACATTGTGATGGTGGTGGAAGCCTGCCACCACACAGTGATGGTGGTGGAAGCCTGCCACCACATAGTGATAGTGATGGAAGCCTGCCACCATATACAGTAATGGTGGTGGAAGCCTGCCACTACATAGTGATGGTGGTGGAAGCCTGCCACCACATAGTAATGGTGGTGGAAGACTGCCACCACATAGTGATGGTGATGGGAGCCTGCCACCCCATAGTGATGGTGATGGGAGCCTGCCACCACATAGTGATGGTGATGGGAGCCTGCCACCACATAGTGATGGTCGTGGAAGCCTGCCACCACATAGTAATGGTGGTGGAAGCCTGCCACCACATAGTGATGGTGGTGGAAGCCTGCCACCACATAGTGATGGTGGTGGATGCCTGCCACCACATAGTAATGGTGGTGGAAGCCTGCCACCACATAGTAATGGTGGTGGAAGCCTGCCACCACATAGTGATGGTGATGGGAGCCAGCCACCACATAGTGATGGTGATGGGAGCCTGCCACCACATAGTAATGGTGATGGGAGCCTGCCACTACATAGTGATGGTGGTGGAAGCCTGCCACCATATAGTAATGGTGGTGGAAGCCTGCCACCACATAGTGATGGTGGTGGAAGCCTGCCACCACATAGTGATGGTGGTGGAAGCCTGCCACCACAATGTGAGGGTGGTGGAAGCCTGCCACTACACAGTGATGGTTGTGGAAGCCTGCCACCACATTGTGATGGTGGTGGAAGCCTGCCACCACTCAGTGATGGTGGTGGAAGCCTGTCACCACATTGTAATGGTGGTGGAAGCCTGCCACCACATTGTGATGGTGGTGGAAGCCTGCCACCACATTGTGATGGTGGTGGAAGCCTGCCACCACATTGTGATGGTGGTGGAAGCCTGCCACCACATAGTGATGGTGGTGGAAGCCTGCCACCACACAGTGATGGTGGTGGGAGCCTGCCACCACACAGTGATGGTAGTAGGAGCCTGCCACCACATAGTGATAGTGGTGGAAGCCTGCCACCACACTGTGATGGTGGTGGAAACCTGCCACTACATAGTGATGGTGATGGGAGCCTGCCACCACACAGTGATGGTGGTGGAAGCCTCCCACCACATTGTGATAGTGGTGAAAGCCTGCCACCACACAGTGATGGTGGTGGAAGCCTGCCACCACACAGTGATGGTGGTGGAAGCCTGCCACCACACAGTGATGGTGATGGGAGCCTGCCACCACACAGTGATGGTGGTGGGAGCCTGCCACCACATTGTGATGGTGGTGGAAGCCTGCCACCTCACAGTGATGGTGGTGGGAGCCTGCCACCACATTGTGATGGTGGTGGAAGCCTGCCACCACACAGTGATAGTGGTGGAAGCCTGCCACCACATTGTGATGGTGGTGGAAGCCTGCCACCACACAGTGATGGTGATGGGAGCCTGCCACCACACAGTGACGGTGGTGGGAGCCTGCCACCACATTGTGATGGTGGTGGAAGCCTGCCACCACACAGTGATGGTGGTGGGAGCCTGCTACCACACAGTGATGGTGGTGGGAGCCTGCCACCACATTGTGATGGTGGTGGAAGCCTGCCACCACACAGTGATGGTGGTGGAATCCTGCCACCACACAGTGATGGCGGTGGAAACCTGCCACTACATAGTGATGGTGATGGGAGCCTGCCACCACACAGTGATGGTGGTGGGAGCCTGCCACCACATTGTGATGGTGGTGGAAGCCTGCCACCACACAGTGATGGTGGTGGAAGCCTGCCACCACAAAGTGATGGTGGTGGAAGCCTGCCACCACACAGTGATGGTGGTGGGAGCCTGCCACCACACAGTGATGGTGGTGGAAGCCTGCCACCACATAGTGATGGTAGTGGAAGTCTGCCACCATATACAGTAATGGTGGTGGAAGCCTGCCACCACATTGTGATGGTGGTGGAAGCCTGCCACCACACAGTGATGGTGGTGGGAGCCTGCCACCTAATGGTGATAGTGGTGGAAGCCTGCCACCACACAGTGATGGTGGTGGAAGCCTGCCACCACATAGTGATAGTGGTGGAAGCCTGCCACCATATACAGTAATGGTGGTGGAAGCCTGCCACTACATAATGATGGTGGTGGAAGCCTGCCACCACATAGTAATGGTGGTGGAAGCCTGCCACCACATAGTGATGGTGATGGGAGCCTGCCACCCTATAGTGATGGTGATGGGAGCCTGCCACCACATAGTGATGGTGATGGGAGCCTGCCACCACATAGTGATGGTGGTGGAAGCCTGCCACCACATAGTGATGGTGGTGGAAGCCTGCCACCACATAGTAATGGTGGTGGAAGCCTGCCACCACATAGTGATGGTGGTGGAAGCCTGCCACCACATAGTGATGGTTGTGGAAGCCTGCCACCACATAGTAATGGTGGTGGAAGCCTGCCACCACATAGTAATGGTGGTGGAAGCCTGCCACCACATAGTGAAGGTGATGGGAGCCAGCCACCACATAGTGACAGTGATGGGAGCCTGCCACCACATAGTGATGGTGATGGGAGCCTGCCACTACATAGTGATGGTGGTGGAAGCCTGCCAACACATAGTAATGGCGGAGGAAGCCTGCCACCACATAGTGATGGTGGTGGAAGCCTGCCACCACATAGTGATGGTGGTGGAAGCCTGCCACTACATAGTGATGGTGGTGGAAGCCTGCCACCACATAGTAATGGTGGTGGAAGCCTGCCTCTACATAGTGATAGTGGTGGAAGCCTGCCACCACATAGTAATAGTGGTGGAAGCCTGCCTCCACATAGTAATGGTGGTGGAAGCCTGCCACCACATAGTAATGGTGATGGAAGCCTGCCACCACATAGTAATGGTGGTGGAAGCCTGCCTCCACATAGTGTTGGTGGTGGAAGCCTGCCACCACACAGTAATGGTGGTGGAAGCCTGCCTCCACATAGTGATGGTGGTGAAAGCCTGCCACCACATAGTAATGGTGGTGGAAGCCTGCCACCACATAGTGATGGTGATGGGAGCCTGCCACCACATAGTAATGGTGGTGGAAGCCTGCCACAACATAGTAATGGTGGTGGAAGCCTGCCACCACATAGTGATGGTGGTGGAAGCCTGCCACTACATAGTGATGGTGGTGGAAGCCTGCCACCACACAGTGATGGTGGTGGGAGCCTGCCACCACACAGTGATGGTGGTGGGAGCCTGCCACTACACAGTGATGGTGGTGGGAGCCTGCCACCACACTGTGATGGTGGTGGGAGCCTGCCACTACACATTGATGGTGGTGGAAGCCTGCCACTACATAGTGATGGTGGTGGAAGCCTGCCACCACATTGTGATGGTGGTGGAAGCCTGCCCCTACATAGTGATGGTGGTGGAAGCCTGCCACCGCATAGTAATGGTGGTGGAAGCCTGCCACCAAATAGTGATAGTGGTGGAAGCCTGCCACTACATAGTGATGGTGGTGGAAACCTGCCACCACATTGTGATGGTGGTGGAAGCCTGCCACTACACAGTGATGGTGGTGGAAGCTTGCCACCACATTGTGATGGTGGTGGAAGCCTGCTACCACACAGTGATGGTGGTGGAAGCCTGCCACCACATTGTGATGGTGGTGGAAGCCTGCCACCACATTGTGATGGTGGTAGAAGCCTGCCACCACATTGTGATGGTGGTAGAAGCCTGCCACCACATTGTGATGGTGGTGGAAGCCTGCCACCACATTGTGATGGTGGTGGAAGCCTGCCACCACATTGCGATGGTGGTGGAAGCCTGCCACCACATTGTGATGGTGGTGGAAGCCAGCCACCACATAGTGATGGTGATGGGAGCCTGCCACCACATAGTGATGGTGATGGGAGCCTGCCACTACATAGTGATGGTGGTGGAAGCCTGCCACCATATAGTAATGGTGGTGGAAGCCTGCCACCACATAGTGATGGTGGTGGAAGCCTGCCACCACATAGTGATGGTGGTGGAAGCCTGCCACTACATAATGATGGTAGTGGAAGCCTGCCACCACATAGTAATGGTGGTGGAAGCCTGCCTCCACATAGTGATAGTGGTGGAAGCCTGCCACCACATAGTAATAGTGGTGGAAGCCTGCCTCCACATAGTAATGGTGGTGGAAGCCTGCCACCACATAGTAATGGTGATGGAAGCCTGCCACCACATAGTAATGGTGGTGGAAGCCTGCCTCCACATAGTGATGGTGGTGGAAGCCTGCCACCACATAGTAATGGTGGTGGAAGCCTGCCTCCACATAGTGATGGTGGTGAAAGCCTGCCACCACATAGTAATGGTGGTGGAAGCCTGCCACCACATAGTGATGGTGATGGGAGCCTGCCACCACATAGTAATGGTGGTGGAAGCCTGCCACCACATAGTAATGGTGGTGGAAGCCTGCCACCACATAGTGATGGTGGTGGAAGCCTGCCACTACATAGTGATGGTGGTGGAAGCCTGCCACCACACAGTGATGGTGGTGGGAGCCTGCCACCACACAGTGATGGTGGTGGGAGCCTGCCACTACACTGTGATGGTGGTGGGAGCCTTCCACCACATAGTGATGGTGGTGGGAGCCTGCCACTACACAGTGATGGTGGTGGAAGCCTGCCACTACATAGTGATGGTGGTGGAAGCCTGCCACCACATTGTGATGGTGGTGGAAGCCTGCCACTACATATTGATGGTGGTGGAAGCCTGCCACCACATAGTAATGGTGGTGGAAGCCTGCCACCAAATAGTGATAGTGGTGGAAGCCTGCAACTACATAGTGATGGTGGTGGAAGCCTGCCACTACATAGTGATGGTGGTGGAAGCCTGCCACCACAATGTGAGGGTGGTGGAAGCCTGCCACTACACAGTGATGGTGGTGGAAGCCTGCCACCACATTGTGATGGTGGTGGAAGCCTGCCACCACTCAGTGATGGTGGTGGAAGCCTGTCACCACATTGTAATGGTGGTGGAAGCCTGCCACCACATTGTGATGGTGGTGGAAGCCTGCCACCACATTGTGATGGTGGTGGAAGCCTGCCACCACATTGTGATGGTGGTGGAAGCCTGCCACCACATAGTGATGGTGGTGGAAGCCTGCCACCACACAGTGATGGTGGTGGGAGCCTGCCACCACACAGTGATGGTAGTGGGAGCCTGCCACCACATAGTGATAGTGGTGGAAGCCTGCCACCACACTGTGATGGTGGTGGAAACCTGCCACTACATAGTGATGGTGATGGGAGCCTGCCACCACACAGTGATGGTGGTGGAAGCCTGCCACCACATTGTGATGGTGGTGAAAGCCTGCCACCACACAGTGATGGTGGTGGAAGCCTGCCACCACACAGTGATGGTGGTGGAAGCCTGCCACCACACAGTGATGGTGATGGGAGCCTGCCACCACACAGTGATGGTGGTGGGAGCCTGCCACCACATTGTGATGGTGGTGGAAGCCTGCCACCTCACAGTGATGGTGGTGGGAGCCTGCCACCACATTGTGATGGTGGTGGAAGCCTGCCACCACACAGTGATAGTGGTGGAAGCCTGCCACCACATTGTGATGGTGGTGGAAGCCTGCCACCACACAGTGATGGTGATGGGAGCCTGCCACCACACAGTGATGGTGGTGGGAGCCTGCCACCACATTGTGATGGTGGTGGAAGCCTGCCACCACACAGTGATGGTGGTGGGAGCCTGCTACCACACAGTGATGGTGGTGGGAGCCTGCCACCACATTGTGATGGTGGTGGAAGCCTGCCACCACACAGTGATGGTGGTGGAATCCTGCCACCACACAGTGATGGCGGTGGAAACCTGCCACTACATAGTGATGGTGATGGGAGCCTGCCACCACACAGTGATGGTGGTGGGAGCCTGCCACCACATTGTGATGGTGGTGGAAGCCTGCCACCACACAGTGATGGTGGTGGAAGCCTGCCACCACAAAGTGATGGTGGTGGAAGCCTGCCACCACACAGTGATGGTGGTGGGAGCCTGCCACCACACAGTGATGGTGGTGGAAGCCTGCCACCACATAGTGATGGTAGTGGAAGTCTGCCACCATATACAGTAATGGTGGTGGAAGCCTGCCACCACATTGTGATGGTGGTGGAAGCCTGCCACCACACAGTGATGGTGGTGGGAGCCTGCCACCTAATGGTGATAGTGGTGGAAGCCTGCCACCACACAGTGATGGTGGTGGAAGCCTGCCACCACATAGTGATAGTGGTGGAAGCCTGCCACCATATACAGTAATGGTGGTGGAAGCCTGCCACTACATAATGATGGTGGTGGAAGCCTGCCACCACATAGTAATGGTGGTGGAAGCCTGCCACCACATAGTGATGGTGATGGGAGCCTGCCACCCTATAGTGATGGTGATGGGAGCCTGCCACCACATAGTGATGGTGATGGGAGCCTGCCACCACATAGTGATGGTGGTGGAAGCCTGCCACCACATAGTGATGGTGGTGGAAGCCTGCCACCACATAGTAATGGTGGTGGAAGCCTGCCACCACATAGTGATGGTGGTGGAAGCCTGCCACCACATAGTGATGGTTGTGGAAGCCTGCCACCACATAGTAATGGTGGTGGAAGCCTGCCACCACATAGTAATGGTGGTGGAAGCCTGCCACCACATAGTGAAGGTGATGGGAGCCAGCCACCACATAGTGACAGTGATGGGAGCCTGCCACCACATAGTGATGGTGATGGAAGCCTGCCACCACATAGTGATGGTGGTGGAAGCCTGCCACTACATAGTGATGGTGGTGGAAGCCTGCCACCACATAGTAATGGCGGAGGAAGCCTGCCACCACATAGTGATGGTGGTGGAAGCCTGCCACCACATAGTGATGGTGGTGGAAGCCTGCCACTACATAGTGATGGTGGTGGAAGCCTGCCACCACATAGTAATGGTGGTGGAAGCCTGCCTCTACATAGTGATAGTGGTGGAAGCCTGCCACCACATAGTAATAGTGGTGGAAGCCTGCCTCCACATAGTAATGGTGGTGGAAGCCTGCCACCACATAGTAATGGTGATGGAAGCCTGCCACCACATAGTAATGGTGGTGGAAGCCTGCCTCCACATAGTGTTGGTGGTGGAAGCCTGCCACCACACAGTAATGGTGGTGGAAGCCTGCCTCCACATAGTGATGGTGGTGAAAGCCTGCCACCACATAGTAATGGTGGTGGAAGCCTGCCACCACATAGTGATGGTGATGGGAGCCTGCCACCACATAGTAATGGTGGTGGAAGCCTGCCACAACATAGTAATGGTGGTGGAAGCCTGCCACCACATAGTGATGGTGGTGGAAGCCTGCCACTACATAGTGATGGTGGTGGAAGCCTGCCACCACACAGTGATGGTGGTGGGAGCCTGCCACCACACAGTGATGGTGGTGGGAGCCTGCCACTACACAGTGATGGTAGTGGGAGCCTGCCACCACATAGTGATGGTGGTGGGAGCCTGCCACTACACATTGATGGTGGTGGAAGCCTGCCACTACACATTGATGGTGGTGGAAGCCTGCCACTACATAGTGATGGTGGTGGAAGCCTGCCACCACATTGTGATGGTGGTGGAAGCCTGCCACTACATAGTGATGGTGGTGGAAGCCTGCCACCGCATAGTAATGGTGGTGGAAGCCTGCCACCAAATAGTGATAGTGGTGGAAGCCTGCCACTACATAGTGATGGTGGTGGAAGCCTGCCACCACATTGTGATGGTGGTGGAAGCCTGCCACTACACAGTGATGGTGGTGGAAGCTTGCCACCACATTGTGATGGTGGTGGAAGCCTGCCACCACACAGTGATGGTGGTGGAAGCCTGCCACCACATTGTGATGGTGGTGGAAGCCTGCCACCACATTGTGATGGTGGTAGAAGCCTGCCACCACATTGTGATGGTGGTGGAAGCCTGCCACCACATTGTGATGGTGGTGGAAGCCTGCCACCACATTGCGATGGTGGTGGAAGCCTGCCACCACATTGTGATGGTGGTGGAAGCCTGCCACCACATTGTGATGATGGTGGAAGCCTGCCACCACACAGTGATGGTGGTGGAAGCCTGCCACCACACAGTGATGGTGGTGGGAGCCTGCCACCACACAGTGATGGTGGTGGGAGCCTGCCACCACACAGTGGTGGCAGGCCTACACCCTGTGGTGGGAGCCTGCCACCACACAGTGATGGTGATGGGAGCCTGCCACCACACAGTGATGGTGGTGGAAGCCTGCCACTACATTGTGATGGTGGTGGAAGCCTGCCACCACACAGTGATGGTGGTGGAAGCCTGCCACCACACAGTGATGGTGATGGGAGCCTGCCACCACACAGTGATGGTGGTGGGAGCCTGCCACCACTTTGTGATGGTGGTGGAAGCCTGCCACCACTTTGTGATGGTGGTGGAAGCCTGCCACCACATTGTGATGGTGGTGGAAGCCTGCCACCACACTGTGATGGTGATGGGAGCCTGCCATTACACAGTGATGGTGGTGGGAACCTGCCACCACATTGTGATGGTGGTGGAAGCCTGCCACCACACAGTGATGGTGGTGGGACCCTCCCACCACACAGTGATGGTGGTGGGAGCCTGCCATAACATTGTGATGGTGGTGGAAGCCTGCCACCACACAGTGATGGTGGTGGAATCCTGCCACCACACAGTGATGGTGGTGGAAACCTGCCACTACATAGTGATGGTGATGGGAGCCTGCCACCACACAGTGATGGTGGTGGGAGCCTGCCACCACATTGTGATGGTGGTGGAAGCCTGCCACCACACAGTGATGGTGGTGGAAGCCTGCCACCACACAGTGATGGTGGTGGAAGCCTGCCACCACACAGTGATGGTGGTGGGAGCCTGCCACCACATAGTGATGGTGGTGGAAGCCTGCCACCACATAGTGATGGTGGTGGAAGCCTGCCACCATATACAGTAATGGTGGTGGAAGCCTGCCACCACATTGTGATGGTGGTGGAAGCCTGCACCACACAGTGATGGTGGTGGAAGCCTGCCACCACATAGTGATAGTGGTGGAAGCCTGCCACCACATTGTGATGGTGGTGGAAGCCTGCCACCACACAGTGATGGTGGTGGAAGCCTGCCACCACATAGTGATAGTGGTGGAAGCCTGCCATCATATACAGTAATGGTGGTGGAAGCCTGCCACTACATAGTGATGGTGGTGGAAGCCTGCCACCACACAGTGATGGTGGTGGAAGCCTGCCACCACATTCTGTGATGTCTGTCTGTCTCTGTCTTCCTTTCTGTGTGTCTTTGTGTAAATCATTGTTTCTCTGCCTCAATCTCTCTGGTTTTCTCTGTCTCTCTGTGTGTCTGCGCGTCTCTCCCTCTCTGTGTATCTCTCATATAAATATATCATTGTCTATCATGTAAGCTATTTAATATATAATAGTTACCCCTTTTACTGTTTTACTGAGAGAGAAGAACGTGAATTTTGAAACCTAAGAACCTATAGGAGGATCGTCTGTTTTATGCGACTACGGGCAAATTATTAATAACACGATATTTCTGTTCATTTTCCAAGAGATTAGTGAATAACTGTGTTAATTACTATAAGAATTGTATTTTTCAAATGTTAGTTTCCAAATATTTAGTTGTGTATCGAGGCGGTCAGTGGCAGAATGGTGGTGGGGGTCTGAATGTGAGCCTGACCCCGCTCTTCACTTTTAAATGATGGCGATGACGCCAGACCATGTTATACTGCACCTCTATTACCCACCCAGAGCCGCGTCTCACACCTCTAGAGAGTCAGGAGTGTCAAAGACAGAGTCGGCTCCAGACAGCCTACACCCAGACGCACACACCCAGACGCCCACACCCAGACGCCCACACCAAGACGCCTACACCCAGACGCCTTCACCCAGACGCCTTCACCCAGACGCCTTCACCCAGACGCCTACACCCTGACGCCCACACAAAGACACCCACACCCAGACGCCTTCACCCAGACGCCTTCACCCAGACGCCTACACCCTGACGCCCACACAAAGACACCCACACCCAGACACCCACACCCAGACGCCCACACCCAGACGCCTACACCCTGACGCCCACACAAAGACACCCACACCCAGACACCCACACCCAGACGCCCACACCCAGACGCCCACACCCAGACGCCCACACCCACACCCAGACGCCCACACCCAGACTCCCACACCCACACCCAGACGCCCACACCCAGACTCCATCATCCGCCCTTTACCGTGACGTCATTCTGGAGAGCCGCCGTCCACTCAGCCTGAGGCAGCGGGGGCCGCGGGCCGCGGGCTGACGGCGGCTGACGGAAGTAATGTGGTTTTTCCGCTGATAATTGGCGGGCAGTGACGTCAGCAGTGTGCAGGAGTGGTGGCAGGCTCCCACCACCATCAATATGTGGTGGCAGGCTCCCACCACCATTACTATGTGGTGGCAGGCTCCCACCACCATTACTATGTGGTGGCAGGCTCCCATCACCATTACTATGTGGTGGCAGGCTCCCACCACCATCACTGTGTGGTGGCAGGCTCCCACCACCATTACTATGTGGTGGCAGGCTCCCATCACCATTACTATGTGGTGGCAGGCTCCCACCACCATTACTATGTGGTGGCAGGCTCCCACCACCATTACTATGTGGTGGCAGGCGCCCACCACCATCACTGTGTGGTGGCAGGCTCCCACCACCATCACTGTGTGGTGGCAGGCTCCCACCACCATCACTGTGTGGTGGCAGGCGCCCACCACCATCACTGTGTGGTGGCAGGCCCCCACCACCATCACTGTGTGGTGGCAGGCTCCCACCACCATCACTGTGTGGTGGCAGGCGCCCACCACCATCACTGTGTGGTGGCAGGCCCCCACCACCATCACTGTGTGGTGGCAGGCGCCCATCACCATCACTGTGTGGTGGCAGGTTCCCACCACCATCACTGTGTGGTGGCAGGCCCCTTACCTTACCCTGTGTTCAGGTTTGGACCCAGCCCCATGGCTGCAAGAGTTAAATTGAAGCAAGTGTAAAGTAATGAATGTAGGTGTAGGGCGCACAAGGTCATATATAAAGATAGAATTTGGGAGATAAAATCCTTCAGGAGTCAGGAAGAGAGAAAGACCTGTGGGTTGATATCACGCCAGACCTCTTTCCTGAAGCCCACATCAACAGGATATCATCAGCGGCATATGCAAGGTTGGCTAACATAAGAACGGCATTTAGAAACTTGTGTAAGGAATCATTTAGAACCTTGTATACTACATATGTCAAGTTCATCAGACTAGTACCCGAGCTGAGGGGTATGAGTTATGAGGAGAGTCTACGGGAACTACACCTCTCGTCGCTGGAAGACAGAAGAGTTAGTGGGGACAGATCACCACCTACAAAATTTTCAGGGTAAAGGACAGGGAAGATATAGACATTATTTAAAACAGGTGGTTCTCGCTCAAGGACACAGGTGGCAATTTAGTGCCCAAATGAGCCACAGAGACGTTATAGAATGAACTTTTCAGTGTCAGAGTAGTTAACAGGTGGAATGCATTAGGCAGTGATGTGGTGGAGGCTGACTCCATTCACAGTTTCAAGTGTAGATATGACAGAGCCCAGTAGGCTCAGGAACCAGTACACCTGTTGATTGACGGTTGAGAGGCGGGACTAAAGAGCCAGAGCTCAGCCCCCGCAAGCACAGTTAGGGGAGTTGAGAGTGGTCCAGGACGGACCGAAACGTCGTCGTCCCTTCACCTTCTAGTGTGTGGTCTGGTCAACACAGTTAGGGGAGTACCTACCGGGTAGTTATCCGTGGGTGACTATGGTCGTTCCTTCACGGTGGGTGCTGGTGGACTCTCAGTAAGACCCCTGACCGAGCACGACCACCCGACCACCACCCACGTTAACCTACATGGGACCCAACACTGTTTTCTGGATATGATATGCTGACGAAATTCTGTTAATTACTCCCAGTTGCTTTGATCTTTAAACTTCAAAAGCAAGAGTCAGCTGTGTTGAACCTTGCATTCAGATTACCCTGGAGGGAGAGACACATAACCTGGACACAGGCCCCAGGACACATGGCCCAGGACACATGGCCCAGGACACAGGGCCCGGGGCCTGTCTTCGACACTCTCTTGATCAAACAAGACCTCCTCAGGCCAATGTTTACCGACAGACTTCAACACATATGACTCGCTAATAATCCTGCGATGACATCAAGATTATACGCCCCGCCTTCCGTTGTTACAACCTCGAGGCTGCCAGGTCCTGTAGAGGAGTCCCAGGACTGCCAGGTCCTGTAGAGGAGTCCCAGGACTGCCAGGTCCTGTAGAGGAGTCCCAGGACTGCCAGGTCCAGTAGAGGAGTCCCAGGACTGCCAGGTCCTGTAGAGGATCCCAGGACTGCCAGGTCCTGTAGAGGAGTCCCAGGACTGCCAGGTCCTGTAGAGGAGTCCCAGGACTGCCAGGTCCAGTAGAGGAGTCCCAGGACTGCCAGGTCCTGTAGAGGAGTCCCAGGACTGACAGGTCCTGTAGAGGAGGCCCAGGACTGGCAGGTCCTGTAGAGGAGTCCCAGGACTGCCAGGTCCAGTAGAGGAGTCCCAGGACTGGCAGGTCCTGTAGAGGAGTCCCAGGCCTGCCAGGTCCAGTAGAGGAGTCCCAGGACTGCCAGGTCCAGTAGAGGAGTCCCAGGACTGCCAGGTCCTGTAGAGGAATCCCAGGACTGGCAGGTCCTGTAGAGGAGTCCCAGGACTGCCAGGTCCAGTAGAGGAGTCCCAGAACTGGCAGGTCCTGTAGAGGAGTCCCAGGACTGGCAGGTCCTGTAGAGGAGTCCCAGGACTGCCAGGTCCAGTAGAGGAGTCCCAGGACTGGCAGGTCCTGTAGAGGAGTCCCAGGACTGCAGTAGAGCTGCTGAGATTCCCTGATTTACCTGAGGCCCACTCTAGGGTTCTTGAAGAGGACAGGACGCCGGCGGCTTGTCGAAGGTCCCCCCCACCACCCAATTGACTTGATCTTTTCTAGGTATATATTAGAACTTAATATTAGTATGTTGTGGCAGTGACCTATTAGAGTGGCGAGTGGTTGGGTCGTTAGTACAGGGTTCACCGAGTCCTTCGTCGTGACCCTCGTTACAGCGGGTTTATAAAGACCTTCGTTAAAAAAGGCTTTCGCTTAAGACGGTTTGGAGCAAATGAGCTGAGAAGTCTTGAAGGCTTTCGATGGAGAAGCCTTGGAGGGTATCATCAATGTTGGCTTGGAGGGTATCATCAATGTTGGCTTGGAGGGCATCATCAATGTTGGCTTGGAGGGTATCGTCAATGGTGGCTTGGAGGGTATCATCAATGTTGGCTTGGAGGGTATCATCAATGGTGGCTTGGAGGGTATCATCAATGTTGGCTTGGAGGGTATCATCAATGTTGGCTTGGAGGGTATCATCAATGGTGGCTTGGAGGGTATCATCAATGTTGGCTTGGAGGGTATCATCAATGTTGGCTTGGAGGGTATCATCAATGTTGGCTTGGAGGGTATCATCAACGTTGGCTTGGAGGGTATCATCAATGTTGGCTTGGAGGGTATCATCAATGTTGGCTTGGAGGGTATCATCAATGTTGGCATGGAGGGTATCATCAATGTTGGCTTGGAGGGTATCATCAATGTTGGCTTGGAGGGTATCATCAATGTTGGCTTGGAGGGTATGATCAATGTTGGCTTGGAGGGTATCATCAATGGTGGCTTGGAGGGTATCATCAACGGTGGCTTGGAGGGTATCATCAATGTTGGCTTGGAGGGTATCATCAATGGTGGCTTGGAGGGTATCATCAATGTTGGCTTGGAGGGTATCATCAATGTTGGCTTGGAGGGTATCATCAATGTTGGCTTGGAGGGTATCATCAATGGTGGCTTGGAGGGTATCATCAATGTTGGCTTGGAGGGTATCATCAACGGTGGCTTGGAGGGTATCATCAATGGTGGTTTGGAGGGTATCATCAATGGTGGTTTGGAGGGTATCATCAACGGTGGCTTGGAGGGTATCATCAATGGTGGTTTGGAGGGTATCATCAATGGTGGTTTGGAGGGCATCATCAATGTTGGCTTGGAGGTTATCATCAACGGTTCCTTGGAGGGTACCATCAACGGTGGCTTGGAGGGTATCATCAACGATGACTTGGAGGGTATCATCAATGGTGGCTTGGAGGGCATCATCAATGTTGGCTTGGAGGGTATCATCAACGGTGGCTTGGAGGGTATCATCAATGGTGGCTTGGAGGGCATCATCAATGTTGGCTTGGAGGTTATCATCAACGGTGGCTTGGAGGGTATCATCAACGGTGGTTTGGAGGGCATCATCAATGAGGGCTTGAAGGGTTAAGGGCTTAATTACAGAACACTTGAAAGACCTCATTCAAGAAAACTGACTGACCTCGTTAAGGGAAGCTGAGGAACCATCTTAAGAGACGCCCCTGAAGAACACAGCTGCCAGGCGCCACACTGAACCACCTCGTTAATGTGATGCGAGTTTGAGCAACATCTTCAGTTTAAGTGTAAGTATTTGTCCATCACTTGTTTCCCTTGTCTTTATTAACGGGGCTCTACGAGGTAATCCGAACATGGTGTGTTTGTCTTTAGTGCCTTGTGTTCGGGCCCTTGTACTCACCTAATTGTTCTTGTGGGGGTTGAGCTCTGGCTCTTTGGTCCCGCCTCTCAACCGTCAATTAACAGGTGTACAGATTCCTGAGCCTATTGGGCTCTATCATATCTACACTTGAAACTGTGTATGGAGTCAGCCTCCACCACATCACTGCCTAATGCATTCCATTTGTCAACCACTCTGACACTTTAAAAGTTCTTTCTAATATCTCTGTGGCTCATTAGAAAGAACTTTTTAGAACGAACTTGTGTTCGTACCTTTGTGTTCGAACCATTCTGGCATTCGTAGAGGTATTGAAGCATGCTTACTGCGATGTTTGGTACCCGGCTAGGGGTACCAAACACACACACATACATTGGGTGCTGGGTGGCCGAGTGGACAGCGCTCTCGACTTGTGGACCTAGGGACCGGGGTTCGATCCCCAAACAACCGGCGGAGACAGATGGGCAGAGTTTCCTTAACCCTGATGCTCCTGTTACCTAGCAGTAAATAGGTACCTGGGAGTTAGACAATTGCTACGGGCTGCTTCCTGTGTATGTGTGTGTGTGTGGAGGAGCAAAAATAGTTAGTAGTTAGTAACAGTTGACTGATTGACAGTTGAGAGGCGGGCCGAAAGAGCAGAGCTCAACTCCCGCAAGCACAACTAGGTGAATACAAATAGGTGAATACACACACACACACACACACACACACACACACACACACACACACACACACACACACACACACACACACACACACACACACACTGCTATACAAACTTGAGAGGCAGGCAGGAGCAAGCGGAAAGGCCCTAGTATGGGTGAAGAACTACCTAACAGGAAGGAGCCAGAGGGTAATGGTAAGGGCGAGAAGTCGGACTGGCGAACAGTAACAAGTGGAGTACCTCAAGGATCGGTGCTGGGACCAATCCTCTTTCTAATTTACGTAAATGATATGTTTACATGAGTGGAATCATAAATGTCAATGTTTGCGGATGACGCAAAATTAATGAGAAGAGTTGTGACAGACGAGGATTGTAGGATCCTCCAAGAGGACTTAAACAGGTTGCAGAGATGGTCAGGGAAATGGCTACTGGAGTTTAACATCAGTAAATGTAAAGTTATGGAAATGGGATTAGGTGATAGGAGACCAAAGGGACAGTACACAATGAAGGGGAACAGCCTACCTGTAACGATTCGAGAAAGAGACCTGGGAGTGGATGTGACACCTAATCTAACTCCTGAGGCACATATAAATAGGATAACGACAGCAGCGTACTCTACACTGGCGAAAATTAGAACTTCATTCAGAAACCTAAATGAGGAGGCTTTTAGGGCGCTTTACACTGCCTACGTGAGACCCGTCTTAGAGTATGCCGCGCCATCATGGAGCCCCCACCTGAAGAAACACATAAAGAAACTGGAGAAGGTTCAGAGGTTTGCGACGAGGCTTGTCCCAGAGTTACGAGGGATGGGATATGAAGAGCGTCTGCAGGAACTGAACCTTACGACACTAGAGAAAAGAAGGGAGAGAGGAGATATGATAGGGACATATAAAATACTCAGAGGAATTGACAAAATGGAAATAGATGTTCACACATAATAATAACAGAACTAGGGGACATGGGTGGAAACTGGAAACTCAGATGAGTCACAGAGATGTTAGGAAGTTTTCTTTTAGCGTGAGAGTAGTGGAAAAATGGAATGCACTTGGGGAACAGGTTGTGGAAGCAAATACTATTCATACTTTTAAAATTAGGTATGATAGGGAAATGGGACAGGAGTCATTGCTGTAAACAACCGATAGCTGGAAAGGCGGGATCCAAGAGTCAATGCTCGATCCTGCAAGCACAAATAGGTGAGTATAAATAGGTGAGTACACAATACCTGGCTAGGGGTATTGTGTGTGCCCTCTTTCAGGTATTGAAAGAGTGTGCAGGAGCACTCTGCTTGCCACTCTCCATAGTGTATAGTAGGTCACTGGAAACGGGAGACCTACCAGAAATATGGAAGACGGCTAATGTGGTCCCAATATACAAAAAGAGTGACAGACAAGAGGCACTGAACTACAGGCCAGTGTCCTTAACTTGTATACCATGCAAGGTGATGAAGAAGATTGTGAGAAAAAACCTAGTAACACATCTGGAGAGAAGAGACTTCGTGACAACCCATCAACATTCAGGGAGTGTAAATCTTGCCTTACAGGCTTAATAGAATTCTACGATCAGGTGACAAAGATTAAGCAAGAAAGAGAAGGATGGGCGGACTGCATCTTTTTGGACTGTCGGAAAGCCTTTGACACAGTACCCCATAAAAGGTTGATGCATAAGCTGGAGAAACAGGCAGGAGTAACTGATAGGGCGCTCCAGTGGATAAGGGAGTACCTAAGCAATAGGAAGCAGAGAATTACAGTTTTTTTTTTCTACCACAAACGTGGCCACACATTTACAATGCTAACCAGCATATATACATTTTCTTCTGTCCTCCATGGACAGGGTTAGAGATGTGTTAAACATATAGTTCAAGGGTTTATTGAACAATCAACCACAGAAGGTGATTCGGGGCTTTTAAAATGCTAAGCTAACCTACATACGTTAATACATAGATACACAGATTTATGTATGCCCTACATAAAGTGTTCGATGTGTCTTTTACATAGTGTCATTAATGTGCATTTACAAAGGTGAAATGTAATTCTGATCAGCTTCCATATATACTTTATACACATACATATACACACACACACATATACGTACACATACATATATACATACATGTATACATACATATATATACACACACACACATGCATTCACATACATTTGTCTCTTTTACTCTGACAGAGTGAGATAGCTGATAGAGAAACTATTGTGCAATTAAGCACTTAATCACTGAAGGTGCTTTTACGAGCTCAGGTTATATAGTTACATCACATACATACATTATATAATTGATACATTACATGGTTAATCTTGGGTACAAGTCCAATATATCATTAAGTGTTCCAGTACTCATATAGTAACTACAGAGTTCAGCATACCTTAGCCCAGGAGGGCGAAAGTCAGTCAGTATGGGACATTCTACAATATAATGTTCAAGAGAGTGCATGTTTTCTCTTTCACAAAGTTGACACATTGTGTACCCGACATTTGGGTTTTGAGAAAACTGTCAGATACGTCTATATCCCAGGCGTATTCTGGCCACTATAACATCACATTGCCGGGCACTTGTTCTATTAGTCGCATATGTGAATGTCTCCTCACGATATCTATCATAATATTTAATGTTACAACTTTCCGGTCTTTGTGAATTTGTTAGGTCTGTGAGAGTTACAGTGAAAGGTGAGACCTCAGATTGGCGTGAAGTCACCAGTGGAATCCCACAGGGCTCTGTACTCGGACCTATCCTGTTTCTGATATACGTAAATGATCTCCCAGAGGGTATAGACTCATTCCTCTCAATGTTTGCTGACGACGCCAAAATTATGAGACGGATTAAGACAGAGCAGGACAGCTTGAGGCTTCAAGAAGACCTGGACAAGCTGCATGAATGGTCGAACAAATGGTTGTTAGAGTTTAACCCAAGCAAATGTAATGTAATGAAGATAGAGGTAGGAAGCAGGAGACCAGATACAAGGTATCATTTGGGAGATGAAATACTTCAAGAGTCAGAAAGAAGGAAAGACCTGGGGGTTGATATCAGGCCAGACCTGTCCCCTGAAGCTCATATCAAGAAGATAACATGAGCAGCATATGCCAGGTTGGCTAACATAAGAACGGCCTTTAGAAACTTGTGTAAGGAATCTTTCAGAACATTATATACCACATATGTCAGACCAATCCTGGAGTATGTGGCTCCAGCATGGAGTCCATAGCTAGTCAAGCATAAGACAAAACTGGAAAAGGTTCAAAGGTATGCCACCAGACTAGTACCCGAGCTGAGAGGTATGAGCTACGAGGAGAGACTACGGGAATTAAATCTCACTTCGTTGGAAGACAGAAGAGTTAGGGGGAACATGATCACCACATTCAAGATTCTCAAGGGAATCGACAGGGTAGATAAAGACAGGCTATTTAACACAAGGGGCACACGCACTAGGGGACACAGGTGGAAACTGAGTGCCCAAATGAGCCACAGAGATATTAGAAAGAACTTTTTTAGTGTCAGAATGGTTGACAAATGGAATGCATTACGAAGTGATGTGGTGGAGGTTGACTCCATACACAGTTTCAAGTGTAGATATGATAGAGCCCAATAGGCTCAGGAACCTGTACACCTGTTGATTGACGGTTGAGAGGCGGGACCAAAGAGTCAGAGCTCAATCCCCGAAAGCTCAACTAAGTGAGTACACACACACACACACACACACACACACACACACACACACACACACGCACGCACGCACGCACGCACGCACGCGCACACACACACACACACACACACACACACACACAGCCAACATGTCAAGGGACCCACAAGAATGAGAGGCAATGACGAACCAGCTAGACTCGACCTGATACTCATCTTGAATGAGTCAGAAATAAGAGAAGTCAAATATGAAGCCCCGATAGGAATGAGTGACCACAGTGTCTTGACATTTGTTATCTGGTGGAGGTAGAGATAACCTATCTAAGGATGGGACCGGAAGGGAAAAGACTAAATTACCGAAGAGGAAAATATGACGAGATGAGAAACTTCCTAATGGGAATACCATGGGAAACAGAACTCAGAGAGAAGACTGTACAGGACATGATGGATTATGTCACCCAAAAGTGCCGGGAAGCTGCAGACAGGTTTATCCCGGTCCAAAAGGAGAAAAACGAATAGCAACAGAAGAATCCATGGTTCAACCAGGAATGTAAGGTAGCGAAGCAACTGAGTAAATGAACATGGAGAAACTACAGGAATAACAGAACACCAGAGAGCAGGGAGAGATACCAGAGGGCCAGTAATGAGTACCTCAGAGTGAGGAGGGAAGCAGAGAGACAGTATGAAAATGACATTGCGAGTAAAGCCAAGACCCAACCAAAACTGCTCCACAGCCACATCAGGAGGAAAACAGCAGTGAAGGAACAAGTGATGAAACTGAGAAAAGGGGAGAACAGATACACAGAGAACGACAAGGAGGTTTGTGAAGAAATCAACAGGAGATTCCAGGAGGTCTTCACAATAGAACAAGGAGAAGCCCCTGTACTAAGAGAGGAGGCAAACCAAGCAACCTTGGAGAAATTTGACTTCACCAGTGATGAGGTCAAAACGAATCTGTTGGAGCAGAATGAGACAAAGGCTGTTGGGCCTGACAGAATCTCACCGTGGATACTAAACGAAGGCGCAGAGGCACTAAGTGTGCCACTCTCTATGGTGTATAACAGGTCACTGGAAACAGGAGACCTATCAGAAAGCTGGAGGACAGCTAATGTAGTCCTAATATACAAAAAGGGCGACAGGCAAGAGGCACTGAACTGCAGGCCAGTTTCCCTAACTTGTATACCATGCAAGGTGATGGAGAAGATCGCGAAGAAAAGGCTCGTAGAGCATCTGGAGGGAAATAGCTTTGTAACACACCGCTAGCATGAGTTCAGAGATGGTAAATCGTGCCTCACAGGTATAATAGAATTGACCAAACAACAAAAATTTTGGCAAGAAAGAGAAGAATAGGCAGACTGCATTTTCTTGGACTGTCAGAAAGCCTTTGACACAGTTACCCATAAAAAGCTGTTACAAAAGTTGAAGCAACAGGCAGGAGTAAAAAGGAAGGTGCTCCAGTGGATAAGGGAGTATCTAAGCAACAGGAAACAGCGAGTAACTATGAGGGGGGAGACATCAGAGTGGCGAGATGTCACCAGCGGAGTCCCACAGGGCTCTATACTTGGACCCATCCTGGTTCTAATATATGTAAACGATTTTCCAGAGGGTATAGACTCATTCCTCTCATTGTTTGCTGATGATACAAAAATTATGAGAAGAATCAAGACAGATGATCAGATGATGATAGACAGAGACTACAGTACGACCTGGACAAACTGGTGGAATGGTCTAGAAGATGGCTACTAAAGTTCAATTCATGAAAGTGTAAAGTAATGAAATTAGGCGAATGGAATGTGAGAGACATTCTCGTAGTTCTTTTGCGGACTTTGCCTGTTCTTACCTGTTCCTGCCCTCGTGGGTTTGATCTGTCATCCTCAACCTAAGCCAAGGCTCAGGAAAATAAATTTAATTAATTAAGTTTAAAAGTTAATGAAGATGGGAAAAGTGAAGTGATTGTTAGAACAAGAGAATGACAATAGTTTGAGGAACACATGGTCATTAGGGCCGCCATGATCTTAAATGTTCCAACCTAGAGGTACAAGTATATATAATTCCTGGCATCCTTAAACAACAACTTATCAGATAAGATCCCCCTCATGTTATCCATCAACTAAGGATTATCAATCTACATATATCACAACTTTTTTGTTTAAGCAATAAGTGCGTCTCACTGCCTCACACAGTAACGTTCACAAACTGAAAATAAACGATACACTACTTAATAGAACATTTAATGAACATAATCGTTCATCATGTCACAGTGATGTTGTCTGAGGCTCGACTCACAATACTCCAGTGTCCTGAAGCTGCTTCAACACACCAGCTGTATCATGTCACACATATTGTTATGTATCCTGTATCATATGTGTCTCTCTCACAGAGGGAAATAAATCTTCTCTCTAAATATTGACAAACATCCGTTGTGGTGGTGAGCTCAGTGATCTCATATGTTGTAGTGGTGAGCTCAGTGATCTCATATGTTGTAGTGGTGAGCTCAGTGATCTCATATGTTGTAGTGGTGAGCTCAGTGATCTCATATGTTGTAGTGGTGAGCTCAGTGATCTCATATGTTGTAGTGGTGAGCTCAGTGATCTCATATGTTGTAGTGGTGAGCTCAGTGATCTCATATGTTGTGGTGGTGAGCTCAGTGATCTCATATGTTGTAGTGGTGAGCTCAGTGATCTCATATGTTGTGGTGGTGAGCTCAGTGATCTCATATGTTGTGGTGGTGAGCTCAGTGACCTCATATGTTGTGGTGGTGAGCTCAGTGACCTCATCTGTTGTGGTGGTGAGCTCAGTGACCTCATCTGTTGTGCTGGTGAGCTCAGTGACCTCATCTGTTGTGCTGGTGAGCTCAGTGACCTCATCTGTTGTGCTGGTGAGCTCAGTGACCTCATCTGTTATGGTGGCGAGCTCAGTGATCTCACATGTTGTGCTGGTGAGCTCAGTGTTCTCACCTATTGTGCTGGTGAGCTCAGTGACCTCATCTGTTGTAGTGGTGAGCTCAGTCACCTCATCTGTTGTGTTGGTGAGCTCAGTGATCTCATCTGTTGTGTTGGTGAGCTCAGTGATCTCATATGTTGTGATGGTGAGCTCAGTGATCTCATCTGTTGTGGTGGTTAGCTCAGTGATCTCATATGTTGTGTTGGTGAGCTCAGTGATCTCATATGTTGTGGTGGTCAGCTCAGTGACCTCATCTGTTGTGGTGGTGAGCTCAGTGACCTCATCTGTTGTGGTGGTGAGCTCAGTGTTCTCACCTGTTGTGCTGGTGAGCTAAGTGACCTCATCTGTTGTGCTGTTGAGCTCAGTGATCTCACCTGTTGTGGTGGTGCGCTTAGTGATCTCGTGTGTTATGGTGGTGAGCTCAGTGATCTCACCTGTTGTGGTGGTGAGCTCAGTGAACTCGTGTGTTGTGGTGGTGAGCTCAGTGAACTCGTGTGTTGTGGTGGTGAGCTCAGTGAACTCGTGTGTTGTGGTGGTGAGCTCAGTGATCTCGTGTGTTGTGGTTGTGAGCTCAGTGATCTCGTGTGTTGTGGTGGTGAGCTCAGTGATCTCGTGTGTTGTGGTGGTGAGCTCAGTGATCTTGTGTGTTGTGGTGGTGAGCTCAGTGATCTCGTGTGTTGTGGTGGTGAGCTCAGTGATCTTGTGTGTTGTGGTGGTGAGCTCAGTGATCTCGTGTGTTGTGGTGGTGAGCTCAGTGATCTTGTGTGTTGTGGTGGTGAGCTCAGTGATCTCGTGTGTTGTGGTGGTGAGCTCAGTGATCTTGTGTGTTGTGGTGGTGAGCTCAGTGATCTCGTGTGTTGTGGTGGTGAGCTCAGTGAACTCACAACATAACCATTTCCTGGACGAGAATTATTAAACTCTGCAAATAATGAGCATAAATAAATTAGCTCACCAAACTGCACATTCATGTCTTGTATTCAACAGATGATTGTTGATGAGTGACTCACCCTGAGGTACAGAAGCTCATCAAGCCAGCGAGTATGAAAACGTATTCAGCAAATGTCCCCTTGAGTTCCTCAAACACTGGAGTGGCTGCCTCTGGGAACGGAACTCAAGGACTTGGACAACTTTTCTACTTCAGTGATAGAGGATATCCAGATAGAAGAAGATATCTACAGAAGTGTCTAAGAAGATATAAGAAGTTTCTCGGCTACAAGAAGCAGCCCAGACGAAGACGTTACGTCCCTCTGGGACCACACTCCCTACGACATGTCCCAACTGCGTCGCAAACCTACAACAATGAGGAAATTAACACATTATGGCGATGGATGAAGGGGCCATCGAACACGGAGTCCCTTCCGTTAGACACTCTCCCCCTGACCCCTGAATGCTTCCAAAGTTTTTTTTCTCACTACAAGACATGCTGGAGAGGACAATGTTCCCCAAGACCCCCCTTCCTCTGAGGACGTCAACATCGGGACGGTGATGGGGCAAAATGGGAATATAGGTCATTCTTACCTAACCTCACTTGACCTTAAACTAGCCAATTTTTAACAAGCCTAATTCATTCTAACCTAGCATAACCTAACCCATTCTAACCTAACCTATCCTTTAAACCGAAGCTGATCCTCTGCAGATTGTAACGTTCGTGGATAGAGAACCTTTAACGTTTATGGATATCCTAGCTATAGTGCCCATATCCTAGCCTATATTCTAGCATATTCTAGTCTCGATTCATGCAGGTAGGCATTCAGTCCCATAGCGTCCACAAGTGGTTGGGCACCATTCCTTCCCCTCGTCACATCCCAATTCCTTATCCTGAACCCCTTCCAAGTGCTATATAGTCCTAATGGCTTGACGCTTTCTCATGAAAATTCCCTTCCTCCCTCCCTCCTGGTGCCCATATCCTAGCCCCTGATGCCCATATCCTAATTCCTATTGCCCATATCTTAGCTCCTAGTGCCCATATCCTAGCTAATGTGTCCATATCCCACCACCTAGTGCCCATAGCCTAGCTCGTTGTGCCCATATCCCAGCTCCCAGTGCCCATACCCTAGCTCCTAATGCCCATATCTTAGCTCCTAGTGCCCATATCCTAGCTTCTAGTGCCAATATCCTAGTTCCTAGTGCCCATATCCTAACTCCTAGTGCCAATATCCTAGTTCCTAGTGCCCATATCCTAGCTCCTAGTGCCAATATCCTAGTTCCTAGTGCCCATATCCTAGCTAATGTGTCTATATCCCACCGCCTAGTGCCCATAGCCTAGCTCCTAGTGCTCATATCTTGGCTCCTAGTGTCAATATCCTAGCTCCTTGTGCCAACATCCCAGCTCCATGTGCCAATATCCCAGCTACTTGTGCCCATATCCTAGCTAATGTGTCCATATCCCACCGCCTAGTACCCATAGCCAAGCTCCTTGTGCCCATATCCCAGCTCCTAGTGCCCATATCCTACCTCCTAGTGCCCATATCCTAGCTCCTAGTGCCCATGTCCCAGCTCCTAGTGCCCATATCCCAGCTCCTAGTGCCCATATCCTACCTCCTAGTACCCATAGCCAAGCTCCTTGTGCCCATATCCTAGCTCCTAGTGCCCATATCCTAGCTCCTAGTGCCCATGTCCGAGCTCCTAGTACCCATATCCCAGCTCCTAGTGCCCATATCCTAGCTCCTAGTCCCCATATCCTAGCTCTTAGTGACCATGTCCCAGCTCCTAGTGCCCATATCCTAGCACCTAGTGTCCATGTCCTAGCTCTTTGTGCCAATATCCTAGCTCATAGTACCCATATCCTAGCTCCTTGTGCCAATATCCTAGCTCCTTGTGCCCATAGCCTAGCTTCTAGAGCCTATATCCTAGGGTCTTGTGCCAATATCCTAGCTCTCTGTGCCCATATCCTAGCTCCTAGTGCCTATATCCTAGCTCCTAGTGCCCATATCCAAGCTTCTAGTGCCCATATCCTAGCTCCTAGTGCCCATATCCTAGCTCCTAGTGCCTATATCCTAGCTCCTAGTGCCCATATACTAGCTCCTTTTGCCCATATCCCAGCTCCTAGTGCCCATATTCTAGCTCCTAGTGCCCATATCCAAGCTTCTAGTGCCCATATCCTAGCTCATAGTGCCCATATCCTAGCTTCTAGTGCCCATATCCTAGCTCTTTTTGCCCATACCCTACCTCCTAGTGCCCATATCCTAGCTCCTTGTGCTCTTATCCAAGCCCCTTGTGCCCATATCCTAGTTCCTAGTGCCCATATCCTAGCTCTTTTTGTCCATATCCTAGCTCCTATGCCCATATCCTAGCTCCTTGTGCCCATATCCTAGCTCCTTGTGCCCATATCCTAGCTCCTTGTACCCATATCCTTGCTCCTTTTGCCCATATCTCAGCTCCTAGTGCCAATATCCCAGCTCCTATTGCCCATATCCTAGCTCCTACTGCCCATATCCTAGCTCCTGCTGCCCATATCCTAGTTCCTTGTGCCCATATCCTAGCTCCTTGTACCCATATCCTAGCTCCTTGTGCCCATATCCTAGTTCCTTGTGCCCATATCCTAGCTCCTTGTACCCATATCCTAGCTCCTTGTGCCCATATCCTAGCTCCTTGTGCCCATATCCTAGTTCCTTGTGCCCATATCCTAGCTCCTTGTGCCCATATCCTAGCTCCTTGTGCCCATATCCTAGCTCCTTGTGCCCATATCCTAGCTCCTTGTGCCCATATCCTAGCTCCTTACGCATATATCCTAGCTTCTAGTGCCCATATCCTAGCTCCTTGTGCCCATATCCTAGCTCCTTATGCAATTATCCAAGCTTCTAGTTACCATATCCTAGCTCCTTGTGCCCATATCCTAGCTCCTTATGCAAATATCCTAACTCCAAGTGCCCATATCCTAGCTCCTTATGCAAATATCCTACTCCTAGTGCCCATATCCTAACTCCTTGTGCCCATATCCCAGCTCCTTGTGCCCATATCCTAGCTCCTTGTGCCCATATCCTAGTTCCTAGTGCCCATATCCTTATCCTCTTATCTACTTCGACGGATGTGCAGATAGACTAGGACGTAGATGTTAATATAAACAAGTGTGTGGTGAGGGAAGAGAGGCAGGGTCCAGGAGCTGAGAGACAACACCCCCAACACTGCCCTTGGTCGCCCTAGACTAGCAATGTATTCATTAATTAGACTCAAAGTTAAGACTGCCGGAACTCCTGTCTCAGAGGAGATGAATGACTTTATAAGTTCCTCCAATTTTAAAGACTGAATGATGAAGAGAGAGAGAGAGAGAGAGAGAGAGAGAGAGAGAGAGAGAGAGAGAGAGAGAGAGAGAGAGAGAGAGAGAGAGAGAGAGAGAGAGAGAGAGAGAGAGAGAGAGAGAGAGAGAGAGAGAGAGTGAGTGAGTGAGTGAGTGAGTGAGTGAGTGAGTGAGTGAGTGAGTGAGTGAGTGAGTGAGTGAGTGAGTGAGTGAGTGAGTGAGTGAGTGAGTGAGTGAGTGAGTGAGTGAGTGAGTGAGTGAGTGAGTGAGTGAGTGAGTGAGTGAGTGAGTGAGTGAGTGAGTGAGTGAGTGAGTGAGTGAGTGAGTGAGTGAGTGAGTGAGTGAGTGAGTGAGTGAGTGAGTGAGTGAGTGAGTGAGTGAGTGAGTGAGTGAGTGAGTGAGTGAGTGAGTGAGTGAGTGAGTGAGTGAGTGAGTGAGTGAGTGAGTGAGTGAGTGAGTGAGTGAGTGAGTGAGTGAGTGAGTGAGTGAGTGAGTGAGTGAGTGAGTGAGTGAGTGAGTGAGTGAGTGAGTGAGTGAGTGAGTGAGTGAGTGAGTGAGTGAGTGAGTGAGTGAGTGAGTGAGTGAGTGAGTGAGTGAGTGAGTGAGTGAGTGAGTGAGTGAGTGAGTGAGTGAGTGAGTGAGTGAGTGAGTGAGTGAGTGAGTGAGTGAGTGAGTGAGTGAGTGAGTGAGTGAGTGAGTGAGTGAGTGAGTGAGTGAGTGAGTGAGTGAGTGAGTGAGTGAGTGAGTGAGTGAGTGAGTGAGTGAGTGAGTGAGTGAGTGAGTGAGTGAGTGAGTGAGTTCCACCTTGCTCCGGGGGAACGTGAACAGCCAAGCCTTCACCGGGACCTCCAGCACATGCCTCTCCCTCACCGCCAGAATGTGACCAAGCCTACTGATCACCCTTGCTTGGATATCGCTGCCGGATAGCCGCTGAAGTCAGAAACAAGGCCTGGAGGAGATATAAACGGTATCCTTCGGCTCACAACAGAAACATTCATAAACAATCTTGTCGTATAATGAAAGAAGTTCAAAAGTGGGCAATATCCAAACGGGAAGCAGAAACTCGAAGAAAACTTGCATGTGGAAGGGTTGGCTCCAAGGTCTGGTGGTCCCTGGTGAAGGATCGACAGGGACACTCATCTGAGGCCACAATCCCGCCTCTAAACAGAGAAGATGGTACTGTGGCAACCAGCAGTCAGGAGAACGTTGACCTCCTGGCAAACAACTTTGCTGCCAAGATGCAGGTCCCTGATCCTGAAGGTCAGCCTCCACACCTTGCTCCACTGTGTCGACGATGACTGAAGAGGTCATACAGTAGGTTGAAGTTCTCTGTCTCCTTTAACCTGTATGTAGAGGTGTATTAAAGATTGGACAGTGTAGTAGAGGTGTGACAGTGTAGTAGAGGTGTATTAAAGATTGGACAGTGTAGTAGAGGTGTGCACAGTGTGGTAGAGGTGTGCACAGTGTATTAAAGGTGTGGACAGTGTAGTAGTGATGTGTAAAGGTTGCACAGTGTAGTGGAGGTGTGTTATGGAGTGGACAGTGTAGTAGTGGTGAGTTAAGGTGTGGACAGTGTAGTAGAAGTGTGTTAAGGTGTGGACAGTGTAGTAGTGGTGAGTTAAGGTGTGGACAGTGTAGTAGAAGTGTGTTAAGGTGTGGACAGTGTAGTAGAGGTGTGTTAAGGTGTGGACAGTGTAGTAGTTGTGAGTTAAGGTGTGGACAGTGTAGTAGAAGTGTGTTAAGGTGTGGACAGTGTAGTAGAGGTGTGGACAGTGTAGTAGAGGTGTGTTAAGGTGTGGACAGTGTAGTAGAGGTGTGTTAAGGTGTGGACAGTGTACTTGAGGTGTGTTAAGGTGTGGACAGTGTAGTAGAGGTGTGTTAAGGTGTGGACAGTGTAGTAGAAGTGTGTTAAGGTGTGGACAGTGTAGTAGTGGTGAGTTAAGGTGTGGACAGTGTAGTAGAGGTGTGTTAAGGTGTGGACAGTGTAGTAGTTGTGAGTTAAGGTGTGGACAGTGTAGTAGAAGTGTGTTAAGGTGTGGACAGTGTAGTAGAGGTGTGTTAAGGTGTGGACAGTGTAGTAGAGGTGTGTTAAGGTGTGGACAGTGTAGTTGAGGTGTGTTAAGGTGTGGACAGTGTAGTAGAGGTGTGTTAAGGTGTGGACAGTGTAGTAGAGGTGTGTTAAGGTGTGGACAGTGTAGTAGAGGTGTGGACAGTGTAGTAGAGGTGTGTTAAGGTGTGGACAGTGTAGTAGTGGTGTGTTAAGGTGTGGACAGTGTAATAGTGGTGAGTTAAGGTGTGGACAGTGTAGTAGAGGTGTGTTAAGGTGTGGACAGTGTACTTGAGGTGTGAACAGTGTAGTAGAGGTGTGTCAAGGTGTGGACAGTGTAGTAGAGGTGTGTTAAGGTGTGGACAGTGTAGTAGAGGTGTGTTAAGGTGTGGACAGTGTAGTAGAGGTGTGTTAAGGTGTGGACAGTGTAGTAGAGGTGTGTTAAGGTGTGGACAGTGTAGTAGAGGTGTGTTAAGGTGTGGACAGTGTAGTAGAGGTGTGTTAAGGTGTGGACAGTGTAGTAGAGGTGTGTTAAGGTGTGGACAGTGTAGTAGAGGTGTGTTAAGGTGTGGACAGTGTAGTAGAGGTGTGTTAAGGTGTGGACAGTGTAGTAGAGGTGTGTTAAGGTGTGGACAGTGTAGTACCTGGTTGATGGGGTTCTGGGAGTTCTTCTACTCCCCAAGCCCGGCCCGAGGCCAGGCTCGACTTGTGAGAGTTTGGTCCACCAGGCTGTTGCTTGGAGCGGCCCGCAGGCCCACATACCCACCACAGCCCGGTTGGTCCGGCACTCCTTGGAGGAATAAATCTAGTTTCCTCTTGAAAATGTCCACGGTTGTTCCGGCAATATTTCTTATGCTTGCTGGGAGGACGTTGAACAACCGCGGACCTCTGATGTTTATACAGTGTTCTCTGATTGTGCCTATGGCACCTCTGCTCTTCATTGGTTCTATTCTACATTTTCTTCCATGTCGTTCACTCCAGTACGTTGTTATTTTACTGTGTAGATTTGGTACTTGGCCCTCCAGTATCTTCCAGGTGTATATTATTTGATATCTCTCTCGTCTTCTTTCTAGTGAGTACATTTGGAGGGCTTTGAGACGATCCCAATAATTTAGGTGCTTTATTGCGTCTATGCGTGCCGTATATGTTCTCTGTATTCCCTCTATTTCAGCAATCTCTCCTGCTCTGAAGGGGGAAGTGAGTACTGAGCAGTACTCAAGACAGGACAACACAAGTGACTTGAAGAGTACAACCATTGTGATGGGATCCCTGGATTTGAAAGTTCTCGTAATCCATCCTATCATTTTTCTGGCTGTCGCAATATTTGCTTGGTTATGCTCCTTAAACGTTAGGTCGTCAGACATTATTATTCCCAAATCCTTTACATGCTGTTTTCCAACTATGGGTACATTTGATTGTGTTTTGTACTCTGTATTATGTTTAAGGTCCTCATTTTTACCGTACCTGAGTACCTGGAATTTATCACTGTTAAACATCATGTTATTTTCTGATGCCCAGTCGAAAACTTTATTAATATCAGCTTGAAGTTTTTCAATGTCCTCAGCCGAGGTAATTTTCATACTGATTTTTGTGTCATCTGCAAAGGATGATACGAAGCTGTGACTTGTATTTTTGTCTATATCTGATATGAGAATAAGGAAAAGCAGCGGTGCAAGGACTGTACCCTGAGGTACAGAGCTTTTCACTGCACTTGGACTAGATTTTATATGGTTGACAGTTACTCGCTGAGTCCTGTTTGACAGAAAACTGAGTATCCAGCGTCCTACTTTACCGGTTATTCCCATTGACTTCATTTTGTGTGCTATCACGCCATGGTCACATTTATCGAAAGCCTTTGCGAAGTCCGTGTATATCACATCAGCATTCTGTTTCTCTTCTAATGCCTCAGTGACTTTGTCGTAGTGCTCAAGTAGCTGTGAGAGGCACGATCTTCCCGCTCGAAATCCATGTTGGCCTGGGTTGTGAAGGTCATTGGTCTCCATGAAATTGGTGACCTGACTCCTAATCACTCTCTCAAATACTTTTATGATGTGCGATGTTAGTGCAACTGGTCTATAATTTTTTGCCAATGCTTTGCTCCCTCCCTTGTGTAGAGGGGCTATGTCTGCTACTTTAAGTGCATCTGGTATCTCCCCCGTGTCCAAGCTCTTCCTCCACACTATACTGAATGCCTGTGCTACCGGCACTTTGCATTTCTTTATAAATATTGAGTTCCATGAGTCTGAGCCTGGGGCCGAGTGCATGGGCATGTTTTCAATTTCTTTTTCAAAATTTAGTGCGCTCGTGTTTATATCAGTTATATTTACAGGGGTTTGAATATCCCGCATAAAGAAATTGTCTGGATCTTCCACCTTCATGTTGTTTATTGGAGTGCTAAACATGTCCTCATACTGCTTTTTTAGGATTTCACTAATTTCTTTGTCATCCTCCGTGTATGAACCTTCACTTGTACGAATAGGTCCAATACTGGCAGTGGTTTTTGCTTTTGATTTCGCATATGAGAAGAAATATTTTGGATTTTTCTTTATTTCCTGAATTGCTTTCTGTTCTAACTGCCTTTCTTCAGTTTCATATGAGTGTTTCAATTTCCGCTCGATTTCTTCAATCTCCCTATTTAAATTATTCCTTCTTTGACGGGAAATTCGTGTCTGCATAAGCAGTTCCGTTATTTTTTTCCTGCGTTTATAGTGTCGTCTGCGTTCTCTTTCTACGTTAGATCTCTTTCTGGCTTTCCTCAAAGGAACATGTTTCAGACAGACTTGATACGCTTCTGAAGTCAGTTTTTCTATTCCTTCTGTAGGACTTGTATTATTTAGAACAGTTCCCCATGGAATGTTTGTAAGTTCCCTGTTTATTATCTCCCAGTCTATCCTTTTATTATTAAAATTGAATTTACTGAATAGCCCCTCTCGCTTTATCAACGTTTTAGGTCTATTCTGAGTATTGATGGTCGTTTGCACTTCAATGAGTTTGTGATCTGAGTATGTGGTATCTGATATCGTAATGTCTCTGATAATGTCTTCATTGTTCGTAAAGACCAGATCTAGTAGTGGTGAGTTAAGGAGTGGACAGTGTAGTAGAGGTGTGTTAAGGTGTGAACAGTGTAGTAGAGGTGTGTTAAGGTGTGAACAGTGTAGTAGAGGTGTGTTAAGGTGTGAACAGTGTAGTAGAGGTGTGTTAAGGTGTGAACAGTGTAGTAGAGGTGTGTTAAGGTGTGAACAGTGTAGTAGAGGTGTGTTAAGGTGTGAACAGTGTAGTAGAGGTGTGTTAAGGTGTGAACAGTGTAGTAGAGGTGTGAACAGTGTAGTAGAGGTGTGTTAAGGTGTGAACAGTGTAGTAGAGGTGTGTTAAGGTGTGAACAGTGTAGTAGAGGTGTGTTAAGGTGTGAACAGTGTAGCAGAGGTGTGTTAAGGTGTGGACAGTGTAGTAGAGGTGTGTTAAGGTGTGAACAGTGTAGTAGAGGTGTGTTAAGGTGTGAACAGTGTAGTAGAGGTGTGTTAAGGTGTGAACAGTGTAGTAGAGGTGTGTTAAGGTGTGAACAGTGTAGTAGAGGTGTGTTAAGGTGTGGACAGTGTAGTAGAGGTGTGTTAAGGTGTGAACAGTGTAGTAGAGGTGTGTTGAGGTGTGAACAGTGTAGTAGAGGTGTGTTAAGGTGTGAACAGTGTAGTAGAGGTGTGGGTGGAAGTCTGATGTGGCAGACTGGTGGGGGCAGGCTGGTGTGGCAGGCAGGTGTGGCAGGCAGGTGTGGCAGGCTGATGTGGCAGGCTTCTGTGTCGTCCAGTCTCCAGAACACAATCAATATTACAAAAATTGTCCAGAAAAAAGGACTCTAAAAAGTCTATATTGAATCAGAGAAGTAATTGGTCCACACGTGGAGACGCTTCGGGCTCCAACCAACGCAATCATCTCCTCCTCCTTAGGTTCCCCAACGTCAAGAACCCGTCCTACTAATGTGCCCTTATACTAACCTACCAGAGGACCCAAAACAGAAAACGGGGCAAGCCGTCAACATTGCGAGGCATTTGCTAGCACGGCAATTTTTGGCCTTAGGTTGAGTATACGTCAAAATACGTCGTTCTATTAGCGGGGGGACAGTTTGACTGTAAGGATTTATTAAGTACATATTAGACAGAAGATTTTGGTCCACTGGATTAACAGAGACTGATCCGTGTTACATTAAGTCCACAGCTGTAAGTGCTAGGTACAACTAGCCATTGCTAGATGTGTTGTGTATTGAGCAGTGAAGGGGTGGTGTCACACCTCCCACACCCAACGTGCTGTGTATTGAGCAGTGAAGAGGTGGTGTCACACCTCCCACACCCAACGTGCTGTGTATTGAGCAGTGAAGGGGTGGTGTCACACCTCCCACACCCAGGGGTGTTGTGTATTGAGCAGTGAAGGGGGGGATGTCACACCTCCCACACCCAACGTGCTGTGTATTGAGCAGTGAAGAGGTGGTGTCACACCTCCCACACCCAACGTGCTGTGTATTGAGCAGTGAAGGGGTGGTGTCACACCTCCCACACCCAGGGTGCTGTGTATTGAGCAGTGAAGGGGTGGTGTCACACCTCCCACACCCAGGGTGCTGTGTATTGAGCAGTGAAAGGGTGTTGTCACACCTCCCACACCCAGGGTGCTGTGCACTGAGCAGTGAAGGGGTGGTGTCACACCTCCCATAACCCCAGGGTGCTGTGTATTGGTGCTGCTGTTGCTGGTGGTGGTGGTGCTGCTGTTGCTGGTGGTGGTGGTGCTGCTGTTGGTACAGCTGCTGCTGCTGGTGGTGGTGCTGCTGTTGGTACAGCGGCTGCTGCTGGTGGTGGTGCTGCTGTTGGTACAGCTGCTGCTGCTGGTGGTGGTGCTGCTGTTGGTACAGCTGCTGGTGGTGGTGCTGCTGTTGGTACAGCGGCTGCTGCTGCTGCTGGTGATGGTGCTGCTGCTGCTGGTGGTGCTGCTGCTGCTACTGCTGGTGGTGGTGGTGGTGCTGCTGCTGGTGGTGGTGCTGCTGTTGGTACAGCTGCTGCTGTTGGTGGTGGTGGTGCTGCTGTTGGTGGTGGTGCTGCTGCTGGTGGTGGTGGTGGTGCTGTTGCTGGTGGTGGTGGTGCTGTTGCTGGTGGTGGTAGTGCTGCTGCTGCTGGTGGTGGTGCTGCTGTTGGTACAGCTGCTGCTGTTGGTGGTGGTGGTGCTGCTGTTGGTGGTGGTGGTGGTGCTGCTGGTGGTGGTAGTGGTCCTGTTGCTGGTGGTGGTGGTGGTGGTGGTTGTCCTGTTGCTGGTGGTGGTGGTGCTGTTGCTGGTGGTGGTAGTGCTGCTGTTGGTACAGCTGTTGCTGGTGGTGGTGGTGGTGCTGCTGTTGGTGGTGGTGGTGCTGCTGTTGGTACAGCTGCTGCTGCTGGTGGTGGTGGTGCTGCTGTTGGTGGTGGTGGTGCTGCTGTTGGTGGTGGTGGTGCTGCTGTTGGTACAGCTGCTGCTGCTGGTGGTGGTGGTGGTGGTGGTGCTGCTGTTGGTGGTGGTGGTGCTGCTGTTGGTGGTGGTGGTGCTGCTGTTGGTACAGCTGCTGCTGCTGGTGGTGGTGGTGGTGGTGCTGCTGCTGGTGGTGGTGGTGCTGCTGCTGCTGGTGGTGGTGCTGCTGGTGGTGGTGGTGGTGGTGCTGCTGTTGGTGGTGGTGGTGCTGCTGATGGTACAGCTGCTGCTGCTGGTGGTGGTGGTGCTGCTGCTGGTGGTGGTGGTGGTGCTGCTGTTGGTGGTGGTGGTGCTGCTGTTGGTGGTGGTGGTGCTGCTGCTGGTGGTGGTGGTGCTGCTGCTGTTGGTGGTGCTGCTGTTGGTACAGCTGCTGCTGCTGGTGGTGGTGGTGCTGCTGTTGGTGGTGGTGGTGTTGCTGTTGGATGTGGTGTTGCTGCTGTTGGTGGTGGTGGTGCTGCTGTTGGTACAGCTGCTGCTGCTAGTGATGGTGGTGGTGGTGGTGCTGCTGCAGGTGGTGGTGGTGCTGCTGTTGGTGGTGGTGGTGCTGCTGTTGGTGGTGGTGGTGGTGCTGCTGCAGGTGGTGGTGGTGCTGCTGTTGGTGGTGGTGGTGCTGCTGTTGGTGGTGGTGGTGGTGCTGCTGCTGGTGGTGGTGGTGCTGCTGCTGATGGTGGTGGTGCTGTTGGTGGTAGTGGTGCTGCTGTTGGTGGTGGTGGTGCTGCTGCTGATGGTGGTGGTGGTGGTGCTGCTGCTGATGGTGGTGGTGCTGTTGGTGGTGGTGGTGCTGTTGGTGGTGGTGGTGCTGCTGTTGGTGGTGCTGTTGGTGGTGGTGGTGGTGGTGCTGCTGCAGGTGGTGGTGCTGCTGTTGGTGGTGCTGCTGTTGGTGGTGGTGGTGGTGGTGGTGGTGGTGCTGTTGCTGGTGGTGGTGGTGGTGCTGCTGTTGGTGGTGGTGGTGCTGCTGGTGGTGGTGGTGCTGCTGTTGGTGGTGGTGGTGCTGCTGCTGTTGGTGGTGGTGGTGCTGTTGGTGGTGGTGGTGGTGGTGCTGTTGGTGGTGGTGGTGGTGGTGCTGTTGGTGGTGGTGGTGGTGCTGTTGGTGGTGGTGGTGCTGCTGTTGGTACAGCTGCTGGTGGTGGTGGTGCTGCTGTTGGTGGTGGTGGTGCTGCTGTTGGTACAGCTGCTGGTGGTGGTGGTGCTGCTGTTGGTGGTGGTGGTGCTGCTGTTGGTACAGCTGCTGCTGCTGTTGGTACAGCTGCTGCTGCTGTTGGTACAGCTGCTGCTGCTGGTGGTGGTGGTGCTGCTGTTGGTACAGCTGTTGGTGGTGGTGGTGATGCTGTTGGTGGTGGTGTTGGTGCTGTTGGTGGTGGTGGTGGTGCTGGTGGTGCTGCTGGTGGTGGTGGTGCTGCTGTTGGTGGTGGTGGTGGTGCTGCTGTTGGTGGTGGTGGTGCTGCTGTTGGTACAGCTGCTGCTGCTGGTGGTGGTGGTGCTGCTGCTGGTGGTGGTGGTGCTGCTGCTGTTGGTGGTGGTGGTGCTGCTGTTGGTGGTGGTGGTGCTGCTGCTGGTGGTGGTGGTGCTGCTGCTGTTGGTGGTGGTGGTGCTGCTGTTGGTGGTGGTGCTGCTGCTGTTGGTGGTGGTGGTGCTGGTGGTGGTGGTGGTGGTGCTGCTGCTGGTACAGCTGCTGCTGCTGTTGGTGGTGGTGGTGCTGCTGTTGGTGGTGGTGGTGCTGATGTTGGTACAGCTGCTGCTGCTGGTGGTGGTGGTGCTGCTGTTGGTGGTGGTGGTGTTGCTGTTGGTGGTGGTGGTGCTGCTGTTGGTACAGCTGCTGCTGCTGGTGGTGGTGGTGCTGCTGTTGGTGGTGGTGGTGTTGCTGTTGGATGTGGTGTTGCTGTTGTTGGTGGTGGTGGTGCTGCTGTTGGTACAGCTGCTGCTGCTAGTGATGGTGGTGGTGGTGGTGCTGCTGCAGGTGGTGGTGGTGCTGCTGTTGGTGGTGGTGGTGCTGCTGTTGGTGGTGGTGGTGCTGCTGCAGGTGGTGGTGGTGCTGCTGGTGGTGGTGGTGGTGCTGCTGCTGGTGGTGGTGGTGCTGCTGCTGATGGTGGTGGTGCTGTTGGTGGTAGTGGTGCTGCTGTTGGTGGTGGTGGTGCTGCTGCTGATGGTGGTGGTGGTGGTGCTGCTGCTGATGGTGGTGGTGCTGTTGGTGGTGGTGGTGCTGTTGGTGGTGGTGGTGCTGCTGTTGGTGGTGCTGTTGGTGGTGGTGGTGGTGGTGCTGCTGCAGGTGGTGGTGCTGCTGTTGGTGGTGCTGCTGTTGGTGGTGGTGGTGGTGGTGGTGGTGGTGCTGTTGCTGGTGGTGGTGGTGGTGCTGCTGTTGGTGGTGGTGGTGCTGCTGGTGGTGGTGGTGCTGTTGTTGGTGGTGGTGGTGGTGCTGCTGTTGGTGGTGGTGGTGCTGTTGGTGGTGGTGGTGGTGGTGCTGTTGGTGGTGGTGGTGGTGCTGTTGGTGGTGGTGGTGGTGGTGGTGCTGCTGTTGGTACAGCTGCTGGTGGTGGTGGTGCTGCTGTTGGTGGTGGTGGTGCTGCTGTTGGTACAGCTGCTGGTGGTGGTGGTGCTGCTGTTGGTGGTGGTGGTGCTGCTGTTGGTACAGCTGCTGCTGCTGTTGGTACAGCTGCTGCTGCTGGTGGTGGTGGTGCTGCTGTTGGTACAGCTGTTGGTGGTGGTGGTGATGCTGTTGGTGGTGGTGTTGGTGCTGTTGGTGGTGGTGGTGGTGCTGGTGGTGCTGCTGGTGGTGGTGGTGCTGCTGTTGGTGGTGGTGGTGGTGCTGCTGTTGGTGGTGGTGGTGCTGCTGTTGGTACAGCTGCTGCTGCTGGTGGTGGTGGTGCTGCTGCTGGTGGTGGTGGTGCTGCTGCTGTTGGTGGTGGTGGTGCTGCTGTTGGTGGTGGTGGTGCTGCTGCTGGTGGTGGTGGTGGTGCTGCTGTTGGTGGTGGTGGTGCTGCTGTTGGTGGTGGTGCTGCTGCTGTTGGTGGTGGTGGTGCTGGTGGTGGTGGTGGTGGTGCTGCTGCTGGTACAGCTGCTGCTGCTGTTGGTGGTGGTGGTGCTGCTGTTGGTGGTGGTGGTGCTGATGTTGGTACAGCTGCTGCTGCTGGTGGTGGTGGTGCTGCTGTTGGTGGTGGTGGTGTTGCTGTTGGTGGTGGTGGTGCTGCTGTTGGTACAGCTGCTGCTGCTGGTGGTGGTGGTGCTGCTGTTGGTGGTGGTGGTGTTGCTGTTGGATGTGGTGTTGCTGCTGTTGGTGGTGGTGGTGCTGCTGTTGGTACAGCTGCTGCTGCTAGTGATGGTGGTGGTGGTGGTGCTGCTGCAGGTGGTGGTGGTGCTGCTGTTGGTGGTGGTGGTGCTGCTGTTGGTGGTGGTGGTGGTGCTGCTGCAGGTGGTGGTGGTGCTGCTGTTGGTGGTGGTGGTGCTGCTGTTGGTGGTGGTGGTGGTGCTGCTGCTGGTGGTGGTGGTGCTGCTGCTGATGGTGGTGGTGCTGTTGGTGGTAGTGGTGCTGCTGTTGGTGGTGGTGGTGCTGCTGCTGATGGTGGTGGTGGTGGTGCTGCTGCTGATGGTGGTGGTGCTGTTGGTGGTGGTGGTGCTGTTGGTGGTGGTGGTGGTGGTGCTGCTGCAGGTGGTGGTGCTGCTGTTGGTGGTGCTGGTGATGGTGGTGGTGGTGGTGCTGTTGGTGGTGGTGGTGCTGTTTGTGGTGGTGGTGCTGCTGTTGGTGGTGGTGGTGCTGCTGCTGATGGTGGTGGTGCTGTTGATGGTGGTGGTGCTGTTGGTGGTGGTGGTGCTGCTGTTGGTGGTGCTGTTGGTGGTGGTGGTGCTGGTGCTGCTGGTGGTGGTGCTGCTGTTGGTGGTGCTGGTGCTGGTGGTGGTGGTGGTGCTGCTGCTGGTGGTGGTGCTGCTGTTGGTGGTGGTGGTGGTGCTGCTGTTGGTGGTGGTGGTGGTGCTGCTGCTGATGGTGGTGGTGCTGTGTGGTGGTGGTGCTGTTGGTGGTGGTCGTGGTGCTGTTGGTGGTGCTGTTGGTGGTGGTGGTGCTGCTGTTGGTGGTGGTGCTGCTGCTGTTGGTACAGCGGCTGCTGCTGGTGGTGGTGCTGCTGCTAGTGGTGGTGGTGCTGCTGCTGGTGGTGGTGCTGCTGTTGTTGTTGGTGGTGGTGGTGGTGGTGGTGCTGCTGTTGGTGGTGGTGGTGCTGCTGTTGGTACAGCTGCTGCTGCTGGTGGTGGTGCTGCTGCTGTTGGTGGTGGTGCTGCTGTTGGTGGTGGTGGTGCTGTTGCTGGTGGTGGTGGTGGTGGTGCTGCTGGTGGTGGTGGTGCTGTTGGTGGTGGTGGTGCTGTTGGTGGTGGTGGAGCTGTTGGTGGTGGTGGTGCTGCTGCTGTTGGTGGTGGTGGTGCTGTTGGTGGTGGTGGTGGTGGTGGTGGTGGTGCTGCTGCTGCTGCTGGTGGTGGTGGTGGTGCTGCTGCTGGTGGTGGTGGTGCTGCTGTTGGTGGTGGTGCTGCTGTTGGTGGTGGTGGTGCTGTTGGTGGTGGTGGTGCTGTTGGTGGTGGTGGTGGTGGTGGTGCTGCTGTTGGTGGTGGTGGTGGTGCTGCTGTTGGTGTTGGTGCTGGTGGTGGTGGTGGTGGTGGTGCTGCTGTTGGTGGTGGTGGTGCT
>NC_091197.1:29079995-29309995 GCF_040958095.1 Procambarus clarkii
ATACTGACTGTCTTGCCACACTGACTGTCCTGCCATACTGACTGTCCTGCCATACTGACTGTCCTGCCATACTGACTGTCCTGCCATACTGACTGTCTTGCCACACTGACTGTCCTGCCATACTGACTGTCTTGCCACACTGACTGTCCTGCCATACTGACTGTCCTGCCATACTGACTGTCTTGCCACACTGACTGTCCTGCCATACTGACTGTCCTGCCATACTGACTGTCTTGCCACACTGACTGTGCTGCCATACTGACTGTCCTGCCATACTGACTGTCCTGCCATACTGACTGTCTTGCCACACTGACTGTCCTGCCATACTGACTGTCCTGCCATACTGACTGTCCTGCCATACTGACTGTCCTGCCATACTGACTGTCCTGCCATACTGACTGTCCTGCCATACTGACTGTCCTGCCATACTGACTGTCCTGCCATACTGACTGTCCTGCCATACTGACTGTCTTGCCATACTGACTGTCTTGCCACACTGACTGTCCTGCCATACTGACTGTCTTGCCACACTGACTGTGCTGCCATACTGACTGTCCTGCCATACTGACTGTCTTGCCACACTGACTGTGCTGCCATACTGACTGTGCTGCCATACTGACTGTGCTGCCATACTGACTGTCCTGCCATACTGACTGTCCTGCCATACTGACTGTCCTGCCATACTGACTGTGCTGCCATACTGACTGTCCTGCCATACTGACTGTCCTGCCATACTGACTGTCTTGCCACACTGACTGTGCTGCCATACTGACTGTGCTGCCATACTGACTGTGCTGCCATACTGACTGTCCTGCCATACTGACTGTCCTGCCATACTGACTGTCCTGCCATACTGACTGTGCTGCCATACTGACTGTCCTGCCATTCTGACTGTCCTGCCATACTGACTGTCCTGCCATACTGACTGTGCTGCCATACTGACTGTCCTGCCATACTGACTGTCCTGCCATACTGACTGTCCTGCCATACTGACTGTCCTGCCATACTGACTGTCCTGCCATACTGACTGTCCTGCCATACTGACTGTCCTGCCGTACTGACTGTCCTGCCATACTGACTGTGCTGCCATACTGACTGTCCTGCCATACTGACTGTCCTGCCATACTGACTGTCCTGCCATACTGACTGTCCTGCCAGTCCTGCCATACTGACTGTCCTGCCATACTGACTGTCCTGCCATACTGACTGTCCTGCCATACTGACTGTCCTGCCATACTGACTGTCCTGCCAGTCCTGCCATACTGACTGTCCTGCCAGCCCTGCCATACTGACTGTCCTGCCAGCCCTGCCATACTGACTGTCCTGCCATACTGACTGTCCTGCCAGTCCTGCCATACTGACTGTCCTGCCAGTCCTGCCTTACTGACTGTCCTGCCATACTGACTGTCCTGCCATACTGACTGTCCTGCCAGTCCTGCCATACTGACTGTCCTGCCAGCCCTGCCATACTGACTGTCCTGCCAGCCCTGCCATACTGACTGTCCTGCCATACTGACTGTCCTGCCAGTCCTGCCATACTGACTGTCCTGCCAGTCCTGCCTTACTGACTGTCCTGCCATACTGACTGTCCTGCCATACTGACTGTCCTGCCAGTCCTGCCATACTGACTGTCCTGCCAGCCCTGCCATACTGACTGTCCTGCCATACTGACTGTCCTGCCATACTGACTGTCCTGCCAGTCCTGCCATACTGACTGTCCTGCCATACTGACTGTCCTGCCATACTGACTGTCCTGCCATACTGACTGTCCTGCCATACTGACTGTCCTGCCATACTGACTGTCCTGCCATACTGACTGTCCTGCCAGCCCTGCCATACTGACTGTCCTGCCATACTGACTGTCCTGCCATACTGACTGTCCTGCCATACTGACTGTCCTGCCAGTCCTGCCATACTGACTGTCCTGCCAGCCCTGCCATACTGACTGTCCTGCCAGCCCTGCCATACTGACTGTCCTGCCATACTGACTGTCCTGCCAGTCCTGCCATACTGACTGTCCTGCCAGTCCTGCCATACTGACTGTCCTGCCATACTGACTGTCCTGCCATACTGACTGTCCTGCCAGTCCTGCCATACTGACTGTCCTGCCAGCCCTGCCATACTGACTGTCCTGCCATACTGACTGTCCTGCCATACTGACTGTCCTGCCATACTGACTGTCCTGCCAGTCCTGCCATACTGACTGTCCTGCCAGCCCTGCCATACTGACTGTCCTGCCAGCCCTGCCATACTGACTGTCCTGCCATACTGACTGTCCTGCCAGTCCTGCCATACTGACTGTCCTGCCAGTCCTGCCATACTGACTGTCCTGCCATACTGACTGTCCTGCCAGTCCTGCCATACTGACTGTCCTGCCAGCCCTGCCATACTGACTGTCCTGCCATACTGTCTGTCCTGCCAGTCCTGCCATACTGACTGTCCTGCCAGTCCTGCCATACTGACTGTCCTGCCAGTCCTGCCATACTGACTGTCCTGCCAGTCCTGCCATACTGACTGTCCTGCCAGTCCTGCCATACTGACTGTCCTGCCAGTCCTGCCATACTGACTGTCCTGCCAGTCCTGCCATACTGACTGTCCTGCCATACTGACTGTCCTGCCAGTCCTGCCATACTGACTGTCCTGCCATACTGACTGTCCTGCCAGCCCTGCCATACTGACTGTCCTGCCAGCCCTGCCATACTGACTGTCCTGCCATACTGACTGTCCTGCCAGTCCTGCCATACTGACTGTCCTGCCAGTCCTGCCATACTGACTGTCCTGCCATACTGACTGTCCTGCCATACTGACTGTCCTGCCAGTCCTGCCATACTGACTGTCCTGCCAGCCCTGCCATACTGACTGTCCTGCCATACTGACTGTCCTGCCATACTGACTGTCCTGCCATACTGACTGTCCTGCCAGTCCTGCCATACTGACTGTCCTGCCAGCCCTGCCATACTGACTGTCCTGCCAGCCCTGCCATACTGACTGTCCTGCCATACTGACTGTCCTGCCAGTCCTGCCATACTGACTGTCCTGCCAGTCCTGCCATACTGACTGTCCTGCCATACTGACTGTCCTGCCAGTCCTGCCATACTGACTGTCCTGCCAGCCCTGCCATACTGACTGTCCTGCCATACTGTCTGTCCTGCCAGTCCTGCCATACTGACTGTCCTGCCAGTCCTGCCATACTGACTGTCCTGCCAGTCCTGCCATACTGACTGTCCTGCCAGTCCTGCCATACTGACTGTCCTGCCAGTCCTGCCATACTGACTGTCCCTGCCAGTCCTGCCATACTGACTGTCCTGCCAGTCCTGCCATACTGACTGTCCTGCCATACTGACTGTCCTGCCAGTCCTGCCATACTGACTGTCCTGCCATACTGACTGTCCTGCCAGCCCTGCCATACTGACTGTCCTGCCAGCCCTGCCATACTGACTGTCCTGCCAGTCCTGCCATACTGACTGTCCTGCCAGTCCTGCCATACTGACTGTCCTGCCAGTCCTGCCATACTGACTGTCTTGCCAGTCCTGCCATACTGACTGTCCTGCCATACTGACTGTCCTGCCATACTGACTGTCCTGCCAGCCCTGCCATACTGACTGTCCTGCCAGTCCTGCCATACTGACTGTCCTGCCAGCCCTGCCATACTGACTGTCCTGCCAGTCCTGCCATACTGACTGTCCTGCCACCCCTGCCATACTGACTGTCCTGCCAGCCCTGCCATACTCAATGTCCTGCCAGCCCTGCCATACTCACTGTCCTGCCAGTCCTGCCATACTGACTGTCCTGCCAGCCCTGCCATACTGACTGTCCTGCCAGCCCTGCCATACTGACTGTCCTGCCAGCCCTGCCATACTCACTGTCCTGCCAGTCCTGCCATACTGACTGTCCCTGCAATACTGACTGTCCTGCCAACCTGCCATACTGACTGTCCTGCCAGTCCTGCCATACTGACTGTCCTGCCATACTGACTGTCCTGCCACCCCTGCCATACTGACTGTCCTGCCAAGCCTGCCATACTCACTGTCCTGCCAGCCTGCCATACTGACTTCCTGCCAGTCCTGCCATACTGACTGTCCTGCCATACTGACTGTCCTGCCAGCCCTGCCATACTGACTGTCCTGCCAGCCCTGCCATACTGACTGTCCTGCCAGCCCTGCCATACTGACTGTGCTGCCAGCCCTGCCATACTGACTGTCCTGCCGCCCTGCCATGCTGACTGTCCTGCAGACCCTGCCATACTGACTGTCCTGCCAGCCCTGCCATACTGATTGTCCTGCAGCCCTGCCATACTGACTGTGTTGCCAGCCCTGCCATACTGACTGTCCTGCCAGCCCTGCCATACTGACTGTCCTGCCACCCCTGCCATACTGACTGTCCTGCCAGCCCTGCCATACTGACTGTCTTGCCAGCCCTGCCATACTGACTGTCCTGCCAGCCCTGCCATACTGACTGTCCTGCCAGCCCTGCCATACTGACTGTCCTGCCAGCCCTGCCATACTGACTGTCCTGCCAGCCCTGCCATACTGACTGTCCTGCCAGCCCTGCCATACTGACTGTCCTGCCAGCCCTGCCATACTGACTGTCCTACCAGCCCTGCTATACTGACTGTCCTGCCAGCACTGCCATACTGACTGTGTTGCCAGCCCTGCCATACTGACTGTCCTGCCAGCCCTGCCATACTGACTGTCCTGCCAGCCCTGCCATACTGACTGTCCTGCCAGCCCTGCCATACTGACTGTCCTGCCAGCCCTGCCATACTGACTGTCCTGCCAGCCCTGCCATACTGACTGTCCTGCCAGCCCTGCCGATACTGACTGTCCTGCCAGCCATGCCATACTGACTGTCCTGCCAGCCCTGCCATACTGACTGTCCTGCCAGCCCTGCCATACTGACTGTTCTGCCAGCCCTGCCATACTGACTGTCCTGCCAGCCCTGCCATACTGACTGTCCTGCCAGTCCCTGCCATACTGACTGTCCTGCCAGTCCTGCCATACTGACTGTTCCTGCCAGCCCTGCCATACTGACTGTCCTGCCAGTCCTGCCATACTGACTGTCCTGCCAGCCCTGCCATACTGACTGTCCTGCCAGCTCTGCCATACTGACTGTGTTGCCAGCCCTGCCATACTGACTGTCCTGCCAGCCCTGCCATACTGACTGTCCTGCCAGCCCTGCCATACTGACTGTCCTGCCAGCCCTGCCATACAAACTGTCCTGCCAGCCCTGCATACTGACTGTCCTGCCAGCCCTGCGCTACTGACTGTCCTGCCAGCCCTGCCATACTGACTGTCCTGCCAGCCCAGCCATCCGCGCCCTCCGGCAACTCCTGCCATACTGACTGTCCTGCCAGCCCTGCCATACTGACTGTCCTGCCAGCCCTGCCATACTGACTGTCCTGCCAGTCCTGCCATACTGACTGTCCTGCCAGCCCTGCCATACTGACTGTCCTGCCAGTCCTGCCATACTGACTGTCCTGCCAGTCCCTGCCATACTGACTGTCCTGCCAGCCCTGCCATACTGACTGTCTTGCCAGTCCTGCCATACTGACTGTCTTGCCAGCCCTGCCATACTGACTGTCCTGCCAGCCCTGCCATACTGACTGTCCTGCCAGCCCTGCCATACTGACTGTCCTGCCAGCCCTGCCATACTGACTGTCCTGCCAGCCCTGCCATACTGACTGTCCTGCCAGCCCTGCCATACTGACATGTCCTGCCAGCCCTGCCATACTGACTGTGTCTGCCAGCCCTGCCATACGGACTGTCCTGCTAGCCCTGCCATACTGACTGTCCTGCCAGCCCTGCCATACTGACTGTCCTGCCAGTCCTGCCATACTAACTGTCCTGCCAGTCCCTGCCATACTGACTGTCCTGCCAGCCCTGCCATACTGACTGTCCTGCCAGCCCTGCCATACTGACTGTCCTGCCAGCCGTGCCATACTGACTGTCCTGCCAGTCCTGCCATACTGACTGTCCTGCCAGTCCTGCCATACTGACTGTCCTGCCAGCCCTGCCACACTGACTGTCCTGCCAGCCCTGCCATACTGACTGTCCTACCAGCCCTGCCATACTGACTGTCCTGCCAGCCCTGCCATACTGACTGTCCTGCCAGTCCTGTCATACTGACTGTCCTGCCAGCCCTGCCATACTGACTGTCCTGCCAGTCCTGTCATACTGATTGTCCTGCCAGTCCTGCCATACTGACTGTCCTGCCAGCCCTGCAATACTGACTGTCCTACCAGCCCTGCCATACTGACTGTCTTGCCAGTCCTGCCATACTGACTGTCCTGCCAGCCCTGCCATACTGACTTTCCTGCCAGTCCTGCCATACTGACTGTCCTGCCAGCCCTGCCATACTGACTGTCCTGCCAGTCCTGCCATACTGACTGTCCTGCCAGCCCTGCCATACTGACTGTCCTGCCAGTCCTGCCATACTGACTGTCCTGCCAGCCCTGCCATACTAACTGTCCTGCCAGTCCTCCCATACTAACTGTCCTGCCAGTCCTGCCAGCCCTGCCATACTAACTGTCTTGCCAGTCCTGCCATACTGACTGTCTTGCCAGTCCTGCCATACTGACTGTCTTGCCAGCCCTGCCATACTAACTGTCCTGCCAGCCCTGCCATACTAACTGTCCTGCCAGTCCTGCCATACTGACTGTCCTGCCAGCCCTGCCATACTGACTGTCCTGCCAGTCCTGCCATACTGACTGTCCTGCCAGTCCTGCCATACTGACTGTCCTGCCAATCCTGCCATACTGACTGTCCTGCCATACTGACTGTCCTGCCAGTCCTGCCATACTGACTGTCCTGCCAGTCCTGCCATACTGACTGTCCTGCCATACTGACTGTCCTGCCATACTGACTGTCCTGCCAGTCCTGCCATACTGACTGTCCTGCCAGCCCTGCCATACTGACTGTCCTGCCATACTGACTGTCCTGCCATACTGACTGTCCTGCCATACTGACTGTCCTGCCAGTCCTGCCATACTGACTGTCCTGCCATACTGACTGTCCTGCCATACTGACTGTCCTGCCATACTGACTGTCCTGCCATACTGACTGTCCTGCCATACTGACTGTCCTGCCATACTGACTCTCCTGCCATACTGACTGTCCTGCCATACTGACTGTCCTGCCATACTGACTGTCCTGCCATACTGACTGTCCTGCCATACTGACTGTCCTGCCATACTGACTGTCCTGCCAGCCCTGCCATACTGACTGTCCTGCCATACTGACTGTCCTGCCATACTGACTGTCCTGCCATACTGACTGTCCTGCCAGTCCTGCCATACTGACTGTCCTGCCAGCCCTGCCATACTGGACTGTCCTGCCAGCCCTGCCATACTGACTGTCCTGCCATACTGACTGTCCTGCCAGTCCTGCCATACTGACTGTCCTGCCAGTCCTGCCATACTGACTGTCCTGCCATACTGACTGTCCTTGCCATACTGACTGTCCTGCCAGTCCTGCCATACTGACTGTCCTGCCAGCCCTGCCATACTGACTGTCCTCGCATACTGACTGTCCTGCCATACTTGACTGTCCTGCCATACTTGACTGTCCTGCCAGTCCTGCCATACTGACTGTCCTGCCAGCCCTGCCATACTGACTGTCCTGCAGGCCCTGCCATACTGACTGTCCTGCCATACTGACTGTCCCTGCCAGTCCTCTGTCCATACTGACTGTCCTGCCAGTCCTGCCATACTGACTGTCCTTCCATACTGACTGTCCTGCCAGTCCTGCCATACTGACTGTCCTGCCAGCCCTGCCATACTGACTGTCCTGCCATACTGTCTGTCCTGCCAGTCCTGCCATACTGGACTGTCCTGCCAGTCCTGCCATACTGACTGTCCTGCCAGTCCTGCCATACTGACTGTCCTGCCAGTCCTGCCATACTGACTGTCCTGCCAGTCCTGCCATACTGACTGTCCTGCCAGTCCTGCCATACTGACTGTCCTGCCAGTCCTGCCATACTGACTGTCCTGCCATACTGACTGTCCTGCCAGTCCTGCCATACTGACTGTCCTGCCATACTGACTGTCCTGCCAGCCCTGCCATACTGACTGTCCTGCCAGCCCTGCCATACTGACTGTCCCTGCCAGTCCTGCCATACTGACTGTCCTGCCAGTCCTGCCATACTGACTGTCCTGCCAGTCCTGCCATACTGACTGTCTTGCCAGTCCTGCCATACTGACTGTCCTGCCATACTGACTGTCCTGCCATACTGACTGTCCTGCCAGCCCTGCCATACTGACTGTCCTGCCAGTCCTGCCATACTGACTGTCCTGCCATACTGACTGTCCTGCCAGCCCTGCCATACTGACTGTCCTGCCAGTCCTGCCATACTGACTGTCCTGCCACCCCTGCCATACTGACTGTCCTGCCAGCCCTGCCATACTCAATGTCCTGTCCAGCCCTGCCATACTCACTGTCCTGCCAGTCCTGCCATACTGACTGTCCTGCCAGCCCTGCCATACTGACTGTCCTGCCAGCCCTGCCATACTGACTGTCCTGCCAGCCCTGCCATACTCACTGTCCTGCCAGTCCCTGCCATACTGACTGTCCTGCCATACTGACTGTCCTGCCAACCCTGCCATACTGACTGTCCTGCCAGTCCTGCCATACTGACTGTCCTGCCATACTGACTGTCCTGCCACCCCTGCCATACTGACTGTCCTGCCAGCCCTGCCATACTCACTGTCCTGCCAGTCCTGCCATACTGACTGTCCTGCCATACTGACTGTCCTGCCATACTGACTGTCCTGCCAGCCCTGCCATACTGACTGTCCTGCCAGCCCTGCCTTACTGACTGTCCTGCCAGCCCTGCCATACTGACTGTGTTGCCAGCCCTGCCATACTGACTGTCCTGCCAGCCCTGCCATGCTGACTGTCCTGCCAACCCTGCCATACTGACTGTCCTGCCAGCCCTGCCATACTGATTGTCCTGCCAGCCCTGCCATACTGACTGTGTTGCCAGCCCTGCCATACTGACTGTCCTGCCAGCCCTGCCATACTGACTGTCCTGCCACCCCTGCCATACTGACTGTCCTGCCAGCCCTGCCATACTGACTGTCTTGCCAGCCCTGCCATACTGACTGTCCTGCCAGCCCTGCCATACTGACTGTCCTGCCAGCCCTGCCATACTGACTGTCCTGCCAGCCCTGGCATACTGACTGTCCTGCCAGCCCTGCCATACTGACTGTCCTGCCAGCCCTGCCATACTGACTGTCCTGCCAGCCCTGCCATACTGACTGTCCTACCAGCCCTGCTATACTGACTGTCCTGCCAGCACTGCCATACTGACTGTGTTGCCAGCCCTGCCATACTGACTGTCCTGCCAGCCCTGCCATACTGACTGTCCTGCCAGCCCTGCCATACTGACTGTCCTGCCAGCCCTGCCATACTGACTGTCCTGCCAGCCCTGCCATACAAACTGTCCTGCCAGCCCTGCCATACTGACTGTCCTACCAGCCCTGCTATACTGACTGTCCTGCCAGCACTGCCATACTGACTGTGTTGCCAGCCCTGCCATACTGACTGTCCTGCCAGCCCTGCCATACTGACTGTCCTGCCAGCCCTGCCATACTGACTGTCCTGCCAGCCCTGCCATACTGACTGTCCTGCCAGCCCTGCCATACAAACTGTCCTGCCAGCCCTGCCATACTGACTGTCCTGCCAGCCCTGCGATACTGACTGTCCTGCCAGCCATGCCATACTGACTGTCCTGCCAGCCCTGCCATACTGACTGTCCTGCCAGCCCTGCCATACTGACTGTTCTGCCAGCCCTGCCATACTGACTGTCCTGCCAGCCCTGCCATACTGACTGTCCTGCCAGTCCTGCCATACTGACTGTCCTGCCAGTCCTGCCATACTGACTTTCCTGCCAGCCCTGCCATACTGACTGTCCTGCCAGTCCTGCCATACTGACTGTCCTGCCAGCCCTGCCATACTGACTGTCCTGCCAGCTCTGCCATACTGACTGTGTTGCCAGCCCTGCCATACTGACTGTCCTGCCAGCCCTGCCATACTGACTGTCCTGCCAGCCCTGCCATACTGACTGTCCTGCCAGCCCTGCCATACAAACTGTCCTGCCAGCCCTGCCATACTGACTGTCCTGCCAGCCCTGCGATACTGACTGTCCTGCCAGCCCTGCCATACTGACTGTCCTGCCAGCCCTGCCATACTGACTGTCCTGCCAGCCTTGCCATACTGACTGTCCTGTCAGCCCTGCCATACTGACTGTCCTGCCAGTCCTGCCATACTGACTGTCCTGCCAGCCCTGCCATACTGACTGTCTTGCCAGTCCTGCCATACTGACTGTCCTGCCAGTCCTGCCATACTGACTGTCCTGCCAGCCCTGCCATACTGACTGTCTTGCCAGTCCTGCCATACTGACTGTCTTGCCAGCCCTGCCATACTGACTGTCCTGCCAGCCCTGCCATACTGACTGTCCTGCCAGCCCTGCCATACTGACTGTCCTGCCAGCCCTGCCATACTGACTGTCCTGCCAGCCCTGCCATACTGACTGTCCTGCCAGCCCTGCCATACTGACAGTCCTGCCAGCCCTGCCATACTGACTGTGTTGCCAGCCCTGCCATACGGACTGTCCTGCTAGCCCTGCCATACTGACTGTCCTGCCAGCCCTGCCATACTGACTGTCCTGCCAGTCCTGCCATACTAACTGTCCTGCCAGTCCTGCCATACTGACTGTCCTGCCAGCCCTGCCATACTGACTGTCCTGCCAGCCCTGCCATACTGACTGTCCTGCCAGCCGTGCCATACTGACTGTCCTGCCAGTCCTGCCATACTGACTGTCCTGCCAGTCCTGCCATACTGACTGTCCTGCCAGCCCTGCCACACTGACTGTCCTGCCAGCCCTGCCATACTGACTGTCCTACCAGCCCTGCCATACTGACTGTCCTGCCAGCCCTGCCATACTGACTGTCCTGCCAGTCCTGTCATACTGACTGTCCTGCCAGCCCTGCCATACTGACTGTCCTGCCAGTCCTGTCATACTGATTGTCCTGCCAGTCCTGCCATACTGACTGTCCCTGCCAGCCCTGCAATACTGACTGTCCTACCAGCCCTGCCATACTGACTGTCTTGCCAGTCCTGCCATACTGACTGTCCTGCCAGCCCTGCCATACTGACTTTCCTGCCAGTCCTGCCATACTGACTGTCCTGCCAGCCCTGCCATACTGACTGTCCTGCCAGTCCTGCCATACTGACTGTCCTGCCAGCCCTGCCATACTGACTGTCCTGCCAGTCCTGCCATACTGACTGTCCTGCCAGCCCTGCCATACTAACTGTCCTGCCAGTCCTCCCATACTAACTGTCCTGCCAGTCCTGCCAGCCCTGCCATACTAACTGTCTTGCCAGTCCTGCCATACTGACTGTCTTGCCAGTCCTGCCATACTGACTGTCTTGCCAGCCCTGCCATACTAACTGTCCTGCCAGCCCTGCCATACTAACTGTCCTGCCAGTCCTGCCATACTGACTGTCCTGCCAGCCCTGCCATACTGACTGTCCTGCCAGTCCTAGCCATACTGACTGTCCTGCCAGTCCTGCCATACTGACTGTCCTGCCAATCCTGCCATACTGACTGTCCTGCCATACTGACTGTCCTGCCAGTCCTGTCATACTGACTGTCCTGCCAGCCCTGCCATACTGACTGTCCTGCCAGTCCTGTCATACTGATTGTCCTGCCAGCCCTGCCATACTGACTGTGTTGCCAGCCCTGCCATACTGACTGTCCTGCCAGCCCTGCCATACTGACTGTCCTGCCACCCCTGCCATACTGACTGTCCTGCCAGCCCTGCCATACTGACTGTCTTGCCAGCCCTGCCATACTGACTGTCCTGCCAGCCCTGCCATACTGACTGTCCTGCCAGCCCTGCCATACTGACTGTCCTGCCAGCCCTGCCATACTGACTGTCCTGCCAGCCCTGCCATACTGACTGTCCTGCCAGCCCTGCCATACTGACTGTCCTGCCAGCCCTGCCATACTGACTGTCCTACCAGCCCTGCTATACTGACTGTCCTGCCAGCACTGCCATACTGACTGTGTTGCCAGCCCTGCCATACTGACTGTCCTGCCAGCCCTGCCATACTGACTGTCCTGCCAGCCCTGCCATACTGACTGTCCTGCCAGCCCTGCCATACTGACTGTCCTGCCAGCCCTGCCATACAAACTGTCCTGCCAGCCCTGCCATACTGACTGTCCTGCCAGCCCTGCGATACTGACTGTCCTGCCAGCCATGCCATACTGACTGTCCTGCCAGCCCTGCCATACTGACTGTCCTGCCAGCCCTGCCATACTGACTGTTCTGCCAGCCCTGCCATACTGACTGTCCTGCCAGCCCTGCCATACTGACTGTCCTGCCAGTCCTGCCATACTGACTGTCCTGCCAGTCCTGCCATACTGACTTTCCTGCCAGCCCTGCCATACTGACTGTCCTGCCAGTCCTGCCATACTGACTGTCCTGCCAGCCCTGCCATACTGACTGTCCTGCCAGCTCTGCCATACTGACTGTGTTGCCAGCCCTGCCATACTGACTGTCCTGCCAGCCCTGCCATACTGACTGTCCTGCCAGCCCTGCCATACTGACTGTCCTGCCAGCCCTGCCATACAAACTGTCCTGCCAGCCCTGCCATACTGACTGTCCTGCCAGCCCTGCGATACTGACTGTCCTGCCAGCCCTGCCATACTGACTGTCCTGCCAGCCCTGCCATACTGACTGTCCTGCCAGCCTTGCCATACTGACTGTCCTGTCAGCCCTGCCATACTGACTGTCCTGCCAGTCCTGCCATACTGACTGTCCTGCCAGCCCTGCCATACTGACTGTCTTGCCAGTCCCTGCCATACTGACTGTCCTGCCAGTCCTGCCATACTGACTGTCCTGCCAGCCCTGCCATACTGACTGTCTTGCCAGTCCTGCCATACTGACTGTCTTGCCAGCCCTGCCATACTGGACTGTCCTGCCAGCCCTGCCATACTGACTGTCCTGCCAGCCCTGCCATACTGACTGTCCTGCCAGCCCTGCCATACTGACTGTCCTGCCAGCCCTGCCATACTGACTGTCCTGCCAGCCCTGCCATACTGACAGTCCTGCCAGCCCTGCCATACTGACTGTGTTGCCAGCCCTGCCATACGGACTGTCCTGCTAGCCCTGCCATACTGACTGTCCTGCCAGCCCTGCCATACTGACTGTCCTGCCAGTCCTGCCATACTAACTGTCCTGCCAGTCCTGCCATACTGACTGTCCTGCCAGCCCTGCCATACTGACTGTCCTGCCAGCCCTGCCATACTGACTGTCCTGCCAGCCGTGCCATACTGACTGTCCTGCCAGTCCTGCCATACTGACTGTCCTGCCAGTCCTGCCATACTGACTGTCCTGCCAGCCCTGCCACACTGACTGTCCTGCCAGCCCTGCCATACTGACTGTCCTACCAGCCCTGCCATACTGACTGTCCTGCCAGCCCTGCCATACTGACTGTCCTGCCAGTCCTGTCATACTGACTGTCCTGCCAGCCCTGCCATACTGACTGTCCTGCCAGTCCTGTCATACTGATTGTCCTGCCAGTCCTGCCATACTGACTGTCCTGCCAGCCCTGCAATACTGACTGTCCTACCAGCCCTGCCATACTGACTGTCTTGCCAGTCCTGCCATACTGACTGTCCTGCCAGCCCTGCCATACTGACTTTCCTGCCAGTCCTGCCATACTGACTGTCCTGCCAGCCCTGCCATACTGACTGTCCTGCCAGTCCTGCCATACTGACTGTCCTGCCAGCCCTGCCATACTGACTGTCCTGCCAGTCCTGCCATACTGACTGTCCTGCCAGCCCTGCCATACTAACTGTCCTGCCAGTCCTCCCATACTAACTGTCCTGCCAGTCCTGCCAGCCCTGCCATACTAACTGTCTTGCCAGTCCTGCCATACTGACTGTCTTGCCAGTCCTGCCATACTGACTGTCTTGCCAGCCCTGCCATACTAACTGTCCTGCCAGCCCTGCCATACTAACTGTCCTGCCAGTCCTGCCATACTGACTGTCCTGCCAGCCCTGCCATACTGACTGTCCTGCCAGTCCTGCCATACTGACTGTCCTGCCAGTCCTGCCATACTGACTGTCCTGCCAATCCCTGCCATACTGACTGTCCTGCCATACTGACTGTCCTGCCAGTCCTGCCATACTGACTGTCCTGCCAGTCCTGCCATACTGACTGTCCTGCCATACTGACTGTCCTGCCATACTGACTGTCCTGCCAGTCCTGCCATACTGACTGTCCTGCCAGCCCTGCCATACTGACTGTCCTGCCATACTGACTGTCCTGCCATACTGACTGTCCTGCCATACTGACTGTCCTGCCAGTCCTGCCATACTGACTGTCCTGCCATACTGACTGTCCTGCCATACTGACTGTCCTGCCATACTGACTGTCCTGCCATACTGACTGTCCTGCCATACTGACTGTCCTGCCATACTGACTGTCCTGCCATACTGACTGTCCTGCCATACTGACTGTCCTGCCATACTGACTGGCCTGCCATACTGACTGTCCTGCCAGCCCTGCCATACTGACTGTCCTGCCATACTGACTGTCCTGCCATACTGACTGTCCTGCCATACTGACTGTCCTGCCAGTCCTGCCATACTGACTGTCCTGCCAGCCCTGCCATACTGACTGTCCTGCCAGCCCTGCCATACTGACTGTCCTGCCATACTGACTGTCCTGCCAGTCCTGCCATACTGACTGTCCTGCCAGTCCTGCCATACTGACTGTCCTGCCATACTGACTGTCCTGCCATACTGACTGTCCTGCCAGTCCTGCCATACTGACTGTCCTGCCAGCCCTGCCATACTGACTGTCCTGCCATACTGACTGTCCTGCCATACTGACTGTCCTGCCATACTGACTGTCCTGCCAGTCCTGCCATACTGACTGTCCTGCCAGCCCTGCCATACTGACTGTCCTGCCAGCCCTGCCATACTGACTGTCCTGCCATACTGACTGTCCTGCCAGTCCTGCCATACTGACTGTCCTGCCAGTCCTGCCATACTGACTGTCCTGCCAGTCCTGCCATACTGACTGTCCTGCCATACTGACTGTCCTGCCAGTCCTGCCATACTGACTGTCCTGCCAGCCCTGCCATACTGACTGTCCTGCCATACTGTCTGTCCTGCCAGTCCTGCCATACTGACTGTCCTGCCAGTCCTGCCATACTGACTGTCCTGCCAGTCCTGCCATACTGACTGTCCTGCCAGTCCTGCCATACTGACTGTCCTGCCAGTCCTGCCATACTGACTGTCCTGCCAGTCCTGCCATACTGACTGTCCTGCCAGTCCTGCCATACTGGACTGTCCTGCCATACTGACTGTCCTGCCAGTCCTGCCATACTGGACTGTCCTGCCATACTGACTGTCCTGCCAGCCCTGCCATACTGACTGTCCTGCCAGCCCTGCCATACTGACTGTCCTGCCAGTCCTGCCATACTGACTGTCCTGCCAGTCCTGCCATACTGACTGTCCTGCCAGTCCTGCCATACTGACTGTCTTGCCAGTCCTGTCATACTGACTGTCCTGCCATACTGACTGTCCTGCCATACTGACTGTCCTGCCAGCCCTGCCATACTGACTGTCCTGCCAGTCCTGCCATACTGACTGTCCTGCCATACTGACTGTCCTGCCAGCCCTGCCATACTGACTGTCCTGCCAGTCCTGCCATACTGACTGTCCTGCCACCCCTGCCATACTGACTGTCCTGCCAGCCCTGCCATACTCAATGTCCTGCCAGCCCTGCCATACTCACTGTCCTGCCAGTCCTGCCATACTGACTGTCCTGCCAGCCCTGCCATACTGACTGTCCTGCCAGCCCTGCCATACTGACTGTCCTGCCAGCCCTGCCATACTCACTGTCCTGCCAGTCCTGCCATACTGACTGTCCTGCCATACTGACTGTCCTGCCAACCCTGCCATACTGACTGTCCTGCCAGTCCTGCCATACTGACTGTCCTGCCATACTGACTGTCCTGCCACCCCTGCCATACTGACTGTCCTGCCAGCCCTGCCATACTCACTGTCCTGCCAGTCCTGCCATACTGACTGTCCTGCCATACTGACTGTCCTGCCAGCCCTGCCATACTGACTGTCCTGCCAGCCCTGCCATACTGACTGTCCTTCCAGCCCTGCCATACTGACTGTGTTGCCAGCCCTGCCATACTGACTGTCCTGCCAGCCCTGCCATGCTGACTGTCCTGCCAACCCTGCCATTCTGACTGTCCTGCCAGCCCTGCCATACTGATTGTCCTGCCAGCCCTGCCATACTGACTGTGTTGCCAGCCCTGCCATACTGACTGTCCTGCCAGCCCTGCCATACTGACTGTCCTGCCACCCCTGCCATACTGACTGTCCTGCCAGCCCTGCCATACTGACTGTCTTGCCAGCCCTGCCATACTGACTGTCCTGCCAGCCCTGCCATACTGACTGTCCTGCCAGCCCTGCCATACTGACTGTCCTGCCAGCCCTGCCATACTGACTGTCCTGCCAGCCCTGCCATACTGACTGTCCTGCCAGCCCTGCCATACTGACTGTCCTGCCAGCCCTGCCATACTGACTGTCCTACCAGCCCTGCTATACTGACTGTCCTGCCAGCACTGCCATACTGACTGTGTTGCCAGCCCTGCCATACTGACTGTCCTGCCAGCCCTGCCATACTGACTGTCCTGCCAGCCCTGCCATACTGACTGTCCTGCCAGCCCTGCCATACTGACTGTCCTGCCAGCCCTGCCATACAAACTGTCCTGCCAGCCCTGCCATACTGACTGTCCTGCCAGCCCTGCGATACTGACTGTCCTGCCAGCCATGCCATACTGACTGTCCTGCCAGCCCTGCCATACTGACTGTCCTGCCAGCCCTGCCATACTGACTGTTCTGCCAGCCCTGCCATACTGACTGTCCTGCCAGCCCTGCCATACTGACTATCCTGCCAGTCCTGCCATACTGACTGTCCAGCCAGTCCTGCCATACTGACTTTCCTGCCAGCCCTGCCATACTGACTGTCCTGCCAGTCCTGCCATACTGACTGTCCTGCCAGCCCTGCCATACTGACTGTCCTGCCAGCTCTGCCATACTGACTGTGTTGCCAGCCCTGCCATACTGACTGTCCTGCCAGCCCTGCCATACTGACTGTCCTGCCAGCCCTGCCATACTGACTGTCCTGCCAGCCCTGCCATACTGACTGTCCTGCCAGCCCTGCCATACAAACTGTCCTGCCAGCCCTGCCATACTGACTGTCCTGCCAGCCCTGCGATACTGACTGTCCTGCCAGCCCTGCCATACTGACTGTCCTGCCAGCCCTGCCATACTGACTGTCCTGCCAGCCCTGCCATACAAACTGTCCTGCCAGCCCTGCCATACTGACTGTCCTGCCAGCCCTGCGATACTGACTGTCCTGCCAGTCCTGCCATACTGACTGTCCTGCCAGCCCTGCCATACTGACTGTCTTGCCAGTCCTGCCATACTGACTGTCCTGCCAGTCCTGCCATACTGACTGTCCTGCCAGCCCTGCCATACTGACTGTCTTGCCAGTCCTGCCATACTGACTGTCTTGCCAGCCCTGCCATACTGACTGTCCTGCCAGCCCTGCCATACTGACTGTCCTGCCAGCCCTGCCATACTGACTGTCCTGCCAGCCCTGCCATACTGACTGTCCTGCCAGCCCTGCCATACTGACTGTCCTGCCAGCCCTGCCATACTGACAGTCCTGCCAGCCCTGCCATACTGACTGTGTTGCCAGCCCTGCCATACGGACTGTCCTGCTAGCCCTGCCATACTGACTGTCCTGCCAGCCCTGCCATACTGACTGTCCTGCCAGTCCTGCCATACTAACTGTCCTGCCAGTCCTGCCATACTGACTGTCCTGCCAGCCCTGCCATACTGACTGTCCTGCCAGCCCTGCCATACTGACTGTCCTGCCAGCCGTGCCATACTGACTGTCCTGCCAGTCCTGCCATACTGACTGTCCTGCCATACTGACTGTCCTGCCAGTCCTGCCATACTGACTGTCCTGCCAGCCCTGCCACACTGACTGTCCTGCCAGCCCTGCCATACTGACTGTCCTACCAGCCCTGCCATACTGACTGTCCTGCCAGCCCTGCCATACTGACTGTCCTGCCAGTCCTGTCATACTGACTGTCCTGCCAGCCCTGCCATACTGACTGTCCTGCCAGTCCTGTCATACTGATTGTCCTGCCAGTCCTGCCATACTGACTGTCCTGCCAGCCCTGCAATACTGACTGTCCTACCAGCCCTGCCATACTGACTGTCTTGCCAGTCCTGCCATACTGACTGTCCTGCCAGCCCTGCCATACTGACTTTCCTGCCAGTCCTGCCATACTGACTGTCCTGCCAGCCCTGCCATACTGACTGTCCTGCCAGTCCTGCCATACTGACTGTCCTGCCAGCCCTGCCATACTGACTGTCCTGCCAGTCCTGCCATACTGACTGTCCTGCCAGCCCTGCCATACTAACTGTCCTGCCAGTCCTCCCATACTAACTGTCCTGCCAGTCCTGCCAGCCCTGCCATACTAACTGTCTTGCCAGTCCTGCCATACTGACTGTCTTGCCAGTCCTGCCATACTGACTGTCTTGCCAGCCCTGCCATACTAACTGTCCTGCCAGCCCTGCCATACTAACTGTCCTGCCAGTCCTGCCATACTGACTCTCCTGCCAGCCCTGCCATACTGACTGTCCTGCCAGTCCTGCCATACTGACTGTCCTGCCAATCCTGCCATACTGACTGTCCTGCCATACTGACTGTCCTGCCAGTCCTGCCATACTGACTGTCCTGCCATACTGACTGTCCTGCCATACTGACTGTCCTGCCAGTCCTGCCATACTGACTGTCCTGCCAGTCCTGCCATACTGACTGTCCTGCCATACTGACTGTCCTGCCATACTGACTGTCCTGCCAGTCCTGCCATACTGACTGTCCTGCCAGCCCTGCCATACTGACTGTCCTGCCATACTGACTGTCCTGCCATACTGACTGTCCTGCCATACTGACTGTCCTGCCAGTCCTGCCATACTGACTGTCCTGCCATACTGACTGTCCTGCCATACTGACTGTCCTGCCATACTGACTGTCCTGCCATACTGACTGTCCTGCCATACTGACTGTCCTGCCATACTGACTGTCCTGCCATACTGACTGTCCTGCCATACTGACTGTCCTGCCATACTGACTGTCCTGCCATACTGACTGTCCTGCCATACTGACTGTCCTGCCATACTGACTGTCCTGCCATACTGACTGTCCTGCCATACTGACTGTCCTGCCAGCCCTGCCATACTGACTGTCCTGCCATACTGACTGTCCTGCCATACTGACTGTCCTGCCATACTGACTGTCCTGCCAGTCCGGCCATACTGACTGTCCTGCCAGCCCTGCCATACTGACTGTCCTGCCAGCCCCTGCCATACTGACTGTCCTGCCATACTGACTGTCCTGCCAGTCCTGTCATACTGACTGTCCTGCCAGTCCTGCCATACTGACTGTCCTGCCATACTGACTGTCCTGCCATACTGACTGTCCTGCCAGTCCTGCCATACTGACTGTCCTGCCAGCCCTGCCATACTGACTGTCCTGCCATACTGACTGTCCTGCCATACTGACTGTCCTGCCATACTGACTGTCCTGCCAGTCCTGCCATACTGACTGTCCTGCCAGCCCTGCCATACTGACTGTCCTGCCAGCCCTGCCATACTGACTGTCCTGCCAGCCCTGCCATACTGACTGTCCTGCCATACTGACTGTCCTGCCAGTCCTGCCATACTGACTGTCCTGCCAGTCCTGCCATACTGACTGTCCTGCCATACTGACTGTCCTGCCAGTCCTGCCATACTGACTGTCCTGCCAGCCCTGCCATACTGACTGTCCTGCCATACTGTCTGTCCTGCCAGTCCTGCCATACTGACTGTCCTGCCAGTCCTGCCATACTGACTGTCCTGCCAGTCCTGCCATACTGACTGTCCTGCCAGTCCTGCCATACTGACTGTCCTGCCAGTCCTGCCATACTGACTGTCCTGCCAGTCCTGCCATACTGACTGTCCTGCCAGTCCTGCCATACTGACTGTCCTGCCATACTGACTGTCCTGCCAGTCCTGCCATACTGACTGTCCTGCCATACTGACTGTCCTGCCAGCCCTGCCATACTGACTGTCCTGCCAGCCCTGCCATACTGACTGTCCTGCCAGTCCTGCCATACTGACTGTCCTGCCAGTCCTGCCATACTGACTGTCCTGCCAGTCCTGCCATACTGACTGTCTTGCCAGTCCTGCCATACTGACTGTCCTGCCATACTGACTGTCCTGCCATACTGACTGTCCTGCCAGCCCTGCCATACTGACTGTCCTGCCAGTCCTGCCATACTGACTGTCCTGCCATACTGACTGTCCTGCCATACTGACTGTCCTGCCATACTGACTGTCCTGCCAGCCCTGCCATACTGACTGTCCTGCCAGTCCTGCCATACTGACTGTCCTGCCACCCCTGCCATACTGACTGTCCTGCCAGCCCTGCCATACTCAATGTCCTGCCAGCCCTGCCATACTCACTGTCCTGCCAGTCCTGCCATACTGACTGTCCTGCCAGCCCTGCCATACTGACTGTCCTGCCAGCCCTGCCATACTGACTGTCCTGCCAGCCCTGCCATACTCACTGTCCTGCCAGTCCTGCCATACTGACTGTCCTGCCATACTGACTGTCCTGCCAACCCTGCCATACTCACTGTCCTGCCAGTCCTGCCATACTGACTGTCCTGCCATACTGACTGTCCTGCCACCCCTGCCATACTGACTGTCCTGCCAGCCCTGCCATACTCACTGTCCTGCCAGTCCTGCCATACTGACTGTCCTGCCACACTGACTGTCCTGCCAGCCCTGCCATACTGACTGTCCTGCCAGCCCTGCCATACTGACTGTCCTGCCAGCCCTGCCATACTGACTGTGTTGCCAGCCCTGCCATACTGACTGTCCTGCCAGCCCTGCCATGCTGACTGTCATGCCAACCCTGCCATACTGACTGTCCTGCCAGCCCTGCCATACTGATTGTCCTGCCAGCCCTGCCATACTGACTGTGTTGCCAGCCCTGCCATACTGACTGTCCTGCCAGCCCTGCCATACTGACTGTCCTGCCACCCCTGCCATACTGACTGTCCTGCCAGCCCTGCCATACTGACTGTCTTGCCAGCCCTGCCATACTGACTGTCCTGCCAGCCCTGCCATACTGACTGTCCTGCCAGCCCTGCCATACTGACTGTCCTGCCAGCCCTGCCATACTGACTGTCCTGCCAGCCCTGCCATACTGACTGTCCTGCCAGCCCTGCCATACTGACTGTCCTGCCAGCCCTGCCATACTGACTGTCCTACCAGCCCTGCTATACTGACTGTCCTGCCAGCACTGCCATACTGACTGTGTTGCCAGCCCTGCCATACTGACTGTCCTGCCAGCCCTGCCATACTGACTGTCCTGCCAGCCCTGCCATACTGACTGTCCTGCCAGCCCTGCCATACTGACTGTCCTGCCAGCCCTGCCATACAAACTGTCCTGCCAGCCCTGCCATACTGACTGTCCTGCCAGCCCTGCGATACTGACTGTCCTGCCAGCCATGCCATACTGACTGTCCTGCCAGCCCTGCCATACTGACTGTCCTGCCAGCCCTGCCATACTGACTGTTCTGCCAGCCCTGCCATACTGACTGTCCTGCCAGCCCTGCCATACTGACTGTCCTGCCAGTCCTGCCATACTGACTGTCCTGCCAGTCTGCCATACTGACTTTCCTGCCAGCCCTGCCATACTGACTGTCCTGCCAGTCCTGCCATACTGACTGTCCTGCCAGCCCTGCCATACTGACTGTCCTGCCAGCTCTGCCATACTGACTGTGTTGCCAGCCCTGCCATACTGACTGTCCTGCCAGCCCTGCCATACTGACTGTCCTGCCAGCCCTGCCATACTGACTGTCCTGCCAGCCCTGCCATACTGACTGTCCTGCCAGCCCTGCCATACAAACTGTCCTGCCAGCCCTGCCATACTGACTGTCCTGCCAGCCCTGCGATACTGACTGTCCTGCCAGCCCTGCCATACTGACTGTCCTGCCAGCCCTGCCATACTGACTGTCCTGCCAGCCCTGCCATACTGACTGTCCTGTCAGCCCTGCCATACTGACTGTCCTGCCAGCCCTGCCATACTGACTGTCCTGCCAGTCCTGCCATACTGACTGTCCTGCCAGCCCTGCCATACTGACTGTCCTGCCAGCTCTGCCATACTGACTGTGTTGCCAGCCCTGCCATACTGACTGTCCTGCCAGCCCTGCCATACTGACTGTCCTGCCAGCCCTGCCATACTGACTGTCCTGCCAGCCCTGCCATACAAACTGTCCTGCCAGCCCTGCCATACTGACTGTCCTGCCAGCCCTGCGATACTGACTGTCCTGCCAGCCCTGCCATACTGACTGTCCTGCCAGCCCTGCCATACTGACTGTCCTGCCAGCCCTGCCATACAAACTGTCCTGCCAGCCCTGCCATACTGACTGTCCTGCCAGCCCTGCGATACTGACTGTCCTGCCAGTCCTGCCATACTGACTGTCCTGCCAGCCCTGCCATACTGACTGTCTTGCCAGTCCTGCCATACTGACTGTCCTGCCAGTCCTGCCATACTGACTGTCCTGCCAGCCCTGCCATACTGACTGTCTTGCCAGTCCTGCCATACTGACTGTCTTGCCAGCCCTGCCATACTGACTGTCCTGCCAGCCCTGCCATACTGACTGTCCTGCCAGCCCTGCCATACTGACTGTCCTGCCAGCCCTGCCATACTGACTGTCCTGCCAGCCCTGCCATACTGACTGTCCTGCCAGCCCTGCCATACTGACAGTCCTGCCAGCCCTGCCATACTGACTGTGTTGCCAGCCCTGCCATACGGACTGTCCTGCTAGCCCTGCCATACTGACTGTCCTGCCAGCCCTGCCATACTGACTGTCCTGCCAGTCCTGCCATACTAACTGTCCTGCCAGTCCTGCCATACTGACTGTCCTGCCAGCCCTGCCATACTGACTGTCCTGCCAGCCCTGCCATACTGACTGTCCTGCCAGCCGTGCCATACTGACTGTCCTGCCAGTCCTGCCATACTGACTGTCCTGCCAGTCCTGCCATACTGACTGTCCTGCCAGCCCTGCCACACTGACTGTCCTGCCAGCCCTGCCATACTGACTGTCCTACCAGCCCTGCCATACTGACTGTCCTGCCAGCCCCTGCCATACTGACTGTCCTGCCAGTCCTGTCATACTGACTGTCCTGCCAGCCCTGCCATACTGACTGTCCTGCCAGTCCTGTCATACTGATTGTCCTGCCAGTCCTGCCATACTGACTGTCCTGCCAGCCCTGCAATACTGACTGTCCTACCAGCCCTGCCATACTGACTGTCTTGCCAGTCCTGCCATACTGACTGTCCTGCCAGCCCTGCCATACTGACTTTCCTGCCAGTCCTGCCATACTGACTGTCCTGCCAGCCCTGCCATACTGACTGTCCTGCCATACTGACTGTCCTGCCAGCCCTGCCATACTGACTGTCCTGCCAGTCCTGCCATACTGACTGTCCTGCCAGCCCTGCCATACTAACTGTCCTGCCAGTCCTCCCATACTAACTGTCCTGCCAGTCCTGCCAGCCCTGCCATACTAACTGTCTTGCCAGTCCTGCCATACTGACTGTCTTGCCAGTCCTGCCATACTGACTGTCTTGCCAGCCCTGCCATACTAACTGTCCTGCCAGCCCTGCCATACTAACTGTCCTGCCAGTCCTGCCATACTGACTGTCCTGCCAGCCCTGCCATACTGACTGTCCTGCCAGTCCTGCCATACTGACTGTCCTGCCAGTCCTGCCATACTGACTGTCCTGCCAATCCTGCCATACTGACTGTCCTGCCATACTGACTGTCCTGCCAGTCCTGCCATACTGACTGTCCTGCCATACTGACTGTCCTGCCATACTGACTGTCCTGCCAGTCCTGCCATACTGACTGTCCTGCCAGTCCTGCCATACTGACTGTCCTGCCATACTGACTGTCCTGCCATACTGACTGTCCTGCCAGTCCTGCCATACTGACTGTCCTGCCAGCCCTGCCATACTGACTGTCCTGCCATACTGACTGTCCTGCCATACTGACTGTCCTGCCATACTGACTGTCCTGCCAGTCCTGCCATACTGACTGTCCTGCCATACTGACTGTCCTGCCATACTGACTGTCCTGCCATACTGACTGTCCTGCCATACTGACTGTCCTGCCATACTGACTGTCCTGCCATACTGACTGTCCTGCCATACTGACTGTCCTGCCATACTGACTGTCCTGCCATACTGACTGTCCTGCCATACTGACTGTCCTGCCATACTGACTGTCCTGCCATACTGACTGTCCTGCCATACTGACTGTCCTGCCATACTGACTGTCCTGCCAGCCCTGCCATACTGACTGTCCTGCCATACTGACTGTCCTGCCATACTGACTGTCCTGCCATACTGACTGTCCTGCCAGTCCGGCCATACTGACTGTCCTGCCAGCCCTGCCATACTGACTGTCCTGCCAGCCCTGCCATACTGACTGTCCTGCCATACTGACTGTCCTGCCAGTCCTGTCATACTGACTGTCCTGCCAGTCCTGCCATACTGACTGTCCTGCCATACTGACTGTCCCTGCCATACTGACTGTCCTGCCAGTCCTGCCATACTGACTGTCCTGCCAGCCCTGCCATACTGACTGTCCTGCCATACTGACTGTCCTGCCATACTGACTGTCCTGCCATACTGACTGTCCTGCCAGTCCTGCCATACTGACTGTCCTGCCAGCCCTGCCATACTGACTGTCCTGCCAGCCCTGCCATACTGACTGTCCTGCCAGCCCTGCCATACTGACTGTCCTGCCATACTGACTGTCCTGCCAGTCCTGCCATACTGACTGTCCTGCCAGTCCTGCCATACTGACTGTCCTGCCATACTGACTGTCCTGCCAGTCCTGCCATACTGACTGTCCTGCCAGCCCTGCCATACTGACTGTCCCTGCCATACTGTCTGTCCTGCCAGTCCTGCCATACTGACTGTCCTGCCAGTCCTGCCATACTGACTGTCCTGCCAGTCCTGCCATACTGACTGTCCTGCCAGTCCTGCCATACTGACTGTCCTGCCAGTCCTGCCATACTGACTGTCCTGCCAGTCCTGCCATACTGACTGTCCTGCCAGTCCTGCCATACTGACTGTCCTGCCATACTGACTGTCCTGCCATACTGACTGTCCTGCCAGTCCTGCCATACTGACTGTCCTGCCATACTGACTGTCCTGCCAGCCCTGCCATACTGACTGTCCTGCCAGCCCTGCCATACTGACTGTCCTGCCAGTCCTGCCATACTGACTGTCCTGCCAGTCCTGCCATACTGACTGTCCTGCCAGTCCTGCCATACTGACTGTCTTGCCAGTCCTGCCATACTGACTGTCCTGCCATACTGACTGTCCTGCCATACTGACTGTCCTGCCAGCCCTGCCATACTGACTGTCCTGCCAGTCCTGCCATACTGACTGTCCTGCCATACTGACTGTCCTGCCAGCCCTGCCATACTGACTGTCCTGCCAGTCCTGCCATACTGACTGTCCTCCCACCCCTGCCATACTGACTGTCCTGCCAGCCCTGCCATACTCAATGTCCTGCCAGCCCTGCCATACTCACTGTCCTGCCAGTCCTGCCATACTGACTGTCCTGCCAGCCCTGCCATACTGACTGTCCTGCCAGCCCTGCCATACTGACTGTCCTGCCAGCCCTGCCATACTCACTGTCCTGCCAGTCCTGCCATACTGACTGTCCTGCCATACTGACTGTCCTGCCAACCCTGCCATACTCACTGTCCTGCCAGTCCTGCCATACTGACTGTCCTGCCATACTGACTGTCCTGCCACCCCTGCCATACTGACTGTCCTGCCAGCCCTGCCATACTCACTGTCCTGCCAGTCCTGCCATACTGACTGTCCTGCCACACTGACTGTCCTGCCAGCCCTGCCATACTGACTGTCCTGCCAGCCCTGCCATACTGACTGTCCTGCCAGCCCTGCCATACTGACTGTGTTGCCAGCCCTGCCATACTGACTGTCCTGCCAGCCCTGCCATGCTGACTGTCCTGCCAACCCTGCCATACTGACTGTCCTGCCAGCCCTGCCATACTGATTGTCCTGCCAGCCCTGCCATACTGACTGTGTTGCCAGCCCTGCCATACTGACTGTCCTGCCAGCCCTGCCATACTGACTGTCCTGCCACCCCTGCCATACTGACTGTCCTGCCAGCCCTGCCATACTGACTGTCTTGCCAGCCCTGCCATACTGACTGTCCTGCCAGCCCTGCCATACTGACTGTCCTGCCAGCCCTGCCATACTGACTGTCCTGCCAGCCCTGCCATACTGACTGTCCTGCCAGCCCTGCCATACTGACTGTCCTGCCAGCCCTGCCATACTGACTGTCCTGCCAGCCCTGCCATACTGACTGTCCTACCAGCCCTGCTATACTGACTGTCCTGCCAGCACTGCCATACTGACTGTGTTGCCAGCCCTGCCATACTGACTGTCCTGCCAGCCCTGCCATACTGACTGTCCTGCCAGCCCTGCCATACTGACTGTCCTGCCAGCCCTGCCATACTGACTGTCCTGCCAGCCCTGCCATACAAACTGTCCTGCCAGCCCTGCCATACTGACTGTCCTGCCAGCCCTGCGATACTGACTGTCCTGCCAGCCATGCCATACTGACTGTCCTGCCAGCCCTGCCATACTGACTGTCCTGCCAGCCCTGCCATACTGACTGTTCTGCCAGCCCTGCCATACTGACTGTCCTGCCAGCCCTGCCATACTGACTGTCCTGCCAGTCCTGCCATACTGACTGTCCTGCCAGTCCTGCCATACTGACTTTCCTGCCAGCCCTGCCATACTGACTGTCCTGCCAGTCCTGCCATACTGACTGTCCTGCCAGCCCTGCCATACTGACTGTCCTGCCAGCTCTGCCATACTGACTGTGTTGCCAGCCCTGCCATACTGACTGTCCTGCCAGCCCTGCCATACTGACTGTCCTGCCAGCCCTGCCATACTGACTGTCCTGCCAGCCCTGCCATACTGACTGTCCTGCCAGCCCTGCCATACAAACTGTCCTGCCAGCCCTGCCATACTGACTGTCCTGCCAGCCCTGCGATACTGACTGTCCTGCCAGCCCTGCCATACTGACTGTCCTGCCAGCCCTGCCATACTGACTGTCCTGCCAGCCCTGCCATACTGACTGTCCTGTCAGCCCTGCCATACTGACTGTCCTGCCAGCCCTGCCATACTGACTGTCCTGCCAGTCCTGCCATACTGACTGTCCTGCCAGCCCTGCCATACTGACTGTCTTGCCAGTCCTGCCATACTGACTGTCCTGCCAGTCCTGCCATACTGACTGTCCTGCCAGCCCTGCCATACTGACTGTCTTGCCAGTCCTGCCATACTGACTGTCTTGCCAGCCCTGCCATACTGACTGTCCTGCCAGCCCTGCCATACTGACTGTCCTGCCAGCCCTGCCATACTGACTGTCCTGCCAGCCCTGCCATACTGACTGTCCTGCCAGCCCTGCCATACTGACTGTCCTGCCAGCCCTGCCATACTGACAGTCCTGCCAGCCCTGCCATACTGACTGTGTTGCCAGCCCTGCCATACGGACTGTCCTGCTAGCCCTGCCATACTGACTGTCCTGCCAGCCCTGCCATACTGACTGTCCTGCCAGTCCTGCCATACTAACTGTCCTGCCAGTCCTGCCATACTGACTGTCCTCCCAGCCCTGCCATACTGACTGTCCTGCCAGCCCTGCCACACTGACTGTCCTGCCAGCCCTGCCATACTGACTGTCCTACCAGCCCTGCCATACTGACTGTCCTGCCAGCCCTGCCATACTGACTGTCCTGCCAGTCCTGTCATACTGACTGTCCTGCCAGCCCTGCCATACTGACTGTCCTGCCAGTCCTGTCATACTGATTGTCCTGCCAGTCCTGCCATACTGACTGTCCTGCCAGCCCTGCAATACTGACTGTCCTACCAGCCCTGCCATACTGACTGTCTTGCCAGTCCTGCCATACTGACTGTCCTGCCAGCCCTGCCATACTGACTTTCCTGCCAGTCCTGCCATACTGACTGTCCTGCCAGCCCTGCCATACTGACTGTCCTGCCAGTCCTGCCATACTGACTGTCCTGCCAGCCCTGCCATACTGACTGTCCTGCCAGTCCTGCCATACTGACTGTCCTGCCAGCCCTGCCATACTAACTGTCCTGCCAGTCCTCCCATACTAACTGTCCTGCCAGTCCTGCCAGCCCTGCCATACTAACTGTCTTGCCAGTCCTGCCATACTGACTGTCTTGCCAGTCCTGCCATACTGACTGTCTTGCCAGCCCTGCCATACTAACTGTCCTGCCAGCCCTGCCATACTAACTGTCCTGCCAGTCCTGCCATACTGACTGTCCTGCCAGCCCTGCCATACTGACTGTCCTGCCAGTCCTGCCATACTGACTGTCCTGCCAGTCCTGCCATACTGACTGTCCTGCCAATCCTGCCATACTGACTGTCCTGCCTGTCCTGCCATACTGACTGTCCTGCCAGCCCTGCCATACTGACTGTCCTGCCAGTCCTGCCATACTGACTGTCCTGCCAGTCCTACCATACTGACTGTCCTGCCAGTCCTGCCATACTGACTGTCCTGCCAGTCCTGCCATACTGACTGTCCTGCCAGCCCTGCCATACTGACTGTCCTGCCAGTACTGCCATACTGACTGTCCTGCCAGCCCTGCCATACTGACAGTCTTGCCAGCCCTGCCATACTGACTGTCCTGCCAGCCCTGCCATACTGACTGTCCTGCCAGCCCTGCTATACTGACTGTGTTGCCAGCCCTGCCATACTGACTGTCCTGCCAGCCCTGCCATACTGACTGTCCTGCCAGTCCTGCCATACTGTCTGTCCTGCCAGCCCTGCCATACTGACTGTCCTGCCAGCCCTGCCATACTGACTGTCCTGCCAGCCCTGCCATACTGACTGTCCTGCCAGTCCTGCCATACTGACTGTCCTGCCAGCCCTGCCATACTGACTGTCCTGCCAGCCCTGCCATACTGACTGTGTTGCCAGCCCTGCCATACTGACTGTCCTGCCAGCCCTGTCATACTGACTGTCCTGCCATCCCTGCCATCCTGACTGTCCTGCCAGCCCTGTTATACTGACTGTCCTGCCAGCCCTGCCATACTGACTGTGTTGCCAGCCCTGCCATACTGACTGTGTTGCCAGTCTTGCCATACTGACTGTCCTGCCAGCCCTGCCATACTGACTGTCCTGCCAGCCCTGCCATACTGACTGTGTTGCCAGCCCTGCCATACTGACTGTCCTGCCAGCCCTGCCATACTGACTGTGTTGCCAGCCCTGCCATACTGACTGTCCTGCCAGCCCTGCCATACTGACTGTCCTGCCAGCCCTGCCATACTGACTGTCCTGCCAGTCCTGCCATACTGACTGTCCTGCCAGCCCTGCCATACTGACTGTCCTGCCAGCTCTGCCATACTGACTGTCCTGCCAGTCCTGCCATACTGACTGTCCTGCCAGCCCTGCCATACTGACTGTCTTGCCAGTCCTGCCATACTGACTGTCTTGCCAGCCCTGCCATACTAACTGTCCTGCCAGTCCTGCCATACTGACTGTCCTGCCAGCCCTGCCATACTGACTGTCCTGCCAGTCCTGCCATACTGACTGTCCTGCCAGTCCTGCCATACTGACTGTCCTGCCAGTCCTGCCATACTGACTGTCCTGCCAGCCCTGCCATACTGACTGTCCTGCCAGTCCTGCCATACTAACTGTCCTGCCAGTCCTACCATACTGACTGTCCTGCCAGCCCTGCTATACTGACAGTCTTGCCAGCCCTGCCATACTGACTGTCCTGCCAGCCCTGCCATACTGACTGTCCTGCCAGCCCTGCTATACTGACTGTGTTGCCAGCCCTGCCATACTGACTGTCCTGCCAGCCCTGCCATACTGACTGTCCTGCCAGTCCTGCCATACTGTCTGTCCTGCCAGCCCTGCCATACTGACTGTCCTGCCAGCCCTGCCATACTGACTGTCCTGCCAGCCCTGCCATACTGACTGTCTTGCCAGTCCTGCCATACTGACTGTCCTGCCAGCCCTGCCATACTGACTGTCCTGCCAGCCCTGCCATACTGACTGTGTTGCCAGCCCTGCCATACTGACTGTCCTGCCAGCCCTGCCATACTGACTGTCCTGCCATCCCTGCCATACTGACTGTCCTGCCAGCCCTGTTATACTGACTGTCCTGCCAGCCCTGCCATACTGACTGTGTTGCCAGCCCTGCCATACTGACTGTGTTGCCAGTCTTGCCATACTGACTGTCCTGCCAGCCCTGCCATACTGACTGTCCTGCCAGCCCTGCCATACTGACTGTGTTGCCAGCCCTGCCATACTGACTGTCCTGCCAGCCCTGCCATACTGACTGTGTTGCCAGCCCTGCCATACTGACTGTCCTGCCAGCCCTGCCATACTGACTGTCCTGCCAGCCCTGCCATACTGACTGTCCTGCCAGTCCTGCCATACTGACTGTCCTGCCAGCCCTGCCATACTGACTGTCCTGCCAGCTCTGCCATACTGACTGTCCTGCCAGTCCTGCCATACTGACTGTCCTGCCAGCCCTGCCATACTGACTGTCTTGCCAGTCCTGCCATACTGACTGTCTTGCCAGCCCTGCCATACTAACTGTCCTGCCAGTCCTGCCATACTGACTGTCCTGCCAGCCCTGCCATACTGACTGTCCTGCCAGTCCTGCCATACTGACTGTCCTGCCAGTCCTGCCATACTGACTGTCCTGCCAGTCCTGCCATACTGACTGTCCTGCCAGCCCTGCCATACTGACTGTCCTGCCAGTCCTGCCATACTGACTGTCCTGCCAGTCCTACCATACTGACTGTCCTGCCAGCCCTGCCATACTGACTGTCCTGCCAGTCCTGCCATACTGACTGTCCTGCCTGCCCTGCCATACTGACTGTCCTGCCAGTCCTACCATACTGACTGTCCTGCCAGCCCTGCCATACTGACTGTCCTGCCAGTCCTGCCATACTGACTGTCCTGCCTGCCCTGCCATACTGACTGTCTTGCCAGCCCTGCCATACTGACTGTCCTGCCAGCCCTGCCATACTGACTATCCTGCCAGCCCTGCCATACTGACTGTGTTGCCAGCCCTGCCATACTGACTGTCCTGCCAGTCCTGCCATACTGACTGTCCAGCCAGTCCTGCCATACTGACTGTCCTGCCAGTCCTGCCATACTGACTGTCCTGCCAGCCCTGCCATACTGACTGTCCTGCCAGTACTGCCATACTGACTGTCCTGCCAGCCCTGCCATACTGACTGTCTTGCCAGCCCTGCCATACTGACTGTCCTGCCAGCCCTGCCATACTGACTGTCCTGCCAGCCCTGCTATACTGACTGTGTTGCCAGCCCTGCCATACTGACTGTCCTGCCAGCCTTGCCATACTGACTGTCCTGCCAGTCCTGCCATACTGACTGTCCTGCCAGCCCTGCCATACTGACTGTCCTGCCAGCCCTGCCATACTGACTGTCCTGCCAGCCCTGCCATACTGACTGTCCTGCCAGTCCTGCCATACTGACTGTCCTGCCAGCCCTGCCATACTGACTGTCCTGCCAGCCCTGCCATACTGACTGTGTTGCCAGCCCTGCCATACTGACTGTCCTGCCAGCCCTGCCATACTGACTGTCCTGCCATCCCTGCCATACTGACTGTCCTGCCAGCCCTGTTATACTGACTGTCCTGCCAGCCCTGCCATACTGACTGTGTTGCCAGCTATGCCATACTGACTGTGTTGCCAGTCCTGCCATACTGACTGTCCTGCCAGCCCTGCCATACTGACTGTCCTGCCAGCCCTGCCATACTGACTGTGTTGCCAGCCCTGCCATACTGACTGTCCTGCCAGCCCTGCCATACTGACTGTGTTGCCAGCCCTGCCATACTGACTGTCCTGCCAGTCCTGCCATACTGACTGTCCTGCCAGCCCTGCCATCTGACTGTCTTCCCAGCCCTGCCATACTGACTGTCTTGCCAGCCCTGCCATACTAACTGTCCTGCCAGTCCTGCCATACTGACTGTCCTGCAGCCCTGCCATACTGACTGTCCTGCCAGTGCTGCCATACTGACTGTCCTGCCAGCCCTGCCATACTGACTGTCCTGCCAGTCCTGCCATACTGACTGTCCTGCCAGTCCTGCCATACTGACTGTCCTGCCAGTCCTGCCATACTGACTGTCCTGCCAGTCCTGCCATACTGACTGTCCTGCCAGCCCTGCCATACTGACTGTCCTGCCAGTCCTGCCATACTGACTGTCCTGCCAGTCCTACCATACTTACTGTCCTGCCAGCCCTGCCATACTGACTGTCCTGCCAGTCCTGCAATACTGACTGTCCTGCCTGCCCTGCCATACTGACTGTCCTGCCAGTCCTACCATACTGACTGTCCTGCCAGCCCTGCCATACTGACTGTCCTGCCAGTCCTGCCATACTGACTGTCCTGCCTGCCCTGCCATACTGACTGTCTTGCCAGCCCTGCCATACTGACTGTCCTGCCAGCCCTGCCATACTGACTATCCTGCCAGCCCTGCCATACTGACTGTGTCTCCAGCCCTGCCATACTGACTGTCCTGCCAGTCCTGCCATACTGACTGTCCTGCCAGTCCTGCCATACTGACTGTCCTGCCAGTCCTGCCATACTGACTGTCCTGCCAGCCCTGCCATACTGACTGTCCTGCCAGTACTGCCATACTGACTGTCCTGCCAGCCCTGCCATACTGACTTTTTTGCCAGCCCTGCCATACTGACTGTCCTGCCAGCCCTGCCATACTGACTGTCCTGCCAGCCCTGCTATACTGACTGTGTTGCCAGCCCTGCCATACTGACTGTCCTGCCAGCCCTGCCATACTGACTGTCCTGCCAGTCCTGCCATACTGACTGTCCTGCCAGCCCTGCCATACTGACTGTCCTGCCAGCCCTGCCATACTGACTGTCCTGCCAGCCCTGCCATACTGACTGTCCTGCCAGTCCTGCCATAGTGACTGTCCTGCCAGCCCTGCCATACTGACTGTCCTGCCAGCCCTGCCATACTGACTGAGTTGCCAGCCCTGCCATACTGACTGTCCTGCCAGCCCTGCCATACTGACTGTCCTGCCATCCCTGCCATACTGACTGTCCTGCCAGCCCTGTTATACTGACTGTCCTGCCAGCAATGCCATACTGACTGTGTTGCCAGCCCTGCCATACTGACTGTGTTGCCAGTCCTGCCATACTGACTGTCCTGCCAGCCCTGCCATACTGACTGTCCTGCCAGCCCTGCCATACTGACTGTGTTGCCAGCCCTGCCATACTGACTGTCCTGCCAGCCCTGCCATACTGACTGTGTTGCCAGCCCTGCCATACTGACTGTCCTGCCAGCCCTGCCATACTGACTGTCCTGCCAGCCCTGCCATACTGACTGTCCTGCCATTCCTGCCATACTGACTGTCCTGCCAGCCCTGCCATACTGACTGTCCTGCCAGCTCTGCCATACTGATTGTCCTGCCAGTCCTGCCATACTGACTGTCCTGCCAGCCCTGCCATACTGACTGTCCTGCCAGCCCTGCCATACTGACTGTGTTACCAGCCCTGCCATACTGACTGTCCTGCCAGCCCTGCCATACTGACTGTCCTGCCAGTCCTGCCATACTGACTGTCCTGCCAGCCCTGCCATACTGACTGTCCTGCCAGCCCTGCCATACTGACTGTCCTGCCAGTCCTGCCATACTGACTGTCCTGCCAGCCCTGCCATACTGACTGTGTTGCCAGTCCAGCCATACTGACTGTCCTGCCAGTCCTGCCATACTGACTGTCCTGCCAGCCCTGCCATACTCACTGTCCTGCCAGCCCTGCCATACTGACTGTCCTGCCAGTCCTGCCATACTGACTGACCTGCCAGCCCTGCCATACTGACTGTGTTGCCAGTCCTGCCATACTGACTGTCCTGCCAGCCCTGCCATACTGACTGTCCTGCCAGCCTTGCCATACTGACTGTCCTGCGAGCCCTGCCATACTGACTGTCCTGCCAGCCCTGCCATACTGACTGTCCTGCCAGTCCTGCCACACTGACTGTCCTGCCAGTCCTACAATACTGACTGTCCTGCCAGCCCTGCCATACTGACTGTCCTGCCAGTCCTGCCATACTGACTGTCCTGCCTGCCCTGCCATACTGACTGTCCTGCCAGTCCTACCATACTGACTGTCCTGCCAGCCCTGCCATACTGACTGTCCTGCCAGTCCTGCCATACTGACTGTCCTGTCTGCCCTGCCATACTGACTGTCTTGCCAGCCCTGCCATACTGACTGTCCTGCCAGCCCTGCCATACTGACTATCCTGCCAGCCCTGCCATACTGACTGTGTTGCCAGCCCTGCCATACTGACTGTCCTGCCAGTCCTGCCATAGTGACTGTCCTGCCAGTCCTGCCATACTAACTGTCCTGCCAGTCCTGCCATACTGACTGTTCTGCCATCCCTGCCATACTGACTGTCCTGCCAGTACTGCCATACTGACTGTCCTGCCAGCTCTGCCATACTGACTGTCTTGCCAGCCCTGCCATACTGACTGTCCTGCCATCCCTGCCATACTGACTGTCCTGCCAGCCCTGCTATACTGACTGTGTTGCCAGCCCTGCCATACTGACTGTCCTGCCATCCCTGCCATACTGACTGTCCTGCCAGCCCTGCTATACTGACTGTGTTGCCAGCCCTGCCATACTGACTGTCCTGCCAGCCCTGCCATACTGACTGTCCTGCCAGTCCTGCCATACTGACTGTCCTGCCAGCCCTGCCATACTGACTGTCCTGCCAGCCCTGGCATACTGACTGTCCTGTCAGCCCTGCCATACTGACTGTCCTGCCAGTCCTGCCATACTGACTGTCCTGCCAGCCCTGCCATACTGACTGTCTTGCCAGCTCTGCCATACTGACTGTCCTGCCAGTCCTGCCATACTGACTGTCCTGCCAGCCCTGCCATACTGACTGTCCTGCCAGCCCTGCCATACTGACTGTGTTACCAGCCCTGCCATACTGACTGTCCTGCCAGCCCTGCCATACTGACTGTCCTGCCAGTCCTGCCATACTGACTGTCCTGCCAGCCCTGCCATACTGACTGTGTTGCCAGTCCAGCCATACTGACTGTCCTGCCAGTCCTGCCATACTGACTGTCCTGCCAGCCCTGCCATACTCACTGTCCTGCCAGTCCAGCCATACTGACTGTCCTGCCAGTCCTGCCATACTGACTGTCCTGCCAGCCCTGCCATACTCACTGTCCTGCCAGCCCTGCCATACTGACTGTCCTGCCAGTCCTGCCATACTGACTGACCTGCCAGCCCTGCCATACTGACTGTGTTGCCAGTAATGCCATACTGACTGTCTTGCCAGCCCTGCCATACTGACTGTCCTGCCAGCCTTGCCATACTGACTGTCCTGCGAGCCCTGCCATACTGACTGTCCTGCCAGCCCTGCCATACTGACTGTCCTGCCAGTCCTGCCATACTGACTGTCCTGCCTGCCCTGCCATACTGACTGTCCTGCCAGTCCTACCATACTGACTGTCCTGCCAGTCCTGCCATACTGACTGTCCTGCCTGCCCTGCCATACTGACTGTCCTGCCAGTCCTACCATACTGACTGTCCTGCCAGCCCTGCCATACTGACTGTCCTGCCAGTCCTGCCATACTGACTGTCCTGTCTGCCCTGCCATACTGACTGTGTTGCCAGCCCTGCCATACTGACTGTCCTGCCAGTCCTGCCATACTGACTGTCCTGCCAGTCCTGCCATACTAACTGTCCTGCCAGTCCTGCCATACTGACTGTCCTGCCATCCCTGCCATACTGACTGTCCTGCCAGTACTGCCATACTGACTGTCCTGCCAGCCCTGCCATACTGACTGTCCTGCCATCCCTGCCATACTGACTGTCCTGCCAGTACTGCCATACTGACTGTCCTGCCAGCCCTGCCATACTGACTGTCTTGCCAGCCCTGCCATACTGACTGTCCTGCCAGCCCTGCCATACTGACTGTCCTGCCAGCCCTGCTATACTGACTGTGTTGCCAGCCCTGCCATACTGACTGTCCTGCCAGCCCTGCCATACTGACTGTCCTGCCAGTCCTGCCATACTGACTGTCCTGCCAGCCCTGCCATACTGACTGTCCTGCCAGCCCTGGCATACTGACTGTCCTGCCAGCCCTGCCATACTGACTGTCCTGCCAGTCCTGCCATACTGACTGTCCTGCCAGCCCTGCCATACTGACTGTCCTGCCAGCCCTGCCATACTGACTGTGTTGCCAGCCCTGCCATACTGACTGTCCTGCCAGCCCTGCCATACTGACTGTCCTGCCATCCCTGCCATACTGACTGTCCTGCCAGCCCTGTTATACTGACTGTCCTGCCAGCCCTGCCATACTGACTGTGTTGCAAGCCCTGCCATACTGACTGTGTTGCCAGCCCTGCCATACTGACTGTCCTGTAAGCCCTGCCATACTGACTGTCCTGCCAGCCCTGCCATACTGACTGTGTTGCCAGCCCTGCCAGCCCTGCCATACTGACTGTCCTGCCAGTCCTGCCATACTGACTGTCCTGCCAGCCCTGCCATACTGACTGTCCTGCCAGCCCTGCCATACTGACTGTCCTGCCAGTCCTGCCATACTGACTGTCCTGCCAGCCCTGCCATACTGACTGTCCTGCCAGCTCTGCCATACTGACTGTCCTGCCAGTCCTGCCATACTGACTGTCCTGCCAGCCCTGCCATACTGACTGTCCTGCCAGCCCTGCCATACTGACTGTGTTACCAGCCCTGCCATACTGACTGTCCTGCCAGCCCTGCCATACTGACTGTCCTGCCAGTCCTGCCATACTGACTGTCCTGCCAGCCCTGCCATACTGACTGTGTTGCCAGTCCAGGCATACTGACTGTCCTGCCAGTCCTGCCATACTGACTGTCCTGCCAGCCCTGCCATACTGACTGTCCTGCCCGCCCTGCCATACTGACTGTTCTGCCAGTCCTGCCATACTGACTGACCTGCCAGCCCTGCCATACTGACTGTCCTGCCCGCCCTGCCATACTGACTGTTCTGCCAGTCCTGCCATACTGACTGACCTGCCAGCCCTGCCATACTGACTGTGTTGCCAGTCCTGCCATACTGACTGTCCTGCCAGCCCTGCCATACTGACTGTCCTGCCAGCCCTGCCATACTGACTGTCCTGCGAGCCCTGCCATACTGACTGTCTTGCCAGCCCTGCCATACTGACTGTGTTGCCAGCCCTGCCATACTGACTGTCCTGCCAACCCTGCCATACTGACTGTCCTGCCAGCCCTGCCATACTGACTGTCCTGCCAGCCCTGCCATACTGACTGTCCTGCCAGCCCTGCCATACTGACTGTCCTGCCAGCCCTGCCATACTGACTGTCCTGCCAGCCCTGCCATACTGACTGTCCTGCCAGCCCTGCCATACTGACTGTCCTGCCAGCCCTGCCATACTGACTGTCTTGCCAGCCCTGCCATACTGACTGTCCTGCCAGCCCTGCCATACTGACTGTCCTGCCAGCCCTGCCATACTGACTGTCCTGCCAGCCCTGCCATACTGACTGTCCTGCCAGCCCTGCCATACTAACAGTCCTGCCATTCCTGCCATACTGACTGTCCTGCCAGCCCTGCCATACTGACTGTCCTGCCAGCCCTGCTATACTGACTGTGTTGCCAGCCCTGCCATACTGACTGTCCTGCCAGCCCTGCCATACTGACTGTCCTGCCAGCCCTGCTATACTGACTGTGTTGCCAGCCCTGCCATACTGACTGTCCTGCCAGCCCTGCCATACTGACTGTCCTGCCAGTCCTGCCATACTGACTGTCCTGCCAGCCCTGCCATACTGACTGTCCTGCCAGCCCTGCCATACTGACTGTCCTTCCAGCCCTGCCATACTGACTGTCCTGCCAGTCCTGCCATACTGACTGTCCTGCCAGCCCTGCCATACTGACTGTCCTGCCAGCCCTGCCATACTGACTGTCCTGCCAGCCCTGCCATACTGACTGTCCTGCCAGCCCTGCCATACTGACTGTCCTGCCATCCCTGCCATACTGACTGTGTTGCCAGTCCTGCCATACTGACTGTCCTGCCAGCCCTGCCATACTGACTGTCCTGCCAGCCCTGCAATACTGACTGTGTTGCCAGCCCTGCCATACTGACTGTCCTGCCAGCCCTGCCATACTGACTGTCCTGCCAGCCCTTCCATACTAACTGTCCTTCCAGTCCTGCCAGCCCTGCCATACTGACTGTCTTGCCAGTCCTGCCATACTGACTGTCTTGTCAGTCCTGCCATACTGACTGTCTTGCCAGCCCTGCCATACTAACTGTCCTGGCAGCCCTGCCATACTAACAGTCCTGCCAGCCCTGCCATACTGACTGTCCTGCCAGCCCTGCCATACTGGCGGTCTTGCCAGTCCTGCCATACTGACTGTCTTGCCAGCCCTGCCATACTAACTGTCCTGCCAGTCCTGCCATACTGACTGTCCTGCCAGCCCTGCCATACTGACTGTCCTGCCAGTCCTGCCATACTGACTGTCCAACCAGTCCTGCCATACTGACTGTCCTGCCAGTCCTGCCATACTGACTGTCCTGCCAGTCCTGCCATACTGACTGTCCTGCCAGCCCTGCCATACTGACTGTCCTGCCAGTCCTGCCATACTGACTGTCCTGCCAGTCCTGTCATACTGACTGTCCTGCCAGCCCTGCCATACTGACTGTCCTGCCAGTCTTGCCATACTGACTGTCCTGCCAGCCCTGCCATACTGACTGTCTTGCCAGCCCTGCCATACTGACTGTCCTGCCAGCCCTGCCATACTGACTGTCCGTCCAGCCCTGCCATACTGACTGTGTTGCCAGCCCTGCCATACTGACTGTCCTGCCAGTACTGCCATACTGACTGTCCTGCCAGTCCTGCCATACTGACTGTCCTGCCAGTCCTGCCATACTGACTGTCCTGCCAGCCCTGCCATACTGACTGTCCGGCCAGTCTTGCCATACTGACTGTCCTGCCAGCCCTGCCATGCTGACTGTCTTGCCAGCCCTGCCATACTGACTGTCCTGCCAGCCCTGCCATACTGACTGTCCTGCCAGCCCTGCCATACTGACTGTGTTGCCAGTCCTGCCATACTGACTGTCCTGCCAGTCCTGCCATACTGACTGTCCTGCCAGTCCTGCCATACTGACTGTCCTGCCAGTCCTGTCATACTGACTGTCCTGCCAGTCCTGCCATACTGACTGTCCTGCCAGCCCTGCCATACTGACTGTCCTGCCAGTCCTGCCATACTGACTGTCCTGCCAGTCCTGTCATACTGACTGTCCTGCCAGCCCTGCCATACTGACTGTCCTGCCAGTCTTGCCATACTGACTGTCCTGCCAGCCCTGCCATACTGACTGTCTTGCCAGCACTGCCATACTGACTGTCCTGTCAGCCCTGCCATACTGACTGTCCGTCCAGCCCTGCCATACTGACTGTGTAGCCAGCCCTGCCATACTGACTGTCCTGCCAGTACTGCCATACTGACTGTCCTGCCAGTCCTGCCATACTGACTGTCCTGCCAGTCCTGCCATACTGACTGTCCTGCCAGCCCTGCCATACTGACTGTCCGGCCAGTCCTGCCATACTGACTGTCCTGCCAGCCCTGCCATGCTGACTGTCTTGCCAGCCCTGCCATACTGACTGTCCTGCCAGTCCTGTCATACTGACTGTCTTGCCAGCCCTGCCATACTGACTGTCCTGCCAGCCCTGCCATACTGACTGTCCTGCCAGTCCTGCCATACTGACTGTCCTGCCAGTCCTGTCATACTGACTGTCCTGCCAGCCCTGCCATACTAACTGTCCTGCCAGTCTTGCCATACTGACTGTCCTGCCAGCCCTGCCATACTGACTGTCTTGCCAGCCCTGCCATACTGACTGTCCTGTCAGCCCTGCCATACTGACTGTCCGTCCAGCCCTGCCATACTGACTGTGTTGCCAGCCCTGCCATACTGACTGTCCTGCCAGTACTGCCATACTGACTGTCCTGCCAGTCCTGCCATACTGACTGTCCTGCCAGTCCTGCCATACTGACTGTCCTGCCAGCCCTGCCATACTGACTGTCCGGCCAGTCCTGCCATACTGACTGTCCTGCCAGCCCTGCTATGCTGACTGTCTTGCCAGCCCTGCCATACTGACTGTCCTGCCAGTCCTGTCATACTGACTGTCCTGCCAGCCCTGCCATACTGACTGTCCTGCCAGTCTTGCCATACTGACTGTCCTGCCAGCCCTGCCATACTGACTGTCTTGCCAGCCCTGCCATACTGACTGTCCTGCCATCCCTGCCATACTAACTGTCCTGCCAGGCCTGCCATACTGATTGTCCTGCCAGCCCTGCCATACTGACTGTCCTGCCAGCCCTGCCATACTGACTGTCCTGCCAGTCCTGCCATACTGACTGTCCTGCTAGCCCTGCAATACTGACTGTGTTGCCAGTCCAGCCATACTGACTGTCCTGCCAGTCCTGCTATACTGACTGTCCTGCCAGCCCTGCCATACTGACTGTCCTGCCAGCCCTGCCATACTGCCTGTCCTGCCAGTCCTGCCATACTGACTGTCCTGCCAGCCCTGCCATACTGACTGTGTTGCCAGTCCTGCCATACTGACTGTCCTGCCAGTCCTGCCATACTGACTGTCCTGCCAGTCCTGCCATACTGACTGTCCTGCCAGTCCTGCCATACTGACTGTCCTGCCAGCCCTGCCATACTGACTGTCCTGCCAGCCCTGCCATACTGACTGTCCTGCCAGTCCTGCCATACTGACTGTCCTGCCAGTTCTGCCATACTGACTGTCCTGCCAGTCCTGCCATACTGACTGTCCTGCCAGCCCTGCCATACTGACTGTCCTGCCAGTCCTGCCATACTGACTGTCCTGCCAGCCCTGCCATACTGACTGTCCTGCCAGCCCTGCCATACTGACTGTCTTGCCAGCCCTGCCATACTGACTGTCCTGCCAGTCCTGCCATACTGACTGTCCTGCCAGCCCTGCCATACTGACTGTCCTGCTAGCCCTGCCATACTGACTGTCCTGCCAGCCCTGCCATACTGACTGTGTTGCCAGCCCTGCCATACTGACTGTCCTGCCAGCCCTGCCATACTGACTGTACTGCCAGCCCTGCCATACTGACTGTCCTGCCAACCCTGCCATACTGACTGTCCTGCCAGTCCTGCCATACTGACTGTCCTGCCAGCCCTGCCATACTGACTGTGTTGCCAGCCCTGCCATACTGACTGTCCTGCCAGCCCTGCCATACTGACTGTCCTGCCAGCCCTGCCATACTGACTGTGTTGCCAGCCTTGCCATACTGACTGTCCTGACAGGCCCTGCCATACTCACTGTCCTGCCAGCCCTGCCATACTGACTGTCCTGCCAGCCCTTCCATACTGACTGTGTTGCCAGCCCTGCCATACTGACTGTCTTGCCAGCCCTGCCATACTAACTGTCTTGCTAGCTCTGCCATACTAACCGTCCTGCTAGCCCTGCCATACTGACTGTGTTGCCAGCCCAGCCATACTGACTGTCTTGCCAGCCCTGCCATACTGACTGTCTTGCCAGCCCTGCCATACTGATTGTGTTGCCAGCCTTGCCATACTGACTGTCTTGCCAGCCCTGCCATACTGACTGTGTTGCCAGCTCTGCCATACTGACTGTCTTGCCAGCTATACTGACTGTCTTGCCAGCCCTGCCATACTGACTGTCTGGCCAGCCCTCCTATACTGACTGTGTTGCTAGCCCTGCCATACTAACTGTGTTGCCAGCCCTGCCATACTGTGTTGCCAGCCCTCCTATACTGACTGTGTTGCCAGCCCTGCCATGCTAACTGTGTTGCCAGCCCTGCCATACTGATTGTCCTGCTAGCCCTGCCATACTAACTGTGTTGCCAGCCCTGCCATACTGACTGTGTTGCCAGCCCTGCCAAACTGACTGTCCTGCCAGCCCTGCCATATTGACTGTCCTGCCAGCCCTGCCATACTGACTGTCCTGCCAGCCCTGCCATACTGACTGTCCTGCCAGTCCTGCCATACTGACTGTCCTGCCAGTCCTGCCATACTGACTGTCCTGCCAGTCCTGCCATACTGACTGTCCTGCCAGCCCTGCCATACTGACTGTCCTGCCAGTCCTGCCATACTGACTGTCCTGCCAGTCCTGTCATACTGACTGTCCTGCCAGCCCTGCCATACTGACTGTCCTGCCAGTCTTGCCATACTGACTGTCCTGCCAGCCCTGCCATACTGACTGTCTTGCCAGCCCTGCCATACTGACTGTCCTGTCAGCCCTGCCATACTGACTGTCCGTCCAGCCCTGCCATACTGACTGTGTTGCCAGCCCTGCCATACTGACTGTCCTGCCAGTACTGCCATACTGACTGTCCTGCCAGTCCTGCCATACTGACTGTCCTGCCAGTCCTGCCATACTGACTGTCCTGCCAGCCCTGCCATACTGACTGTCCGGCCAGTCCTGCCATACTGACTGTCCTGCCAGCCCTGCCATGCTGACTGTCTTGCCAGCCCTGCCATACTGACTGTCCTGCCAGTCCTGTCATACTGACTGTCCTGCCAGCCCTGCCATACTGACTGTCCTGCCAGCCCTGCCATACTGACTGTCCTGCCAGTCCTGCCATACTGACTGTCCTGCCAGTCCTGTCATACTGACTGTCCTGCCAGCCCTGCCATACTAACTGTCCTGCCAGTCTTGCCATACTGACTGTCCTGCCAGCCCTGCCATACTGACTGTCTTGCCAGCCCTGCCATACTGACTGTCCTGTCAGCCCTGCCATACTGACTGTCCGTCCAGCCCTGCCATACTGACTGTGTTGCCAGCCCTGCCATACTGACTGTCCTGCCAGTACTGCCATACTGACTGTCCTGCCAGTCCTGCCATACTGACTGTCCTGCCAGTCCTGCCATACTGACTGTCCTGCCAGCCCTGCCATACTGACTGTCCGGCCAGTCCTGCCATACTGACTGTCCTGCCAGCCCTGCTATGCTGACTGTCTTGCCAGCCCTGCCATACTGACTGTCCTGCCAGTCCTGTCATACTGACTGTCCTGCCAGCCCTGCCATACTGACTGTCCTGCCAGTCTTGCCATACTGACTGTCCTGCCAGCCCTGCCATACTGACTGTCTTGCCAGCCCTGCCATACTGACTGTCCTGCCATCCCTGCCATACTAACTGTCCTGCCAGGCCTGCCATACTGATTGTCCTGCCAGCCCTGCCATACTGACTGTCCTGCCAGCCCTGCCATACTGACTGTCCTGCCAGTCCTGCCATACTGACTGTCCTGCCAGCCCTGCCATACTGACTGTGTTGCCAGTCCAGCCATACTGACTGTCCTGCCAGTCCTGCTATACTGACTGTCCTGCCAGCCCTGCCATACTGACTGTCCTGCCAGCCCTGCCATACTGCCTGTCCTGCCAGTCCTGCCATACTGACTGTCCTGCCAGCCCTGCCATACTGACTGTGTTGCCAGTCCTGCCATACTGACTGTCCTGCCAGTCCTGCCATACTGACTGTCCTGCCAGTCCTGCCATACTGACTGTCCTGCCAGTCCTGCCATACTGACTGTCCTGCCAGCCCTGCCATACTGACTGTCCTGCCAGCCCTGCCATACTGACTGTCCTGCCAGTCCTGCCATACTGACTGTCCTGCCAGTTCTGCCATACTGACTGTCCTGCCAGTCCTGCCATACTGACTGTCCTGCCAGCCCTGCCATACTGACTGTCCTGCCAGTCCTGCCATACTGACTGTCCTGCCAGCCCTGCCATACTGACTGTCCTGCCAGCCCTGCCATACTGACTGTCTTGCCAGCCCTGCCATACTGACTGTCCTGCCAGTCCTGCCATACTGACTGTCCTGCCAGCCCTGCCATACTGACTGTCCTGCTAGCCCTGCCATACTGACTGTCCTGCCAGCCCTGCCATACTGACTGTGTTGCCAGCCCTGCCATACTGACTGTCCTGCCAGCCCTGCCATACTGACTGTACTGCCAGCCCTGCCATACTGACTGTCCTGCCAACCCTGCCATACTGACTGTCCTGCCAGTCCTGCCATACTGACTGTCCTGCCAGCCCTGCCATACTGACTGTGTTGCCAGCCCTGCCATACTGACTGTCCTGCCAGCCCTGCCATACTGACTGTCCTGCCAGCCCTGCCATACTGACTGTGTTGCCAGCCTTGCCATACTGACTGTCCTGACAGGCCCTGCCATACTCACTGTCCTGCCAGCCCTGCCATACTGACTGTCCTGCCAGCCCTTCCATACTGACTGTGTTGCCAGCCCTGCCATACTGACTGTCTTGCCAGCCCTGCCATACTAACTGTCTTGCTAGCTCTGCCATACTAACCGTCCTGCTAGCCCTGCCATACTGACTGTGTTGCCAGCCCAGCCATACTGACTGTCTTGCCAGCCCTGCCATACTGACTGTCTTGCCAGCCCTGCCATACTGATTGTGTTGCCAGCCTTGCCATACTGACTGTCTTGCCAGCCCTGCCATACTGACTGTGTTGCCAGCTCTGCCATACTGACTGTCTTGCCAGCTATACTGACTGTCTTGCCAGCCCTGCCATACTGACTGTCTGGCCAGCCCTCCTATACTGACTGTGTTGCTAGCCCTGCCATACTAACTGTGTTGCCAGCCCTGCCATACTGTGTTGCCAGCCCTCCTATACTGACTGTGTTGCCAGCCCTGCCATGCTAACTGTGTTGCCAGCCCTGCCATACTGATTGTCCTGCTAGCCCTGCCATACTAACTGTGTTGCCAGCCCTGCCATACTGACTGTGTTGCCAGCCCTGCCAAACTGACTGTCCTGCCAGCCCTGCCATATTGACTGTCCTGCCAGCCCTGCCATATTGACTGTCCTGCCAGCCCTGTCATACTGTCTTACCAGCCCTGCCATACTGACTGTGTTGCCAGCCCTGCCATACTGACTGTCCTGCCAGCCCTGTCATACTGACTGTCCTGCCAGTCCTGCCATACTGACTGTCCTGCCAGCCCTGCCATACTGACTGTGTTGCCAGCCCTGCCATACTGACTGTGTTGCCAGTTCTGCCATACTGACTGTCTTGCCATCCCTGCCATACTAACTGTCTTGCCAGCCCTGCCATACTAACTGTCCTGTCAGCCCTGTCATACTGACTGTGTTGCTAGCCCTACCATACTGACTGTCTTGCCAGCCCTGCCATACTGACTGTGTTTCCAGCCCTGCCATACTGACTGTCTTGCCAGCCCTGCTATACTAACTGTGTTGCCAGCCCTGCCATACTGACTGTGTTGCCAGCCCTGCCATACTGACTGTCTTGCCAGCCCTGCCATACTGTGTTGCCAGCCCTGCCATACTGTCTGTCTTGCCAGCCCTTCCATACTGACTGTCCTGCCAGCCCTGCTATACTGACTGTCCTGCCAGCCCTGCCATACTGACTGTCTTGCCAGCCCTGCCATACTGACTGTCCTGCCAGCCCTGCCATACTAACTGTCCTGCCAGTCCTGCCATACTGACTGTCCTGCCAGCCCTGCCATACTGACTGTCATGCCAGCCCTGCCATACTGACTGTCCTGCCAGTCCTGCCATACTGACTGTCCTGCCAGCCCTGCCATACTGACTGTGTTGCCAGCTATACTGACTGTCTTGCCAGCCCTGCCATACTGACTGTCTGGCCAGCCCTCCTATACTGACTGTGTTGCCAGCCCTGCCATACTAACTGTGTTGCCAGCCCTGCCATACTGTGTTGCCAGCCCTCCTATACTGACTGTGTTGCCAGCCCTGCCATGCTAACTGTGTTGCCAGCCCTGCCATACTGAGTGTCCTGCCAGCCCTGCCATACTAACTGTGTTGCCAGCCCTGCCATACTGTGTTGCCAGCCCTCCTATACTGACTGTGTTGCCAGCCCTGCCATACTGTGTTGCCAGCCCTCCTATACTAACTGTGTTGCCAGCCCTGCCATACTGACTGTGTTGCCAGCCCTGCCAAACTGACTGTCCTGCCAGCCCTGCCATATTGACTGTCCTGCCAGCCCTGCCATATTGACTGTCCTGCCAGCCCTGTCATACTGTCTTACCAGCCCTGCCATACTGACTGTGTTGCCAGCCCTGCCATACTGACTGTCCTGCCAGCCCTGCCATACTGACTGTCCTGCCAGTCCTGCCATACTGACTGTCCTGCCAGCCCTGCCATACTGACAGTGTTGCCAGCCCTGCCATACTGACTGTGTTGCCAGTTCTGCCATACTGACTGTCTTGCCAGCCCTGCCATACTAACTGTCTTGCCAGCCCTGCCATACTAACTGTCCTGCTAGCCCTGCCATACTGACTGTGTTGCCAGCTTTACCATACTGACTGTCTTGCCAGCCCTGCCATACTGACTGTCTTGCCAGCCCTGCCAAACCAACTGTGTTGCCAGCCCTGCCATACTGACTGTGTTTCCAGCCCTGCCATTCTGACTGTCTTGCCAGCCCTGCTATACTGTGTTGCCAGCCCTGCCATACTGACTGTGTTGCCAGCCCTGCCATACTGACTGTCTTGCCAGCCCTGCCATACTGTGTTGCCAGCCCTGCCATACTGACTGTCTTGCCAGCCCTTCCATACTAACTGTGTTGCCAGCCCTCCTATACTGACTGTGTTGCCAGCCCTGCCATACTAACTGTGTTGCCAGCCCTGCCATACTGACTATGTTGCCAGCCCTGCCATACTAACTGTGTTGCCCGCTCTGCCATACTGACTGTGTTGCCAGCCCTGCCATACTAACTGTGTTGCCAGCCCTTCCATACTGACTGTGTTGCCAGCCCTGCCATACTGACTGTCTTGCCAGTCCTGCCATACTAACTGTTTTGCCAGCCCTGCAATACTGACTGTGTTGCCAGCCCTGCCATACTAACTGTTTTGCCAGCCCTGCTATACTGACTGTGTTGCCAGCCCTGCCATACTAACTGTTTTGCCAGCTTTGCCATACTGTGTTGCCAGCGCTGCCATACTAACTGTGTTGCCAGCCCGGCCATACTGTGTTGCCAGCCCTGCCATACTAACTGTGTTGCCAGCCCTGCCATACTGACTGTGTTGCCAGCCCTGACATAGTGATAGCAGACATCACGGCAACACTCACCTCCATCAGGTCTTGGAGCTGCAGTGTTTAAAAGGCCAAAGCGAAAGTTATTTTCAATCATCAGTCTGCCTCGTTGGCCAATGGGGGTTAAAAAGCCTTACAATAGATCGTCGACACAAATAAAAACAATGCCGGGTTTGTCCACTCCGCTATTTCTCCTCTAATATATCTCTTCCTCTCCACTCACTCTCTAGCTTCTGAAATTTATTCTGACAATCATGAGACACTTTTTCAACTGGTAATTTCAATGGATTCAGCCCTAATTCTTCATCACTGACTGTTGTAAAATATTGCTGGAAATGTCTATATTTTCCGTTTGTTCTGACAAAACTTTGTCTTCCCCTTCAACAGCAACAGGAACTGATGTGAGTTTCTTAAACATGGCAGCAATTGACAGGTTGTCAAACAGGGCAATAATTGCCATGTTTTCAAACATGGCAACAATTGATAGGTTCTCAAAAATGGCAACAATTGACAGGTTCTCAAACATGGCAAACATTGACAGGTTCTCAAACATGGCAACAATTGACAGGTTCTCAAACATGGCAACAATTGACAGGTTCTCAAACATGGACACAATTGACAGGTTCTCAAAAATGGCAACAATTGACAGGTTCACAAACATGAACACAATTGACAGGTTCACAAACATGGCAACAATTGACAGGTTCACAAACATGGCAACAGTTGACAGGTTCTCAAACATGGCAACAATTGACAGGTTCTCAAAAATGGCAACAATTGACAGGTTCACAAACATGAACACAATTGACAGGTTCACAAACATGGCAACAATTGACAGGTTCTCAAACATGGCAACAATTCTTCACCCTGATCTTACTGTTCAGATGTTCCATCTTGCTCGTGAAGGATTGGAGGCAATCAATGAATTGTATAGATGATTAAATCATTCTTGGGTCTGATGATTCCGTTGATGAAGTGATGACAACTCTCCGGCAAGTAGGCCGGACGCTCAGCCAAGCCTTGACAGCCAACACGGCACAAAAGGTCTTCTTAAACACTAAGCCATTTTTGTTTTGTTTTTCTCTATGTTCAAATACTCACTCGGATATGAGATGACTCTGATATGATATGACACTGATATGGTATAATATGCCACTGATATGGTATAATATGACACTGATACGATATAATATGCCACTGATATGGTATAATATGCCACTGATATGGTATAATATGACACTGATACGATATAATATGCCACTGATATGGTATAAAATGCCACTGATATGGTATAATATGACACTGATACGATATAATATGCCACTGATACGATATAATATGCCACTGATATGGTATAATATGACACTGATATGGTATAATATGCCACTGATACGATATAATATGCCACTGATATGGTATAATATGCCACTGATATGGTATAATATGCCACTGATATGGTATAATATGCCACTGATACGATATAATATGCCACTGATATGGTATAATATGCCACTGATATGGTATAATATGACACTGATATGATATAATATGCCACTGATATGGTATAATATTCCACTGATATGGTATAATATGCCACTGATATGGTATAATATGCCACTGATACGATATAATATGCCACTGATATGGTATAATATGCCACTGATATGGTATAATATGACACTGATATGGTATAATATGCCACTGATATGGTATAATATGCCACTGATATGGTATAATATGACACTGATATGGTATAATATGCCACTGATATGGTATAATATGACACTGATACGATATAATATGGCACTGATATGATATAATATGACACTGATATGATATAATATGACACTGATATGATATAATGACACTGAAATATGATATGATATGACACTAATATGATATGATATGACACTGATATGATATGATATGACACTGATATGATATAATGACACTGAAATAAGATATAATATGACACTGATATGTTATGATATGACACTGATATGATATGATATGACACTGATATTATATGATATGACACTGATATGATATGATATGACACTGATATTTGATATGACACTGATATGATATCATATGATACAAGTCTAACTGATATTATGAACTGACATGACAATACACAATATTAATTTTTTCATCGAAAATTTTTCCAACTTAATGTTGGTGGAAGATTGGAATACGTGGAACAAAAATTCTCCCTGTACACCACCAGCTGGTGTTCCACCTGTACACCACCAGCTGGTGTTCCCCTGTACACCACCAGCTGGTGTTCCCCCTGTACACCACCAGCTGGTGTTCCACCTGTACACCACCAGCTGGTGTTCCCCTGTACACCACCAGCTGGTGTTCCCCCAGTACACCACCAGCTGGTGTTCCCCCTGTACACCACCAGCTGGTGTTTCCCTGTACACCACCAGCTGGTGTTCCCCTGTACACCACCAGCTGGTGTTCCCCTGTACACCACCAGCTGGTGTTCCCCCTGTACACCACCAGCTAATGATCCACTGTACACCACCAGCTGGTGTTCCCCCTGTACACCACCAGCTGGTGTTCCCCCTGTACACCACCAGCTGGTGTTCCCCTGTACACCACCAGCTGGTGTTCCCCAGTACACCACAAGCTGGTGTTCCCCCTGTACACCACCAGCTGGTGTTCCCCTGTACACCACCAGCTGGTGTTCCACCTGTACACCACCAGCTGGTGTTCCCCTGTACACCACCAGCTGGTGTTCCCCTGTACACCACCAGCTGGTGTTCCCCTGTACACCACCAGCTGGTGTTCCCCCTGTACACCCCCAGCTAATGATCCCCTGTACACCACCAGCTGGTGTTCCCCTGTACACCACCAGCTGGTGTTCCCCTGTACACCAGCTGGTGTTCCCCTGTACACCACCAGCTGGTGTTCCCCTGTACACCAGCTGGTGTTCCCCTGTACACCACCAGCTAATGATCCCCTGTACACCACCAGCTGGTGTTCCCCTGTACACCAGCTGGTGTTCCCCTGTACACCACCAGCTGGTGTTCCCCTGTACACCACCAGCTGGTGTTCCCCCTGTACACCACCAGCTAATGATCCCCTGTACACCACCAGCTGGTGTTCCCCTGTACACCACCAGCTGGTGTTCCCCTGTACACCAGCTGGTGTTCCCCTGTACACCACCAGCTGGTGTTCCCCTGTACACCACCAGCTGGTGTACCCCTGTACACCACCAGCTGGTGTTCCCCCTGTACACCACCAGCTGGTGTTCCCCTGTACACCCCAGCTGGTGTTCCCCTGTACACCACCAGCTGGTGTTCCCCTGTACACCACCAGCTGGTGTTCCCCTGTACACCACCAGCTGGTGTTCCCCCTGTACACCACCAGCTGGTGTTCCCCTGTACACCACCAGCTGGTGTTCCCCCTGTACACCACCAGCTGGTGTTCCCCCTGTACACCACCAGCTGGTGTTCCCCTGTACACCACCAGCTGGTGTTCCCCCTGTACACCACCAGCTGGTGTTACCCCTGTACACCACCAGCTGGTGTTCCCCCTGTACACCACCAGCTGGTGTTCCCCTGAACACCACCAGTTGGTGTTCCACCTGTACACCACCAGCTGGTGTTCCACCTGTACACCACCAGCTGGTGTTCCACCTGTACACCACCAGCTGGTGTTACCCCTGTACACCAGCTAGTGTTCCATCTGTACACCACCAGCTAGTGTTCCACATTCACACCACCAGCTGGTGTTCCACCTTCACACCACCAGCTGGTGTTCCACCTTCACACCAACAGCTGGTGTTCCCCTGTACACCACCAGCTGGTGTTCCCCTGTACACCACCAGCTGGTGTTCCCCTGTACACCACCAGCTGGTGTTCCCCTGTACACCACCAGCTGGTGTACGCCTGTACACCAGCTAGTGTTCCACCTGTACACCACCAGCTAGTGTTCCACCTTCACACCACCAGCTGGTGTTCCACCTTCACACCACCAGCTGGTGTTCCACCTTCACACCACCAGCTGGTGTTCCCCTGTACACCACCAGCTGGTGTTCCACCTGTACACCACCAGCTGGTGTTCCCCTGTACACCACCAGCTGGTGTACCCCTGTACACCAGCTAGTGTTCCACCTGTACACCACCAGCTGGTGTTCCACCTTCACACCACCAGCTGGTGTTCCACCTTCACACCACCAGCTGGTGTTCCCCTGTACACCACCAGCTGGTGTTCCCCTGTACACCACCAGCTGGTGTTCCCCTGTACACCACCAGCTGGTGTTCCCCTGTACACCACCAGCTGGTGTACCCCTGTACACCATCTAGTGTTCCAACTGTACACCACCAGCTGGTGTTCCCCTGTACACCACCAGCTGGTGTTCCCCTGTACACCACCAGCTGGTGTTCCCCTGTACACCACCAGCTGGTGTTCCCCTCTACACCCCCAGCTGGTGTTCCCATGTACACCACCAGCTGGTGTTCCCCTGTACACCACCAGCTGGTGTTCCCCTGTACACCACCAGCTGGTGTTCCCCAGTACACCACCAGCTGGTGTTCCCATGTACACCACCAGCTGGTGTTCCACCTGTACTCCACCAGCTGGTGTTCCCCCTGTACACCACCAGCTGGTGTTCCCCCTGTACACCACCAGCTGGTGTTCCCCTGTACACCACCAGCTGGTGTTCCCCAGTACACCACCAGCTGGTGTTCCCCTGTACACCACCAGCTGGTGTACCCCTGTACACCACCAGCTGGTGTTCCACCTTCACACCACCAGCTGGTGTACCCCTGTACACCACCAGCTGGTGTTCCACCTTCACACCACCAGCTGGTGTTCCCCCTGTACACCAGCTGGTGTTCCCCTGTACACCACCAGCTGGTGTTCCCCTGTACACCACCAGCTGGTGTTCCCCCTGTACACCACCAGCTGGTGTTCCCCTGTACACCACCAGCTGGTGTTCCACCTGTACACCACCAGCTGGTGTTCCCCCTGTACACCACCAGCTGGTGTTCCCCCTGTACACCACCAGCTGGTGTTCCCCTGTACACCACCAACTGGTGTTCCCCAGTACACCACCAGCTGGTGTTCCCCTGTACACCACCAGCTGGTGTTCCACCTTCACACCACCAGCTGGTGTACCCCTGTACACCACCAGCTGGTGTTCCACCTTCACACCACCAGCTGGTGTTCCCCCTGTACACCACCAGCTGGTGTTCCCCCTGTACACCACTAGCTGGTGTTCCCCCTGTACACCACCAGCTGGTGTTCCCCTGTACACCACCAGCTGGTGTTCCCCTGTACACCACCAGCTGGTGTTCCCCTGTACACCACCAGCTGGTGTACCCCTGTACACCAGCTGGTGTTCCCCCTGTACACCACCAGCTGGTGTTCCACCTGTACACCACCAGCTGGTGTTCCACCTTCACACCACCAGCTGGTGTTCCACCTTCACACCACCAGCTGGTGTTCCACCTTCACACCACCAGCTGGTGTTCCCCTGTACACCACCAGCTGGTGTTCCACCTGTACACCACCAGCTGGTGGTCCCCTGTACACCACCAGCTGGTGTACCCCTGTACACCAGCTAGTGTTCCACCTGTACACCACCAGCTGGTGTTCCCCCTGTACACCACCAGCTGGTGTTCCCCTGTACACCACCAACTGGTGTTCCCCAGTACACCACCAGCTGGTGTTCCCCTGTACACCACCAGCTGGTGTTCCACCTTCACACCACCAGCTGGTGTACCCCTGTACACCACCAGCTGGTGTTCCACCTTCACACCACCAGCTGGTGTTCCCCCTGTACACCACCAGCTGGTGTTCCCCCTGTACACCACTAGCTGGTGTTCCCCCTGTACACCACCAGCTGGTGTTCCCCTGTACACCACCAGCTGGTGTTCCCCTGTACACCACCAGCTGGTGTTCCCCTGTACACCACCAGCTGGTGTACCCCTGTACACCAGCTGGTGTTCCCCCTGTACACCACCAGCTGGTGTTCCACCTGTACACCACCAGCTGGTGTTCCACCTTCACACCACCAGCTGGTGTTCCACCTTCACACCACCAGCTGGTGTTCCACCTTCACACCACCAGCTGGTGTTCCCCTGTACACCACCAGCTGGTGTTCCACCTGTACACCACCAGCTGGTGGTCCCCTGTACACCACCAGCTGGTGTACCCCTGTACACCAGCTAGTGTTCCACCTGTACACCACCAGCTGGTGTTCCACCTTCACACCACCAGCTGGTGTTCCCCTGTACACCACCAGCTGGTGTTCCCCCTGTACACCACCAGCTGGTGTTCCACCTGTACACCACCAGCTGGTGTTCCACCTGTACACCACCAGCTGGTGTTCCCCCTGTACACCACCAGCTGGTGTTCCCCCTGTACACCACCAGCTGGTGTTCCCCTGTACACCACCAGCTGGTGTTCCACCTGTACACCACCAGCTGGTGTTCCCCCTGTACACCCCCAGCTGGTGTTCCCCTGTACACCACCAGCTGGTGTTCCCCTGTACACCACCAGCTGGTGTTCCCCTGTACACCACCAGCTGGTGTTCCCCCTGTACACCACCAGCTGGTGTTCCCCTGTACACCACCAGCTGGTGTTCCACCTGTACACCACCAGATGGTGTTCCCCTGTACACCACCAGCTGGTGTTCCCCCTGTACACCCCCAGCTGGTGTTCCCCTGTACACCACCAGCTGGTGTTCCCCTGTACACCACCAGCTGGTGTTCCCCTGTACACCACCAGCTGGTGTTCCACCTGTACACCACCAGCTGGTGTTCCCCCTGTACACCACCAGCTGGTGTTCCCCCTGTACACCACCAGCTGGTGTTCCCCTGTACACCACCAACTGGTGTTCCCCAGTACACCACCAGCTGGTGTTCCCCTGTACACCACCAGCTGGTGTTCCACCTTCACACCACCAGCTGGTGTACCCCTGTACACCACCAGCTGGTGTTCCACCTTCACACCACCAGCTGGTGTTCCCCCTGTACACCACCAGCTGGTGTTCCCCCTGTACACCACTAGCTGGTGTTCCCCCTGTACACCACCAGCTGGTGTTCCCCTGTACACCACCAGCTGGTGTTCCCCTGTACACCACCAGCTGGTGTTCCCCTGTACACCACCAGCTGGTGTACCCCTGTACACCAGCTGGTGTTCCCCCTGTACACCACCAGCTGGTGTTCCACCTGTACACCACCAGCTGGTGTTCCACCTTCACACCACCAGCTGGTGTTCCACCTTCACACCACCAGCTGGTGTTCCACCTTCACACCACCAGCTGGTGTTCCCCTGTACACCACCAGCTGGTGTTCCACCTGTACACCACCAGCTGGTGTTCCCCTGTACACCACCAGCTGGTGTACCCCTGTACACCAGCTAGTGTTCCACCTGTACACCACCAGCTGGTGTTCCACCTTCACACCACCAGCTGGTGTTCCCCTGTACACCACCAGCTGGTGTTCCCCCTGTACACCACCAGCTGGTGTTCCACCTGTACACCACCAGCTGGTGTTCCACCTGTACACCACCAGCTGGTGTTCCCCCTGTACACCACCAGCTGGTGTTCCCCCTGTACACCACCAGCTGGTGTTCCCCTGTACACCACCAGCTGGTGTTCCACCTGTACACCACCAGCTGGTGTTCCCCCTGTACACCCCCAGCTGGTGTTCCCCTGTACACCACCAGCTGGTGTTCCCCTGTACACCACCAGCTGGTGTTCCCCTGTACACCACCAGCTGGTGTTCCCCCTGTACACCACCAGCTGGTGTTCCCCTGTACACCACCAGCTGGTGTTCCACCTGTACACCACCAGATGGTGTTCCCCTGTACACCACCAGCTGGTGTTCCCCCTGTACACCCCCAGCTGGTGTTCCCCTGTACACCACCAGCTGGTGTTCCCCTGTACACCACCAGCTGGTGTTCCCTGTACACCACCAGCTGGTGTTCCCCCTGTACACCACCAGCTGGTGTTCCCCCTGTACACCACCAGCTGGTGTTCCCCCTGTACACCACCAGCTGGTGTTCCCCCTGTACACCCCCAGCTGGTGTTCCCCTGTACACCACCAGCTGGTGTTCCCCAGTACACCACCAGCTGGTGTTCCCCTGTACACCCCCAGCTAATGATCCCCTGTACACCACCAGCTGGTGTTCCCCTGTACACCACCAGCTGGTGTTCCCCTGTACACCACCAGCTGGTGTTCCCCAGTACACCACCAGCTGGTGTTCCCCTGTACACCACCAGCTGGTGTTCCCCAGTACACCACCAGCTGGTGTTCCCCAGTACACCACCAGCTGGTGTTCCCCTGTACACCCCCAGCTAATGATTCCCTGTACACCACCAGCTGGTGTTCCCCTGTACACCACCAGCTGGTGTTCCCCTGTACACCACCAGCTGGTGTTCCCCTGTACACCACCAGCTGGTGTTCCCCTGTACACCACCAGCTGGTGTTCCACCTGTACACCACCAGCTGGTGTTCCCCTGTACACCACCAGCTGGTATTCCCCCTGTACACCACCAGCTGGTGTTCCCCCCTGTACACCACCAGCTGGTGTTCCCCTGTACACCACCAGCTGGTGTTCCCCTGTACACCACCAGCTGGTGTTCCCCCTGTACACCACCAGCTGGTGTTCCCCCCTGTACACTACCAGCTGGTGTTCCCCTGTACACCACCAGCTGGTGTTCCCCCTGTACACCACCAGCTGGTGTTCCCCTGTACACCACCAGCTGGTGTTCCCCCCTGTACACCACCAGCTGGTGTTCCCCTGTACACCACCAGCTGGTGTTCCACCTGTACACCACCAGCTGGTGTTCCCCCTGTACACCACCAGCTGGTGTTCCCCTGTACACCACCATGCTGGTGTTCCCCCTGTACACCACCAGCTGGTGTTCCCCTGTACACCACCAGCTGGTGTTCCCCAGTACACCACCAGCTGGTGTTCCCCTGTACACCACCAGCTGGTGTTCCCCCTGTACACCACCAGCTGGTGTTCCCCTGTACACCACCAGCTGGTGTTCCCCCTGTACACCACCAGCTGGTGTTCCCCTGTACACCACCAGCTGGTGTTCCCCCTGTACACCACCAGCTGGTGTTCCCCTGTACACCACCAGCTGGTGTTCTCCTGTACACCACCAGCTGGTGTTCTCCTGTACACCACCAGCTGGTGTTCCCCTGTACACCACCAGCTGGTGTTCCCCCTGTACACCACCAGCTGGTGTTCTCCTGTACACCACCAGCTGGTGTTCTCCTGTACACCACCAGCTGGTGTTCCCCTGTACACCACCAGCTGGTGTTCCCCAGTACACCACCAGCTGGTGTTCCCCCTGTACACCACCAGCTGGTGTTCCCCCTGTACACCACCAGCTGGTGTTCCACCTGTACACCCCCAGCTGGTGTTCCCCTGTACACCACCAGCAAATGATCCCCCTGTACACCACCAGCTGGTGTTCCCCTGTACACCCCCAGCTGGTGTTCCCCTGTACACCACCAGCTAATGATCCCCTGTACACCACCAGCTGGTGTTTCCCTGTACACCACCAGCTGGTGTTCCCCTGTACACCACCAGCTGGTGTTCCCCCTGTACACCACCAGCTGGTGTTCCCCTGTACACCACCAGCTGGTGTTCCCCAGTACACCACCAGCTGGTGTTCCCCTGTACACCACCAGCTAATGATCCCCTGTACACCAGCTGGTGTTCCACCTTCACATCACCAGCTGGTGTTCCCCTGTACACCACCAGCTGGTGTTCCACCTTCACACCACCAGCTGGTGTTCCACCTGTACACCACCAGCTGGTGTTCCACCTGTACATCACCAGCTGGTGTTCACCTGTACACCAGCTGGTGTTCCACCTTCACATCACCAGCTGGTGTTCCCCTGTACACCACCAGCTGGTGTTCCACCTTCACACCACCAGCTGGTGTTCCCCTGTACACCACCAGCTGGTGTTCCCCTGTACACCCCCAGCTGGTGTTCCCCTGTACACCCCCAGCTGGTGTTCCCCTGTACACCACCAGCTGGTGTTCACCTGTACACCAGCTGGTGTTCCACCTTCACACCACCAGCTGGTGTTCCCCTGTACACCAGCTGGTGTTCCCCCTGTACACCACCAGCTAATGATTCCCTGTACACCACCAGCTGGTGTTCCCCCTGTACACCCCCAGCTAATGATCCCCTGTACACCAGCTGGTGTTCCATCTTCACACCACCAGCTGGTGTTCACCTGTACACCAGCTGGTGTTCCACCTGTACACCAGCTGGTGTTCACCTGTACACCAGCTGGTGTTCACCTGTACACCAGCTGGTGTTCCACCTGTACACCAGCTGGTGTTCACCTGTACACCAGCTGGTGTTCACCTGTACACCAGCTGGTGTTCCACCTGTACACCAGCTGGTGTTCCACCTGTACACCAGCTGGTGTTCCCCTCTACACCACCAGCTGGTGTTCCCCCTGTACACCACCAGCTGGTGTTCCCCTCTACACCACCAGCTGGTGTTCCCCCTGTACACCACCAGCTGGTGTTCCCCTCTACACCACCAGCTGGTGTTCCCCTCTTCACCACCAGCTGGTGTTCCTCTGTACATCACCAGCTGGTGTTCACCCTGTACACCACCAAGATCCCTTGTCACCAGGCCTGGTGGTGGCTGGTGAGGTCCTTGTCACCAGGCCTGGTGGTGGCTGGTGAGGTCCTGGTCACCAGGCCTGGTGGTGGCTGGTGAGGTCCTGGTCACCAGGCCTGGTGGTGGCTGGTGAGGTCCTGGTCACCACGCCTGGTGGTGGCTGGTGAGGTCCTGGTCACCAGGCCTGGTGGTGGCTGGTAAGGTCCTGGTCAACCACGCCTGGTGGTGGTTGGTGAGGTCCTTGTCACCAGGCCTGGTGGTGGCTGGAGAGGTCCTTGTCACCAGGCCTGGTGAGGGCTGGTGAGGTCCTTGTCACCAGGCCTGGTGGTGGCTGGTGAGGTCCTTGTCACCACGCCTGGTGGTGGCTGGTGAGGTCCTTGTCACCACGCCTGGTGGTGGCTGGTGAGGTCCTTGTCACCAGGCCTGGTGGTGGCTGGTGAGGTCCTTGTCACCAGGCCTGGTGAGGGCTGGTGAGGTCCTTGTCACCAGGCCTGGTGGTGGCTGGTGAGGTCCTTGTCACAAGGCCTGGTGAGGGCTGGTGAGGTCCTTGTCACCAGGCCTGGTGGTGGCTGGTGAGGTCCTTGTCACCAGGCCTGGTGGTGGCTGGTGAGGTCCTTGTCACCAGGCCTGGTGGTGGCTGGTGAGGTCCTTGTCACCAGGCCTGGTGGTGGCTGGTGAGGTCATTGTCACCAGGCCTGGTGGTGGCTGGTGAGGTCCTTGTCACCAGGCCTGGTGGTGGCTGGTGAGGTCCTGGTCACCACGCCTGGTGAGGGCTAAATATCACCAGAGAAGTTTGTCTCATTTGCTTATCTTACTCCTTTAAGTTGCATCAACTTGAGCAACAAAAGTGATGCTGCAAACTTGCTGATGATGGCAGCCAGGGTTATTTCTGGCCTCTAATTGTTCTTCCTGGTGAACCCCAGTCAGGGAACACGCTCCTTACTGGGGAAGTGGCTACCAGGAGCATGAGTTATGTAGCACGCTCCTTACTGGGGGAGTGGCTACCAGGAGCATGAGTCATGTAGCACCCTCCTTACTGGGGGAGTGGCTACCAGGAGCATGAGTTATGTAGCACGCTCCTTACTGGGGAGTGGCTACCGGGAGCATGAGTCATGTAGCACGCTCCTTACTGGGGAGTGGCTACCGGGAGCATGAGTCATGTAGCACGCTCCTTACTGGGGGAGTGGCTACCAGGAGCATGAGTCATGTAGCACGCTCCTTACTGGGGGAGTGACTACCGGGAGCATGAGTCACGTAGCACGCTCCTTACTGGGGGAGTGGCTACCAGGAGCATGAGTCACGTAGCACGCTCCTTACTGGGGGAGTGGCTACCAGGAGCATGAGTCACGGATCACGTTACTGGGGAGTGGCTACCAGGAGGATGAGTCACGTAGCACGCTCCTTACTGGGGGAGTGGCTACCAGGAGCATGAGTCATGTAGCACGCTCCTTACTGGGGGAGTGGCTACCAGGAGCATGAGTCACGTAGCACGCTCCTTACTGGGGAGTGGCTACCAGGAGCATGAGTCACGGAACACGTTACTGGGGAGTGGCTACCAGGAGCATGAGTCACGTAGCACGCTCCTTACTAGGGGAGTGGCTACCAGGAACATGAGTCACGTAGCACGCTCCTTACTGGGGAGTGGCTACCAGGAGCATGAGTCACGGAACACGTTACTGGGGAGTGGCTACCAGGAACATGAGTCACGTAGCACGCTCCTTACTAGGGGAGTGGCTACCAGGAGCATGAGTCACGGAACACGTTACTGGGGAGTGGCTACCAGGAACATGAGTCACGTAGCACGCTCCTTACTGGGGGAGTGGCTACCAGGAGCATGAGTCACGGAACACGTTACTGGGGAGTGGCTACCAGGAACATGAGTCACGTAGCACGCTCCTTACTGGGGGAGTGGCTACCAGGAGCATGAGTCACGGAACACGTTACTGGGGAGTGGCTACCAGGAGCATGAGTCACGGAACACGTTACTGGGTGTGGTGTGACAATGTCAGCGCCATGTATGGGTCTGCACTCCAACTCCATAATATTGGGCGCTATGTTTGCTGCTCCTGTCCGAAGAGGAGGTGGATGTGGCTGACCTGTGGTGGATGACGTACCAAGATCAGCGCCATCTAGGTTGTGGCTACACGTCACAATGTCAAGTCCTCGGTGAACGAGTGTTATCCCAGAGTTACCCAGTGTACAGTCCATCTGGTTAATGTCGGTTTATGTCCACAGAGGTGACCTATGGAGGCGATTGAGCTGTGGAGAGCAGTTTACCTTGGGCAGTCCACGAACTTTTAGCTTGGTCCTTGTTACGGCCCTCTCGGGACGCAACGGGGTTCTTACTCTGATGTTGTTAGAGGAAGTTGTATCCGACCCCAAGCCAGTAGTGGCTTTCAAGGAATGAGATCCGTGACGCAAGAAACTTAAAGGGGGAAGGGAAAGAAAGTTAAGAACTTAAGACTATAATATACCATCACCAAATAAATAATATATAAAAGAGTGCACAGGGGGAGGGGTATTAACACTGTACAGGGGAAATACACAATTGTCTTCTGCTGAAGACTCTGGATGCAGACTCTCGGTGCTGAGTCCTCGGTGCTTTCGTGGTCTCTTGACGAATCCTTCGACCAAGCTGAGTCTACCCCAGACACAGGCCAGCCAAAACACAGTTCCACTGGGGGCACCGCCGTGGAGGCCATCAACCACAAGTCCAGCAGGGCTGCTGGCAGGTTCCGGATCAGCAAGGCTGGTCAGGCCACTCCACGAACGATATAAGGGTAACGCCCTAGACAGGAGCCTCGTGTGATACCACAAATCACTCTCCTGTCCTCAGTACCCCAGTGGATAATCGTCTCCAGCAGTCGGTCCCGGGTAATCCTTCTACTGCCACTCCACTGACAGGGTAACACCACAGTGTTCTTCCGGGGGACGACTTCACAGCTGCTGCAGCAAAGCACAAGGTATGGAGACGGCTGCCTTGGGTAGACTGACTCAACGTCCATCACAGCAGTCCCAGGTCGACTCTGTAAGCAGACACGTCATCAATAACTGGGACACACTAAGGCACCTCACTTACAGGCTCAGACACAAACGCCCACCTATCCACTCCATAGATGGCGCTGGTGTCTGAGCACCACCTCACCAGAGGTCAGCAGCGGCTGTGTTGTGAGCTGAACCGGACTGGAAACTGGCCCTTGTGGCTGGTACACCTTGTCCTCACCAGGTGTCGTCGTCCATTTGGTGGGGGTTTCGGGAGCTGACCCACAGATGGCGCGGTCGTCACTGCTCCGTGCTCGGACGCTGGATCCGGGTTCGTAACACCTCCCCACCAAAAAGAATTTGGTTTGGGGTTCTATAAAATGAGACACAAACCAAATTAGTACGGCGACACAACTCCAAATGGACTCACATGCTTTATACACTGGAACGGCGAGGATGTCTCGTCCACAGAACTGTACGAAGGAGAAACACTGGCACAAAGGGAACTTGAAAATGGCAGGCGATGACCTGCCTGACGTAATTTTCCACATCTCCACTGCGATGTCAAGCAGGGGCATCATCTCACATCTCTCAAGTAAGAATCGGTGTGGACACGATCTGGGGCGACTCGACACTTCCCTATGTCGTGGCACCGATGATGGCTGGACACAGACGGCATTTCTGGTACCGATCCGGCGGTCCTTCAGGGAGTCGGGCACCTGGAATACAGGGGTCTGATAATTCAAAGTGACAGCGACAGCGGGTAAAACAGTACCTACAGCATACTCTACTAGGTCCACACCTAGTCCCAACGGGGCTGTTCGTACGTCGCAGATGGCATTCGCTCTGCCACCGTCAGGTCGACCAACGTTCCACATAACGCTGCATTGAGGCTCAGCAGTCACGCGGGGGGGTGTCAACCTGTCGGCAACAGTCACTCACATTATCATCTCTCGTACCTCCTGTATCAACCATCACCTTCCAGGTCCCTTCTTCAACTGCAACACTTGCAGTGCAAATCCCCAATCCCTGAGATCTCTTCACGATGTTCATGGGAGCCATCATCCTTCGGGTCGTCCACTGATCCTTACTGAGGACACACACGAGAATCAAACAAAATATCGCTAAGAAACATGGGGCCAATTGAGGGATAAGCTTCCCGAGCCTGTCATGTCCATAACCAGCTATATCCACTAGCCTGGTTTGGACCAAAGAGGGCACTAGACCTTTCGAACACACCTCACATACCTCTGACGTCTGGGGAATCTCTGGCCGGTTCAATGAACGCTGTACAATGCCATACCGCAAGTACACATCCGCCTTCGCTCCAGACTCGTTGGTATCCGTGGGTGCCTGCACACAAGGCCTCTCTTCTAGCTCAGGTACTTCTGCCATCGTAACCACATGTTCCTTGTCGAGAGAATCAGGAGACTCTGCTGGAATATTGTTGATCTGCAGGTGAGAGGACAAATTAAACCTGTTTGAATCCGGGTCTGCCTTTACCTGGATATTACCATTGCCTGTTACCTCAGACCGTGCTGTTCCGGTAGACTCGTCCGCGACCTTGGGAAGATTGATGCTCCAATCTGTCACCAAGTCGTTGGCTAGTACCACGTCAATCCCAGCCACAGGGAGGGTATCGACTACTGCCAACGCACATGTGCCGCTGAAGTAAGGCGAGTCGAGATGTACCGTCACTAAGGGGGCGATGTACTGCGTCCTAGGAAACCCAACCAGGACAACCTTTTGTCTCCCATCCACACTTACTCGCTCGGGTAACCAGTTCTTCACGATCAGGGACTGGGCTGCTCCACTATCTTTGAGCACTACAACAGATCTACCAGTATGATCACTCGTTACATACCCGCTTGAAGTGTGAGGGGCGAACAAACTTGATCCTTCCTGTGTCGTCGTCGACTGGTTTCCTGCTGGTGGTGTAACACAGCTCATCATCATCACTTCCCTACGTGCGCCACCACCTCTTCTGCCTCGGCACATAGCAGCTACATGCCCTTTCTGCCCACAAGTCCAGCACACCATATTCCTCCTCGGGCTCCGTTGTTTCGGACTGCTAGGACTTGTTCTTCGAGGGCTACTTGGGGGCGTCTTCTTAGCACTTTGTGGGACGGGTCTTTCCTCTTCGTCATGAGGTCTGTCAAACCGGCGCTGGTAATTCCTTGGGACGTACTTAGCAGACGGCCTATGAGTCAGGATGTACTCTTCAGCCATGGTGGCTGCCGCACTCAAGGTCTCTACCTGCTGTTCCTCTAAGTACGTCTTCAGGTCTCCAGACAAACAATCCTTGAAGTCCTCTAGCAGTATCAGCTGCTCGAGGTCTTCTTTGGTGTCCACCTTCCGAGAGGCACACCATTCCTGAAAAAGTCGCTCCTTGATAGTGGCGAATTCGGTGAAAGTGTGCTCTGAGGTCTTTTTCAGGTTCCGGAACTTCTGCCTGTATGCCTCAGGTACCAATTGGTACTCCATGAGCACAACCTTCTTCACCTTGTCATAATCGCCGGAGTCGTCAAGGGATAACGTAGAGTAGGCGATTTGGGCCTTCCCAGTCAAGACTGACTGTATCATGATGGCCCAATTCTCCCTTGGCCACTCCAAAGAGGCAGCGACTTTCTCGAAGGCTGCAAAGAACTTCGAAACTTCCCTCTCATTGAATTTGGGGACCATTTTGATGTTTCTTACCGGATCGAAACCGATGGTGTCCGTTGTTAGCCTCCGACCACCGCCTAATCGCAATACTTCTAGTTCATGTTGTCTCTGTCTTTCTTTTTCTTCTCTCTCTCGCTGTTTCTCTTCCCTTTCTCGCTCTTCTCTCTCTCTCTTTCTCGTTCTTCTCTCTCTCGTCTCTCTTCTCTTTCTCGTTCTTCTCTTTCTCGTTTCTCTTCTCTTTCTCGTTCTTCCCTTTCTCGTTTCTCTTCTCTTTCTCGTTTCTCTTCTAATTCTAGACGCCTCATCGCCAATTCCTTTTCTTTCATCTCCATTTCTTTATTTTTCATCTCCACTTCTTTATCTTTTAATTCTCGTTCTAATTCTAACTTCTTCCACTCTATCTCGCGATTTATCTCTAAGGCACGCATTTTGACTGTAAGAAAGCTAATGTTCAGCTCACCTGCATCACTGTCAATGTCGCTGCCTCTATCTTCCTTTTCCGTGGAAGCTATTTCCTCACCTTCCTTTGTACTAGGAGCCTCGCCTTCCTGTTTCTCTTCTGCCTTCAAGTGCCGGTGAACCTTGGACAACATCTCCACACGGGAATCACTGGCACGGATCTTGATCTCCAGGTAGGCGCTCACTAGTACAAGCTCTGGTTTGCTCAGATATTTTAATCTGGCAAGACAGTCCTCTCTGTTCAGAAAAGCCTGCACATCGTCCAGATCATCGATGGTAGCTTTCTCTGCCATTGTCACCGATGGAACACTTAACTAGCACTTGACACACCGCTTACACGTTAACACTTAACGCACCGAGCACAGTTCTACGTCAATATTGCACTTTATCGCACCAAACACTGCACTTGCCAATATTGCACGTAATCACTTCGGGCACCGCACTACGCAATATCGCACTTAATCACAGCGAACCCTTCGCTCTACAATATTGCACTGAATCACTGAGCACCGCACTAGTCAATATTGCACTTAATTGCTTAGTCACAGCGAGCACCGCACTGCACAATATTGCACTTAGTCACTCTTGAGCACCGCACAGGACGTATAACGTCACAATCGTCACACACAGGGGGAATTATATACAGGGATTACGCCACTTCACCACCCCTGTCAAACATACTTAACAAGGGGACGGATCCCGCTGGGGATGCCAATTATGTTACGGCCCTCTCGGGACGCAACGGGGTTCTTACTCTGATGTTGTTAGAGGAAGTTGTATCCGACCCCAAGCCAGTAGTGGCTTTCAAGGAATGAGATCCGTGACGCAAGAAACTTAAAGGGGGAAGGGAAAGAAAGTTAAGAACTTAAGACTATAATATACCATCACCAAATAAATAATATATAAAAGAGTGCACAGGGGGAGGGGTATTAACACTGTACAGAGGAAATACTCAATTGTCTTCTGCTGAAGACTCTGGATGCAGACTCTCGGTGCTGAATCCTCGGTGCTTTCGTGGTCTCTTGACGAATCCTTCGACCAAGCTGAGTCTACCCCAGACACAGGCCAGCCAAAACACAGTTCCACTGGGGGCACCGCCGTGGAGGCCGTCAACCACAAGTCCAGCAGGGCTGCTGGCAGGTTCCGGATCAGCAAGGCTGGTCAGGCCACTCCACGAACGATATAAGGGTAACGCCCTAGACAGGAGCCTCGTGTGATACCACAAATCACTCTCCTGTCCTCAGTACCCCAGTGGATAATCGTCTCCAGCAGTCGGTCCCGGGTAATCCTTCTACTGCCACTCCACTGACAGGGTAACACCACAGTGTTCTTCCGGGGGACGACTTCACAGCTGCTGCAGCAAAGCACAAGGTATGGAGACGGCTGCCTTGGGTAGACTGACTCAACGTCCATCACAGCAGTCCCAGGTCGACTCTGTAAGCAGACACGTCATCAATAACTGGGACACACTAAGGCACCTCACTTACAGGCTCAGACACAAACGCCCACCTATCCACTCCATAGATGGCGCTGGTGTCTGAGCACCACCTCACCAGAGGTCAGCAGCGGCTGTGTTGTGAGCTGAACCGGACTGGAAACTGGCCCTTGTGGCTGGTACACCTTGTCCTCACCAGGTGTCGTCGTCCATTTGGTGGGGGTTTCGGGAGCTGACCCACAGATGGCGCGGTCGTCACTGCTCCGTGCTCGGACGCTGGATCCGGGTTCGTAACAGTCCTGCGAGAAGACTACGTAAGCGTCTGACGATCCGAGAAGTGTATGGTTAGCTGCTGATATACGGTGTTGTTGAAGATCGACGTACCCGGGATTGGCTTCTAAGGATTAAGAAAGACAGTGATGTCGATTTGTGAAGTGCTGCTAGCAAGCTGTTAGAGGCTTCTACCAGGGTGTTCGCTACCCCTGTGTATGGTAGTTTGGTACCCCTGTCAGCGTGTTGCTGAAGCCCTCTGCCAGTGAGTACCTGGAGAGCGAAGGAGAGGTGTAGACACATCGTGATACTGTGTGGGGCGGACTGGCCCATGTAGGAGGTGGACTCGCCAGTGTTTGCCAGTGGACAACGTACACTTGGGATGTGAGTTCTCTTGGGCTTGATGAACACTGTCATTGTGTTGTGCCCTGAGTGAAAGAGGCAGTTGTATATAAGTGTAGTAATAAACTATTTATATATATATATATATTTAATGGTGAAGGTGTGAATATATCGGTGAAGGGAATTGTCTTGTTTATCCTCCCCTCCCCCCCCCTCCCCCGCCCTTATTCATGCACTGCACTACTGCTTCATACAGCCAGTTTCTTGAAGGCTTACTACCGACTTGGGGTCGAATATAGCAAAAGAGGTTACACCATCAAGAACCCGGTTACTGGCCCATAGTGACCGTAACAATGAGTAACGGAACACGTTACTGGGGGAGTGGCTACTAGGAGCATGAGTAACGGAACACGTTACTGGGGGAGTGGCTACTAGGAGCATGAGTAACGGAACACGTTACTGGGGGAGTGGCTACTAGGAGCATGGATACTTACTGTTCTCTGACTGTGAACATCTTCCCTCTCCCTTACACTCATAGTAGCTACGGTGAGTTTGATACCGTGAGTCCCATCATCATTTGCTACAGTGAAGAGTATACAGTATATAGTATACAGTGAACAGTGTACAGTGTTCACTGTCTCTATGTACTGCTCTACCCTCTCTCAGGCCTAATATAAACAATATTAGGCCTAATATGCCCAATTTTCGGTTTAACATATTCTATATTTTGTATGTATAATAGATCTAGCGGAATTTATTAAGAATACTGCCCACTTTCTCGACTGTTTTCCATAATGTTTAATACAAGAGACTAACAGTCGTTGGCCTTGTTTGTCACTGTCGAGTAGTTATTGTCTGTCGCTGTCTGTAGGCTTGTTAGGCAACAGGACTCTCGTTGTTAGGCAACAGGACTCTCGTTGTTAGGCAACAGGACTCTCGTTGTTAGGCAACAGGACTCTCGTTGTTAGGCAACAGGACTCTCGTTGTTAGGCAACAGGACTCTCGTTGTTAGGCAACAGGACTCCCGTTGTTAGGCAACAGGACTCTCGTTGTTAGGCAACAGGACTCTCGTTGTTAGGCAACAGGACTCTCGTTGTTAGGCAACAGGACTCTCGTTGTTAGGCAACAGGACTCTCGTTGTTAGGCAACAGGACTCTCGTTGTTAGGCAACAGGACTCTCGTTGTTAGGCAACAGGACTCTCGTTGTTAGGCAACAGGACTCTCGTTGTTAGGCAACAGGACTCTCGTTGTTAGGCAACAGGACTCTCGTTGTTAGGCAACAGGACTCTCGTTGTTAGGCAACAGGACTCTCGTTGTTAGGCAACAGGACTCTCGTTGTTAGGCAACAAGACTCTCGTTGTTAGGCAACTGGTTCTCATTCTCAAACCACAATGCTCAAGGATGTTAGACAACAGACCGTTGGTTTGTGTTCTTAGACCATAGTTTCTAAGGATGTTAGACAATAGTCAGTTTGTTTGTGTGACGGGAGCAGAGTGACATGTGTTGTGAGATAAGCTTGAGGCTTGGTGTTGGGCCTAAGCCCTCCCAGATAAGCTGGGAGCAAATAAAGCAAGACCTCTCAGAAGTAAGCTGGGAAGAACAGCTAGAAAATGCAAACCTGTAGCAGTGCCTGGAAAAAATAAGCTTAGTAGCACTAGAAATATGTTCAAACCGCATACCCTCAAGAAAAAAGAGGAAGATATGCAGATTGGAACGGCAACGTCGTTTCCTATATAGGCGAAGAAAACGAATCACGGAACAATTTGAGAGTCGCACCGTATCTCAAGAACGGCGAAGAAGGTTAGGTAGAGATATAGAAACGATTGAACTAAAGCTACAAGAATCATACAAGACCCAGAAGAGGCAAAGAGAGCAAAAGGCCATCAGTGAAATAGAGAAATCCGAAATATTTTTTCTCCTTTGCAAAATCAAGATAAAAAACCACATCTAGTATTGGGCCCCTGCGAAAGGGAGATGGAACTTTCACCGATGACAACAAAGAAATGAGGACGCTACTGAGGACGAGTACGACTCTGTTTTTAACGAGCCACTAAACACACTGAAGATTGATAACCCAAATGAATTCATCATGGATATGATACCAACATCAAATCATATATCAGACGTCACCCTATCCCCACTGGATATTAAGGAAGTCATGGACAGTATGCCTATGCACTCTACACAAGGCCCTGATTCTTGGAACTCCATATTCATCAAGAACTGTAAAAAACCACTATCGCAGGCCCTCCACATTCTGTGGAGACAAAGCCTAGATACTGGCGTTATCCCTGACATACTAAAAACAGCAGAGATAGCACCACTCCATAAAGGAGGAAATAAGGCAGAGGCAAACAATTACAGACCGATAGCGCTAACATCACATATCATAAAAATCTTTGAGAGAGTGCTAAGAAGTAAGATCACAAAATACATGGAATCACAGCATCTCCATAACCCCGGACAACATGGTTTCAGAACAGGGCGCTCTTGCCTGTCGCAGTTGCTGGACCACCATGACATGGCATTAGATGCTATGGAAGACAAACAAAACGCTGATGTAATATACACAGATATCGCAAGAGCCTTTGACAATGTGACCATGGTGTTATTGCACATAAAATGCGTTAAAAACAAATTACCGGAAAAATAGGCAGATGGATCTATAATTTCCTGACCAACAGAACCCAATGTGTAATAGTCAACAAAATAAAATCACAACCAGGCTGTGACTCATACCTCAGGCTGCGACCAGCCTCGTCCAATAGCCTGGTTGACCAGTCCACCAACCAGGATGTCTGGTCGACGACCGGGTCGCGGGGACGCTAAGCCCCGAAATCATCTCACTGCTGATTCGGCAGTTACCATAACACAGTGACATCTAGTAATTGTAACACATTTGAGGTGATTACAAATGTCTAGCGACATTTGTAATCACCTCAAATATATTACGAGTCACTAACGATCCAATTAAACAATTAAACCAGGAAATCACCTCGCTATTGATGTGGGGGGGGGGGGGAAGATGGTGTGGATGCACAGGTGAAGAAAAAGATAAAGAAATGCAAAATACATATGTATAATACTCACAGGTTATACATCATTACAGACCTGTGAAGGATGAAGAAATTCCTTTTGAAGTCTTGCCAGCAAGATGCGCCCTCATTTTCTCTCCTCGGAGCAGGAATTCATTTAATCTCATTAACGAGAGCTCAGCATCCGGAGGGGCAGGGAGGCGTGGGATGAGATGCTGACCCAGGTGTGGAATGGTCGGTGGGATGCTGACCCAGGTGTGGGATGGTTGGTAAGATGCTGACCCAGGTGTGGGATGGTTGGTAAGATGCTGACCCAGGTGTGGGATGGTTGGTAAGATGCTGACCCAGGTGTGGGATGGTTGGTAAGATGCTGACCCAGGTGTGGGATGGTTGGTAAGATGCTGACCCAGGTGTGGGATGGTTGGTAAGATGTTGACCCAGGTGTGGGATGGTTGCTGAGATGCTGACCCAGGTGTGGGATGGTTGCTGAGATGCTGACCCAGGTGTGGGATGGTCGGTGGGATGCTGACCCAGGTGTGGGATGGTTGGTAAGATGCTGACCCAGGTGTGGGATGGTTGGTAAGATGCTGACCCAGGTGTGGAATGGTTGCTGAGATGCTGACCCAGGTGTGGGATGGTTGCTGAGATGCTGACTCAGGTGTGGGATGGTCGGTAGGATGCTGACCCAGGAGTGGGATGGTCGGTGGGATGCTGACCCAGGTGTGTGATGGTTGCTGAGATGCTGACCTAGGTGTGGGATGGTTGCTGAGATGCTGACCCAGGTGTGGGATGGTTGCTGAGATGCTGTCCCAGGTGTGGGATGGTTGGTAAGATGCTGACCCAGGTGTGGAATGGTTGCTGAGATGCTGACCCAGGTGTGGGATGGTTGCTGAGATGCTGACCCAGGTGTGGGATGGTCGGTGGGATGCTGACCCAGGTGTGGGATGGTTGCTGAGATGCTGACCTAGGTGTGGGATGGTTGCTGAGATGCTGACCCAGGTGTGGGATGGTTGCTGAGATGCTGACCCAGGTGTGGGATGGTTGCTGAGATGCTGTCCCAGGTGTGGGATGGTTGGTAAGATGCTGACCCAGGTGTGGAATGGTTGCTGAGATGCTGACCCAGGTGTGGGATGGTTGCTGAGATGCTGACCCAGGTGTGGGATGGTCGGTGGGATGCTGACCCAGGTGTGGGATGGTTGCTGAGATGCTGACCTAGGTGTGGGATGGTTGCTGAGATGCTGACCCAGGTGTGGGATGGTTGCTGAGATGCTGACCCAGGTGTGGGATGGTTGCTGAGATGCTGTCCCAGGTGTGGGATGGTCGGTGGGATGCTGACCCAGGTGTGGGATGGTCGGTGGGATGCTGACCCAGGTGTGGGATGGTTGCTGAGATGCTGACCCAGGTGTGTGATGGTTGCTGAGATGCTGACCTAGGTGTGGGATGGTCGGTGGGATGCTGACCCAGGTGTGGGATGGTCGGTGGGATGCTGACCCAGGTGTGGAATGGTTGCTGAGATGCTGACCCAGGTGTGGGATGGTCGGTTGGATGCTGACCCAGGTGTGGGATGGTTGCTGAAATGCTGACCCAGGTGTGGGATGGTCGGTTGGATGCTGACCCAGGTGTGGGATGGTCGGTTGGATGCTGACCCAGGTGTGGGATGGTCGGTTGGATGCTGACCCAGGTGTGGGATGGTTGCTGAGATGCTGACCCAGGTGTGGGATGGTTGCTGAGATGTTGACCCAGGTGTGGGATGGTCGGTTGGATGTTGACCCAGGTGTGGGATGGTCGGTTGGATGCTGACCCAGGTGTGGGATGGTCGGTGGGATGCTGACCCAGGTGTGGGATGGTTGCTGAGATGCTGACCCAGGTGTGGGATGGTCGGTTGGATGTTGACCCAGGTGTGGGATGGTCGGTGGGATGCTGACCCAGGTGTGGGATGGTTGCTGAGATGCTGACCCAGGTGTGGGATGGTTGCTGAGATGTTGACCCAGGTGTGGGATGGTTGCTGAGATGCTGACCCAGGTGTGGGATGGTTGCTGAGATGCTGACCCAGGTGTGGGATGGTCGGTTGGATGCTGACCCAGGTGTGGGATGGTCGGTAGGATGCTGACCCAGGAGTGGGATGGTCGGTGGGATGCTGACCCAGGTGTGGGATGGTCGGTTGGATGCTGACCCAGGTGTGGGATGGTCGGTGGGATGCTGACCCAGGTGTGGGATGGACGGTTGGATGCTGACCCAGGTGTGGGATGGTCGGTTGGATGCTGACCCAGGTGTGGGATGGTCGGTTGGATGCTGACCCAGGTGTGGGATGGTCGGTTGGATGCTGACCCAGGTGTGGGATGGTCGGTGGGATGCTGACCCAGGTGTGGGATGGTCGGTTGGATGCTGACCCAGGTGTGGGATGGTCGGTTGGATGCTGACCCAGGTGTGGGATGGTCGGTGGGATGCTGACCCAGGTGTGGGATGGTCGGTTGGATGCTGACCCAGGTGTGGGATGGTCGGTGGGATCCTGACCCAGGTGTGTGATGGTTGCTGAGATGCTGACCCAGGTGTGGGATGGTTGCTGAGATGCTGACTCAGGTGTGGGATAGGGGGGGGGGTGTCCCACCACCGGGATGGGGCTCCACGTTCCGGCCTCATTTACTTGCTGGCTAATTATGCCTCATTACCTCATAAGGATAACGACACGAGACTGGCCTTGTTGCCGCTAATAAGCTCCGTGTCTCAGGCGACGTGTCCTCAGCTTCCACCCTCACCGTAGTCTGTGATGGTGACGTCATCTCCCTGCACCGTAGTCTGTGTGTTGGTGACGTCAGTAGTGGAAAGTGCGCCTATGACCGTGCGTTTTGCTTTTTTCGACACACGGGTATAGGTGCGGGGATGTTTTTAGTTTTTTTTCTGACGCACGGTCTTTTCCATTTTTTTTTTTGTATCATTTCTCAACTGCTTCCTTCTGTCATATTTCGTTTTGTACAATGGGAATGTAAAGGTTCCCCTCCTAGTCCCAACCATTTCGCTCAAGGGGATAAAAGTCCGGCTCCCGTCGTACCTAAATTTTGTTACCTCGGTGACCCTGCACAGACATCACTAATGGTCAATGACGTCAGTCAATCTTCATCTTTCCTGAATAAGTCCATTTCTGTTATGGTGTATTTATTCCCATTTTCAATATTTATGGCAAGGGGGGATTAAAAGGCCGCCTGCCGTTAAGCCTAATGTACAATTACGTCATCATAATCTTCCCATAATAAGCCAGTTTTCAGTAATAGCGTATTCAGGCCCATTCTTCTTATTGTTTTCCATTTTTTAAAGATCATTTTCTAGCCAAGACGGAATATTTAACATTAGATATTGAAATTGCTGAATCGCCTTTGTATGGGGTCTCATACAGGATCTCTTATTTGCTTCAGTCTATGTTCCCCAAAACATCAACTGCCGCGATTAGATGAACTGCAGTACATCTATTCCCTATTAACAAATCCACAGGGGCCATGACGAGGATTCGAACCTACATCCAAGAGTATCCCAGACGCTGCCTTAATCAACTGAGCTACGACATGGTAAAAGAGTTAAAACCAGAAGGTCTACTGAACTTACTAGGATCCTGTAGCCTCTCCAAAACACAAACCAGGGTTTTACACAACTCCCCCATCCACTCGAGCTATATATGTCAATAGGCCGTTCTTCCTCTCCACCCTTACTTCATTACACACAGAAATCATAATAGCATGATGCATCAAATGTTCATTTGATGCATCGCACTATTGTGATTTCTGTGTGTTATTCCCTATTAGATTAATACCTCCTTTTCATCTTTATTTATTCACGTCAATAATGCTGCTCCATTAATATTCAAAGGGACCTATTTGTCCCCTTTACTTATCTGGAAGCTTTGTATTTATAGTGGTCAGCCAAGGATCATTTATTGAGCATAGAAATAGATGAAATTCACTATCTCCCATTCGAATGAAACAAGGAGAGCAAACACAGCATGAACTAACATGTATCTCACTTGCATCAGCGTTAAACTTTGTTACCATACTAGTATTTACCCAGGTCTTTTCCGAAATCTAAACTTATTCAATTTATACCCAAAGTTTCGAGTTCTGTCTCGTGTTGATACTTTTAATAACCTATTAATTTCCCCTGTGTCCATTCATCCACTTGCACACCTCTATCATGTCACTCCCTAATTCTTAGTAAAGCTTAGCAATTTAAGCTTTGTTAATCTTTCTTCAAAGATCATTTATCGAGCAGAGGAAATAAAATGAAGTCCACAATCTGCCATTCGCCAGACCCAGACCCAGACCCAGACCCAGGCCCAGACCCAGACCCAGACCCAGACCCAGGCCCAGACCCAGACCCAGACCCAGACCCAGGCCCAGACCCAGACCCAGACCCAGACCCAGACCCAGACCCAGACCCAGACCCAGACCCAGACCCAGACCCAGACCTGGGAACACTATTGGACCTCCAGTTGTAGTCTACAACTCCATGTGAATATTTGTTATTATATAAAAATATAAAAAAGAAGCTATAACATTTTTATTTATTCCTCCCCCCCCCCCCCCCCCCATTGTCCACTTGGGATGGACGGTAGCGACAGTCTCGCTTCATGCAGGTCGGCGTTCAATCCCCGACCGTCCAAGTGGTTGAGCACCATCCCCGTCCCGTCCCTAATCCATATCCTGATCCTTTCCATTGCTATATAATCGTAATGGCTTAGCGCTTTCTCCTGATAGTTACGTTCGTTCCCCCCCCCCCACTGCCACTCCCGTGTACGCCTCATTATCGCTCAAGAACATACCCCCCCCCCCACTGCCACTCCCGTGTACGCCTCATTATCGCTCAAGAACATCCCCCCCCACTGCCACTCCCGTGTACGCCTCATTATCGCTCAAGAACATCCCCCCCCCCCCACTGCCACTCCCGTGTACGCCTCATTATCGCTCAAGAACATCCCCCCCCCCACTGCCACTCCCGTGTACGCCTCATTATCGCTCAAGAACATCCCCCCCCCACTGCCACTCCCGTGTACGTCTCATTATCGCTCAAGAACATACCCCCCCCCCCCACTGCCACTCCCGTGTACGCCTCATTATCGCTCAAGAACATCCCCCCCCCCCACTGCCAATCCCGTGTACGCCTCATTATCGCTCAAGAACATACCCCCCCCCCCCCACTGCCACTCCCGTGTACGCCTCATTATCGCTCAAGAACATACCCCCCCCCCCCCCCACACTGCCACTCCCGTGTACGCCTCATTATCGCTCAAGAACATACCCCCCCCCCACACACACTCCTCACCGTAGCATATACCCATTTATACCCAATCAAAATACTCATTTAGTGCACATATATATGAATGAGATTTGGGTAGATATAAATAGTAACTGCCTCGTATGGGTAAAATAGGCCTTCTGCAGTTACTTTTATTCTTATGTTCTCATAACCTGAATAAAAACGTCATCATCCACAATGAGGTCTGCTCCACCAATGGGGTCTGCTCCACCAATGGGGTCTGCTCCACCAATGGGGTCTGCTCCACCAATGGGGTCTGCTCCGCCAATGGGGTCTGCTCCACCAATGGGGTTTGCTCCGCCAATGGGGTCTGCTCTGCCAATGGGGTCTGCTCCACCAATGGGGTCTGCTCCACCAATGGGGTTTGCTCCGCCAATGGGGTCTGCTCCACCATTGGGGTCTGCTCCACCAATGGGGTCTGCTCCACCAATGGGGTAGGTTGCTTTAGCTGCCCATGACGTCACAAGTGGTTCCAGTAAGGGAGTATTTTTGCCTCACATTACCCCAGATGTGTGACGATGTCACAGCACCCAGACATTTCAGCGGTGGGTGACGTCACAAGCAATGATGCCTTGGCATCTTAATTATTTATGTAATATATTTAATGTTTAAAAATTATCATAATAATAATAATAATAATAATAATAATAATAATATTATTATTATTATTATTATTATTATTATTATTATTATTATTATTATTATTATTCAGAAATTAGCTAGACCAACTATCCCCAACCTAACCTAAACCTATTCTAGTCTAAACTAACCGTACACTATCCTATCCTAATCCTGCCCTGCCCCAATCCAATCTATTCAGAAACCTTCCCATACCCCATCAGATCCTTACCTATCCTAGCCAAAAACTTACATAATCTATCATAACCTAACCTGTCCTAGTTTAAACTATCCCTACACTATCCTATCCAAATCCTATCCTGCCCCAATCTAATCTAACCAAAACCTTCCCATACCCTATCAGACCCTTAACTATCATAGCCAAAAAACTATCCTAACCTATTCTAGTCTAAACTATCCCTAAACTAACCTATCCTAATCCTGTACAGCACCCAAGCTAAGCTATCTAAACCTACCCCAAATTAACTAACCTATCCTAGTCATACCCTATCTTATCCTATCCTATCCTAACCTATCTTATCCTAATCTAACCCAGACCAAATTTCATCTATCCACTTCTAACCACACCTATCCTGTCCAATCCTAGCCTATTCTAGTTTTACTTGTCCTTCTTTAGTTATATATTAAGAGTTATAGTCACATTTATCATTTAAAAATACAAATGCCCAAAGGATAACATTTCCACACAAATATGCCATTTATGTAGATAATACAACATTTACACGTAATATATAATTTATGCACAAATATATATTTACACGTAAAATATAAAATTTATATGCAAAATATATCATTTACACACAAAATATATCATTTACTCGAAGAAATGTCATTTACAAAGAAAAATTTGTCATTTACACACAAAATATATCATTTACACACAAAATATATCATTTACACACAAAATATATCATTTACACACAAAAATATGCCATTTATAGGCAAAAATATGCCATTTATAGGCAAAAATATGCCATTTATAGGCAAAAATATGCCATTTATAGGCAAATTATGCCATTTATAGGCAAATTATGCCAGTTGCACACAAAAATATACCATTTTCACAAATGTTTCAGATACCCTCAGAGTATAACATTTACATAAAGTATGGTATTTGCACAAATATACAAATATAGCAAATTACTTATACACTCATGTCATCAAAAATGCACTTTCACTAAAATTATACAATTACATACACATAATTTTCACAAAATACCCACACATTGACACACAAACCAAATACACTTTCACACTCGCTCGTGAAAATCAATTGTTTCAGGTAACATATACAGAACTTACACAAATATACAAGTTGTGCAAAAAATACAGTTGCATCAGTCCCACTTCAGGAATTAAAACAAAACTTGCATAAATACATTATTCGCAAAAATGATTATAACACATACATAAACTCAACCATCCATAAACTAACCTTATATACCTAGATCTGAACTCCATTTTACATTAAATGAACAAATCCACAAGGGCCGTGATGAAGATTCGAACCTACATCCGAGAGCATCCCAGACGCTGCCTTAATCGACTGAGCTATGACATGGTCACCAGAATTGCAACCAGAAGTTCTACTGAACTTATATTTTAAATTATATTTTTTCAGAAAGGGATATGATTCACTATATCTAAACAATTACCTTAACCTAATTTTTCATATCCTAACCTACAACTAAGAGGGTTTCATATCATGTCTATCGAAAAGGTACGATAAAAAGTTGAAAAAGACCGTACGTTGGAAAAGAATTGAAAACACCCCTGATGTCAGGCCTTCACACGCCCCCACACGCCCCCCACACGCCTACACTCGCCCCCACACGCTCCCACACGCCCCCACACGCCTCCACACGCCCCCACACGCCGCCCCCACACGCCTACACTCGCCCCCACACGCCGCCCTCTCACGCCCCCACTCGCCCCCACACGCCCCCATACGCCTAAACACGCCGTGCACCGTTCAAAATATTTAAACACACTTGCGACTATGCCCTTGCGTTGACAAAAGCAAAACGCACGGACATAGTCGCACTTTCCTCTACTGACGTCATCTCCCAGCACCGTAATCTGTGCTGGTGACGTCATCTCCCTGCACCGTAGTCTGTGTGTTGCCCCCACACGCCCCCACACGCCCCCACACGCCTCCACACGCCCCCACACGCCTCCACACGCCCCCACAGGCCTCCACACGCCCCCACAGGCCTCCACACGCCCCCACACGCCCCCACACGCCCCCCACACGCCCCCCACACGCCCCCACACGCCCCCCAAAACGCCCCCCACACGCCCCCACACGCCTCCACACGCCCCCACACGCCCCCACTGGCCTTCACACACCCCCACAGGCCTCCACACGCCACCACACGCCTCCACACGCCCCACACTCCCCAAAACGCCCCCACACGCCCCCACAGGCCACATCACGCCCCCACAGGCCTTCACACGCCTCCACACGCCCCCACACGCCGCCCCCACACGCCCCCACTCGCCCCCACACGCCCCCACACGCCTAAACACGCCCCCACACGCCCCCACACGCCTAAACACGCCCCCACACGCCCCCACACGCCCCCACACGCCCCCACCAGCCCCCACACGCCTCCACACGCCCCCACACGCCCCCACACGCCTCCACACGCCCCCACACGCCTCCACACGCCTCCAAACGCCTCCACACGCCCCCACACGCCCCCACACGCCTCCACACGCCCTAACACGCACCCACACGCCCCCACACGCCCTCACACGCCTCCACACGCCTCCACACGCCCCCACACGCCCATACACGCTTCCACACGCCCCAACACGCCCCCCACGCCCCAACACGCCCCCACACGCCTCCACACGCCCCCACACGCCTCTACACGACCCCCACGCGCCTCCACACGCCCCCACACGCCCCAACACGCCTCCACACGATTCCACACGCCTCCACACGTCCCCACACGCCTCCACACGCCTCCACACGCCCCACAGGCCTCCACACGTTTCCACACGCCCCCACATGCCTCCACACGCCTCCACACGCCTCCACACGCCCCCACAGGCCTCCACACGCCTCCACACGCCCCCACATGCCTCCACACGCCTCCACACGCCCCCACATGCCTCCACACGCCTCCACAGGCATCCACACCCCCCACACGCCTCCACACGCCCCCACACGCTTCCACACACCTCCACACACCTCCACACGCCCCCACACGCCTCCACACGCATCTACACGCCCCCACACGCCCCCACACGCCCCTACAGGCATCCACACGCTCCCACAGGCTTCCACACGCCCCCACAGGCCTCCACACGCCCCCCACACGCCCCCCACACGCCCTCCACACGCCCCCACAGGCCTCCACACGCCCTCACTGGCCTTCACACACCCCCACAGGCCTCCACACGCACCCACACTCCCCAAAACGCCCCCACATGCCCCCACAGGCCTCATCACGCCCCCACACGCCTCCACACGCCCCCACACGCCTCCACACGCCCCCACATGCCTCCAAACGCCTCCACACGCCCCCACACGCCCCCACACGCCCCCACACGCCCCCACACGCTTCCACAGGCCCTAACACGCCCCCACACGCCCCCACACGCCCCCACACGCCCTAACACGCCCCCACACGCCCCCACACGCCCTCACACGCCTCCACACGCCTCCACACGCTTCCACACCACCCATACACGCTTCCACACGCCCCAACACGCCTCCCACGCCCCAACACGCCCCCACACGCCTCCACACGCCCCCACACGCCTCTACACGTCCCCACACGCCTCCACACGCCCCCACACGCCTCCACACGATTCCACACGCCTCCACACGTCCCCACACGCCTCCACACGCCCCCACAGGCCTCCACACGCCTCCACACGCCCCCACATGCCTCCACACGCCTCCACACGCCTCCACACGCCCCCCACACGCCTCCACACGCATCCACACCCCCCACACGCCTCCACACGCCCCCACACGCCTCCACACACCTCCACACACCTCCACACGCCCCCACACGCCTCCACACGCATCTACACGCCCCCACACGCCTCCACACGCCCCCACACGGCTCCACACGCCCCCACACGGCTCCACACGCCCCCACACGCCTCCACACGCGCCCACACGCCTCCACACGCCCCTACACGCCTTCACACGCTTCCATACGTCTCCACACGCCTCCACAAGCCCCAACACGCCTCCACACGTCCCCACAAGCCTCCACACGCCCCCACACGCCCCCACACGCCTCCACACGCCTCCACACGCCCCCACACGCCTCCACACGCCTCCACACGCCCCCACACGCCTCCACACGCCCCCACACGCCCCATACGTTCCCACACGCCCCCACACGCCTCCACACGCCCACGCACGCCTCCACACGCCCCCACATGCCCCAACACGCCCCCACACGCCCCCACACGCCCCCGCACGCCTCCACATGCCTCCACACGCCTCCACACGCCCCCACATGCCTCCACACGCCCCCACACGCCCCCACACGCCTCCATAAACAAGGATGAACTATTCAACACTGGTGGGACGCGAACAAAGGGACACAGGTGGAAGCTGAGTACCCAAATGAGCCACAGAGACGTTAGAAAGAACTTTTTCAGCGTCAGAGTAGTTAGTAAATGGAATGCACTAGGCAGTGATGTGGTGGAGGCTGACTCCATACACAGTTTCAAATGTAGATATGATAGAGCTCAGTAGGCTCAGGAATCTATACATCAGTTGATTGACGGTTGAGAGGCGGGACCAAAGAGCCAAAGCTCAACCACCGCAAGCACAATTAGGTGAGTACAATTAAGTGAGTACACGCCCCCACACGCCCCCACACCCCCCCACACGCCTCCACACGCCCCCACACGCCCCCACACGCCTCCACACGCCTCCACACACCTCCACACGCCCCCACACGCTCACACACGCCCCCACACGCCCACACATGCCCCCACACGCCCCCACACGCCCCCACACGCCTCCACACGCCTCCACACACCTCCACACGCCCCCACACGCCCACACACGCCCCCACACGCCCACACATGCCCCCACACGCCTCCACATGCCCCCACACGCCTCCACACGCCTCCACACACCTCCACACGCCCACACACGCCCCCACACGCCCACACATGCCCCCACACGCCTCCACACCACCTGAACACAAGGTAACATAAACTAGTTAACGTGTAATATCGTGTGTGGGCGTCCGAGGAGCGAGAAGCACCGGTTATATTTAAGGATCCGGTTTATCAGAGCCTCGCTTAACCGGCCTCGCATAACCGGCTTGTCGACCTTTATGGGACTATACCTCCATCATCTCCGGCCGTCCCCCGCCTCGAGGGGCCTCCACGACCCTCACCCCTCCTGCCCCTCCACGACCCTCACCCCTCCTGCCCCTCCACGACCCTCACCCCTCCTTCCCCTCCACGACCCTCACCCCTCCCCCCCCCACGACCCTCACCCCTCCTGCCCCTCCACGACCCTCACCTCTCCTCCACGACCCTCACCCTCCTCCCCCCCACGACCCTCACCCCTCCTCCCCCCCACGACCCTCACCCTCCTGCCCTCCACGACCCTCACCCCTCCTCCCCCCCATGACCCTCACTTCTCCTCCACGACCCTCACCCTCCTCCCCCTCCACGACCCTCACCCCTTCTACCCCTCCACGACCCTCACTCTCCTGCCCCTCCACGACCCTCACCCCCTCCCCCTCCACGACCCTCACCCCTCCTCCCCCTCCACGACCCTCATCCCTCCTGCCCCTCCACGACCCTCACCCTCCTCCCCCCCACGACCCTCACTCCTCCTCCCCCCCACGACCCTCACCCCTCCTGCTCCTCCACGACCCTCACCCCTCCTCCCCCCCACGACCCTCACCCCTCCTGCCCCTCCACGATCCTCACCCCTCCTCCCCCTTCACTACCCTCACCCCTCCTGCCCCTCCTCGAATCTCACCCCCCTCACCCTCCCCCACGACCCCTCACCCTTCTTCCCCCCACGACCCTCACCCCTCCTCCACGACCCTCACCCCTCCTCCCCCTCCACGATCCGCACCCTCCTGCCCCTCCACGACCCTCACCCTCCTCCCCCTCCACGACCCTCACCCTCCTGCCCCTCCACGACCCTCACCCTCCTTCCCCCCACGACCCTCACCCCTCCTCCCCCTCCACGACCCTCACCCCTCCTCCCCCTCCTCCCCCTCCTCCCCCTCCTCCCCCTCCTCCCCCTCCACGACCCTCTCCCTCCTCCACGACCCTCACCCTCCTCCACGACCTTCACCCTCCTTTCCCCCACGACCCTCACCCCTCCTCCACGACCCTCACCCTCCTCCCCCTCCACGACCCTCACCCCTCCTGCCCCTACACGACCCTCACCCCTCCTGTCCCACCACGACCCTCACCCTCCTCCCCCTCCACGACCCTCACCCTTCTACCCCTCCACGACCCTCACCCTTCTCCCCCTCCACGACCCTCACCCTCCTCCCCCTCCACGACCCTCACCCTCCTCCCCCTCCACGACCCTCACCCTCCTCCCCCTCCACGACCCTCACCCTCCTCCCCCTCCACGACCCTCACCCTCCTGCCCCTCCACGACCCTCACCCTCCTGCCCCTCCACGACCCTCACCCCCCTGCCACTCCACGACTCTCACCCTCCTCTCCCCCTACGACCCTCACCCTCCTGACTCTCCACGACCCTCACCCTCCTCCCCCTAACGACCCTCGCCCCTCCTCCCCTTCCACGACCCTCACCCCTCCTCCCCTTCCACGACCCTCACCCTCCTCCCTCTCCACGACCCTCACCCCCCCCCCTCCACGACCCTCACCCTCCTGCCCCTCTACGACCCTCACCCTCCTCCCCTTCCACGACCCTCACCCTCCTCCCCCTCCACGACCCTCACCCTCCTGCCCCTCCACGACCCTTACCCTCCTCCCCCTCCACGACCCTCACCCTCCTCCCCCTCCACGACCCTCACCCCTCCTCCCCTTCCACGACCCTCACCCCTCCTCCCCTTCCACGACCATCACCCTCCTCCCCCTCCACGACCCTCACCCCCCCTCCACGACCCTCACCCTCCTGCCCCTCCGCGACCTTCTCCCTCCTCCACCTCCACGACCCTCACCCTCCTGCCCCTCCACGACCCTCACCCTCCTCCCCCTCCACGACACTCACCCCTCCTCCCCTTCCACGACCCTCACCCCCTCCTCCCCTTCCACGACATTCACCCTCCTCCCCCTCCACGACCCTCACCCCCCCCTCCACGACCCTCACCCTCCTGCCCCTCCACGACTCTCACCCTCCTCCCCCTCCACGACCCTCACCCTCCTCCCCCTCCACGACCCTCACCCTTCACCCCTTCCACGACCCTCACCCTCCTCCCTCTCCACGACCCTCACCCTCCTGCCCCTTCACGACCCTCACCCTCCTCCCTCTCCACGACCCTCACACTCCTCCCCCTCCACGACCCTCAACCTCCTCCCCCTCCACGACCCTCACCCTCCTCCCCCCCACCACGACCCTCACCCTCCTGCCCCTCCACGACCCTCACCCTCCTCCCCCTCCTCGACCCTCACACTCCTCCCCCTCCACGAACCTCCCCCCTGCCCCTCCACGACCCTCCCTCCCCTCCTCCACGACCCTCACCCTCCTCGACCCTTACCCTCCTCTCCCTCCACGACCCTCATACTCCTGCCCCTCCACGACCCTCACCCTCCTGCCCCTTCACGACCCTCACCCTCCTCCCCCTCCACGACCCTCACCCTCCTGCCCCTCCACGACCCTCACCCTCCTCCCCCTCCACGACCCTCACCCTCCTGCCCCTCCACGACCCTCATCCTCCTCCCCATCCACGACCCTCACCCTCCTCCCCCTCCACGACCCTCACCCTCCTGCCGCTTCACGACCCTCACCCTCCTCCCCCTCCACGACCCTTACCCTCCTGTCCCTTCACGACCCTCACCCTCCTCCCCGTCCACGACCCTCACCCTCCTGCCCCTTCACGACCCTCACCCTCCTCCCCCTCCACGACCCTCACCCTCCTGCCCCTTCACGACCCTCACCCTCCTCCCCCTCCACGACCCTCTCCCTCCTCCCCCTCCACGACCCTCACCCTCCTGCCCCTCCACGACCCTCACCCTCCTCCCCCTCCACGACCCTCACCCTCCTGTCCCTTCACGACCCTCACCCTCCTCCCCGTCCACGACCCTCACCCTCCTGCCCCTTCACGACCCTCACCCTCCTCCCCCTCCACGACCCTCACCCTCCTGCCCCTTCACGACCCTCACCCTCCTCCCCCTCCACGACCCTCTCCCTCCTCCCCCTCCACGACCCTCACCCTCCTGCCCCTCCACGACCCTCACCCTCCTCCCCCTCCACGACCCTCACCCTCCTCCCCCTCCACGACCCTCACCCTCCTGCCCCTTCACGACCCTCCCCCTCCTCCCCCTCCACGACCCTCACCCTCCTCCCCCTCCACGATCCTCACCCTCCTCCCCCTCCACGACCCTCACCCTCCTCCCCCTCCACGACCCTCACCCTCCTCCCCCTCCACGACCCTCACCCTCCTCCCCCTCCTCGACCCTCACCCTCCTCCCCCTCCACGACCCTCACCCTCCTCCCCCTCCACGACCCTCACCCTCCTGCCCCTCCACGACCCTCACCCTCCTGCCCCTCCACGACCCTCACCCTCCTCCCCCTCCACGACCCTCACCCTCCTCCCCCTCCACGACCCTCACCCTCCTTCCCTTCCACGACCCTCACCCTCCTCCCCCTCCACGACCCTCACCCTCCTGCCCCTCCACGACCCTCACCCTCCTGCCCCTCCACGACCCTCACCCCCCTGCCACTCCACGACTCTCACCCTCCTCTCCCCCTACGACCCTCACCCTCCTGACTCTCCACGACCCTCACCCTCCTCCCCCTAACGACCCTCGCCCCTCCTCCCCTTCCACGACCCTCACCCCTCCTCCCCTTCCACGACCCTCACCCTCCTCCCTCTCCACGACCCTCACCCCCCCCCTCCACGACCCTCACCCTCCTGCCCCTCTACGACCCTCACCCTCCTCCCCTTCCACGACCCTCACCCTCCTCCCCCTCCACGACCCTCACCCTCCTGCCCCTCCACGACCCTTACCCTCCTCCCCCTCCACGACCCTCACCCTCCTCCCCCTCCACGACCCTCACCCCTCCTCCCCTTCCACGACCCTCACCCCTCCTCCCCTTCCACGACCATCACCCTCCTCCCCCTCCACGACCCTCACCCCCCCTCCACGACCCTCACCCTCCTGCCCCTCCACGACCCTCACCCTCCTGCCTCTCCGCGACCTTCTCCCTCCTCCACCTCCACGACCCTCACCCTCCTGCCCCTCCACGACCCTCACCCTCCTCCCCCTCCACGACCCTCACCCCTCCTCCCCTTCCACGACCCTCACCCCCTCCTCCCCTTCTACGACATTCACCCTCCTCCCCCTCCACGACCCTCACCCCCCCTCCACGACCCTCACCCTCCTGCCCCTCCACGACTCTCACCCTCCTGCCCCTCCACGACCCTCACCCTCCTCCCCCTCCACGACCCTCACCCTTCACCCCTTCCACGACCCTCACCCTCCTCCCTCTCCACGACCCTCACCCTCCTGCCCCTTCACGACCCTCACCCTCCTCCCTCTCCACGACCCTCACACTCCTCCCCCTCCACGACCCTCAACCTCCTCCCCCTCCACGACCCTCACCCTCCTCCCCCCCACCACGACCCTCACCCTCCTGCCCCTCCACGACCCTCACCCTCCTCCCCCTCCTCGACCCTCACACTCCTCCCCCTCCACGAACCTCCCCCCTGCCCCTCCACGACCCTCCCTCCCCTCCTCCACGACCCTCACCCTCCTCGACCCTCACCCTCCTCTCCCTCCACGACCCTCATACTCCTGCCCCTCCACGACCCTCACCCTCCTGCCCCTTCACGACCCTCACCCTCCTCCCCCTCCACGACCCTCACCCTCCTGCCCCTCCACGACCCTCACCCTCCTCCCCCTCCACGACCCTCACCCTCCTGCCCCTCCACGACCCTCATCCTCCTCCCCATCCACGACCCTCACCCTCCTCCCCCTCCACGACCCTCACCCTCCTGCCGCTTCACGACCCTCACCCTCCTCCCCCTCCACGACCCTCACCCTCCTGTCCCTTCACGACCCTCACCCTCCTCCCCGTCCACGACCCTCACCCTCCTGCCCCTTCACGACCCTCACCCTCCTCCCCCTCCACGACCCTCACCCTCCTGCCCCTTCACGACCCTCACCCTCCTCCCCCTCCACGACCCTCTCCCTCCTCCCCCTCCACGACCCTCACCCTCCTGCCCCTCCACGACCCTCACCCTCCTCCCCCTCCACGACCCTCACCCTCCTGTCCCTTCACGACCCTCACCCTCCTCCCCGTCCACGACCCTCACCCTCCTGCCCCTTCACGACCCTCACCCTCCTCCCCCTCCACGACCCTCACCCTCCTGCCCCTTCACGACCCTCACCCTCCTCCCCCTCCACGACCCTCTCCCTCCTCCCCCTCCACGACCCTCACCCTCCTGCCCCTCCACGACCCTCACCCTCCTCCCCCTCCACGACCCTCACCCTCCTCCCCCTCCACGACCCTCACCCTCCTGCCCCTTCACGACCCTCCCCCTCCTCCCCCTCCACGACCCTCACCCTCCTCCCCCTCCACGATCCTCACCCTCCTCCCCCTCCACGACCCTCACCCTCCTCCCCCTCCACGACCCTCACCCTCCTCCCCCTCCACGACCCTCACCCTCCTCCCCCTCCTCGACCCTCACCCTCCTCCCCCTCCACGACCCTCACCCTCCTCCCCCTCCACGACCCTCACCCTCCTGCCCCTCCACGACCCTCACCCTCCTGCCCCTCCACGACCCTCACCCTCCTCCCCCTCCACGACCCTCACCCTCCTCCCCCTCCACGACCCTCACCCTCCTTCCCTTCCACGACCCTCACCCTCCTCCCCCTCCACGACCCTCACCCCTCCTCCCCTTCCACGACCCTCACCCTCCTCCCTCTCCACGACCCTCACCCTCCTCCCCTTCCACGACCCTCACCCTCCTCCCCCTCCACGACCCTCACCCCCCCTCCACGACCCTCACCCTCCTGCCCCTCCACGACCCTCACCCTCCTCCCCCTCCACGAACCTCACCCTCCTCCCCTTCCACGACCCTCACCCTCCTCCCCCTCCACGACCCCTCACCCCCCCTCCACGACCCTCACCCTCCTGCCCCTCCACGACCCTCACCCTCCTCCCCCTCGACGACCCTCACCATCTTTCCCCTCCACGACCCTCACCCTCCTGCCCCTCCGCGACCCTCACCCTCCTCCCCCTCCACGACCCTCACCCTCCTCCCCCTCCACGACCCTCACCCTCCTCCCCCTCCTCGACCCTCACCCTCCTCCCCCTCCACGACCCTCACCCTCCTCCCCCTCCACGACTCTCACCCTCCTGCCCCTCCACGACCCTCACCCTCCTGCCGCTCGACGACCCTCACCCCCCTGCCCGTCCACGACTCTCACCCTCCTCTCCCCCTACGACCCTCACCCTCCTTCTCCTCCACGACGCTCACCCTCCTCCCCCTCCACGACCCTCACCCTCCTCCCCCTCCACGACCCTCACCCTCCTCCCCTTCCACGACCCTCACCCTCCTCTCCCTCCACGACCCTCACCCCCCCTCCACGACCCTCACCCTCCTGCCCCTCCACGACCCTCACCCTCCTGCCCCTCCGCGACCCTCACCCTCCTCCCCCTCCACGACCCTCACCCTCCTGCCCCTCCACGACCCTCACCCTCCTCCCCCTCCACGTCCCTCACCCCCCTGCCCCTCCACGACCCTCACCCTCCTGCCCCTCCACGACCCTCACCCTCCTCCCCCTCCACGACCCTCACCCTCCTGCCCCTCCACGACCCTCACCCTCCTCCCCCTCCACGACCCTCACCCCTCCTCCCCCTCCACGACCCTCACCCTCCTGCCCCTCAACGACCCTCACCCTCCTCCCCCTCCACGACCCTCACCCCTCCTCCCCCTCCACGACCCTCACCCTCCTGCTCCTCCACGACCCTCACCCTCCTGCCCCTCCACGACCCTCACCCTCCTGCCCCTCCACGACCCTCACCCTCCTGCCCCTCCACGACCCTCACCCTCCTCCCCCTCCACGACGCTCACCCCTCCTCCCCCTCCACGACCCTCACCCTCCTGCCCCTCCACGACCCTCACCCTCCTGCCCCTCCACGACCCTCACCCTCCTGCCCCTCCACGACCCTCACCCCTCCTCCCCCTCCACGACCCTCACCCCTCCTCCCCTTCCACGACCCTCACCCTCCTCCCCCTCCACGACCCTCACCCTCCTCCCCTTCCACGACCCTCACCCCTCCTCCCCTTCCACGACCCTTACCCTCCTCCCTCACCACGACCCTCACCCCCCCCACGACCCTCACCCTCCTGCCCCTCCACGATCCTCACCCTCCTCCACCTCCACGACCCTCACCCTCCTGCCCCTCCACGACCTTCACCCTCCTCCCCCTCCACGACCCTCACCCCTCCTCCCCCTCCACGACCCTCACCCTCCTGCCCCTCCACGACCCTCACCCTCCTCCCCCTCCACGACCCTCACCCCTCCTCCCCCTCCACGACCCTCACCCTCCTGCCCCTCCACGACCCTCACCCTCCTGCCCCTTCACGACCCTCACCCTCCTGCCCCTCCACGATCCTCACCCTCCTGCCCCTCCACGACCCTCACCCTCCTCCCCCTCCACGACGCTCACCCCTCCTCCCCCTCTACGACCCTCACCCTCCTGCCCCTCCACGACCCTCACCCTCCTGCCCCTCCACGACCCTCACCCTTCTGCCCCTACACGACCCTCACCCTCCTGCCCCTCCACGACCCTCACCCTCCTGCCCCTCCACGACCCTCACCCTCCTGCCCCTCCACGACCCTCACCCCTCCTCCCCCTCCACGACCCTCACCCCTCCTCCCCTTCCACGACCCTCACCCTCCTCCCCCTCCACGACCCTCACCCCTCCCCCCCCCCACGACCCTCACCCCTCCTGCCCCTCCACGACCCTCACCTCTCCTCCACGACCCTCACCCTCCTCCCCCCCCCGACCCTCACCCCTCCTCCCCCCCACGACCCTCACCCTCCTGCCCTCCACGACCCTCACCCCTCCTCCCCCCCATGACCCTCACCTCTCCTCCACGACCCTCACCCTCCTCCCCCTCCACGACCCTCACCCCTTCTACCCCTCCACGACCCTCACTCTCCTGCCCCTCCACGACCCTCACCCCCTCCCCCTCCACGACCCTCACCCCTCCTCCCCCTCCACGACCCTCATCCCTCCTGCCCCTCCACGACCCTCACCCTCCTCCCCCCCACGACCCTCACTCCTCCTCCCCCCCACGACCCTCACCCCTCCTGCTCCTCCACGACCCTCACCCCTCCTCCCCCCCACGACCCTCACCCCTCCTGCCCCTCCACGATCCTCACCCCTCCTCCCCCTTCACTACCCTCACCCCTCCTGCCCCTCCACGAATCTCACCCCCCTCACCCTCCTCCACGACCCCTCACCCTTCTTCCCCCCACGACCCTCACCCCTCCTCCACGACCCTCACCCCTCCTCCCCCTCCACGATCCGCACCCTCCTGCCCCTCCACGACCCTCACCCTCCTCCCCCTCCACGACCCTCACCCTCCTGCCCCTCCACGACCCTCACCCTCCTTCCCCCCACGACCCTCACCCCTCCTCCCCCTCCACGACCCTCACCCCTCCTCCCCCTCCTCCCCCTCCTCCCCCTCCTCCCCCTCCTCCCCCTCCACGACCCTCTCCCTCCTCCACGACCCTCACCCTCCTCCACGACCTTCACCCTCCTTTCCCCCACGACCCTCACCCCTCCTCCACGACCCTCACCCTCCTCCCCCTCCACGACCCTCACCCCTCCTGCCCCTACACGACCCTCACCCCTCCTGTCCCACCACGACCCTCACCCTCCTCCCCCTCCACGACCCTCACCCTTCTCCCCCTCCACGACCCTCACCCTTCTCCCCCTCCACGACCCTCACCCTCCTCCCCCTCCACGACCCTCACCCTCCTCCCCCTCCACGACCCTCACCCTCCTCCCCCTCCACGACCCTCACCCTCCTGCCCCTCCACGACCCTCACCCTCCTGCCCCTCCACGACCCTCACCCCCCTGCCACTCCACGACTCTCACCCTCCTCTCCCCCTACGACCCTCACCCTCCTGACTCTCCACGACCCTCACCCTCCTCCCCCTAACGACCCTCGCCCCTCCTCCCCTTCCACGACCCTCACCCCTCCTCCCCTTCCACGACCCTCACCCTCCTCCCTCTCCACGACCCTCACCCCCCCCCCCTCCACGACCCTCACCCTCCTGCCCCTCTACGACCCTCACCCTCCTCCCCTTCCACGACCCTCACCCTCCTCCCCCTCCACGACCCTCACCCTCCTGCCCCTCCACGACCCTTACCCTCCTCCCCCTCCACGACCCTCACCCTCCTCCCCCTCCACGACCCTCACCCCTCCTCCCCTTCCACGACCCTCACCCCTCCTCCCCTTCCACGACCATCACCCTCCTCCCCCTCCACGACCCTCACCCCCCCTCCACGACCCTCACCCTCCTGCCCCTCCACGACCCTCACCCTCCTGCCCCTCCGCGACCTTCTCCCTCCTCCACCTCCACGACCCTCACCCTCCTGCCCCTCCACGACCCTCACCCTCCTCCCCCTCCACGACCCTCACCCCTCCTCCCCTTCCACGACCCTCACCCCCTCCTCCCCTTCCACGACATTCACCCTCCTCCCCCTCCACGACCCTCACCCCCCCCCCTCCACGACCCTCACCCTCCTGCCCCTCCACGACTCTCACCCTCCTCCCCCTCCACGACCCTCACCCTCCTCCCCCTCCACGACCCTCACCCTTCACCCCTTCCACGACCCTCACCCTCCTCCCTCTCCACGACCCTCACCCTCCTGCCCCTTCACGACCCTCACCCTCCTCCCTCTCCACGACCCTCACACTCCTCCCCCTCCACGACCCTCAACCTCCTCCCCCTCCACGACCCTCACCCTCCTCCCCCCCACCACGACCCTCACCCTCCTGCCCCTCCACGACCCTCACCCTCCTCCCCCTCCTCGACCCTCACACTCCTCCCCCTCCACGAACCTCCCCCCTGCCCCTCCACGACCCTCCCTCCCCTCCTCCACGACCCTCACCCTCCTCTCCCTCCACGACCCTCATACTCCTGCCCCTCCACGACCCTCACCCTCCTGCCCCTTCACGACCCTCACCCTCCAACCCCCTCCACGACCCTCACCCTCCTGCCCCTCCACGACCCTCACCCTCCTCCCCCTCCACGACCCTCACCCTCCTGCCCCTCCACGACCCTCATCCTCCTCCCCATCCACGACCCTCACCCTCCTCCCCCTCCACGACCCTCACCCTCCTGCCGCTTCACGACCCTCACCCTCCTCCCCCTCCACGACCCTCACCCTCCTGTCCCTTCACGACCCTCACCCTCCTCCCCGTCCACGACCCTCACCCTCCTGCCCCTTCACGACCCTCACCCTCCTCCCCCTCCACGACCCTCACCCTCCTGCCCCTTCACGACCCTCACCCTCCTCCCCCTCCACGACCCTCTCCCTCCTCCCCCTCCACGACCCTCACCCTCCTGCCCCTCCACGACCCTCACCCTCCTCCCCCTCCACGACCCTCACCCTCCTGTCCCTTCACGACCCTCACCCTCCTCCCCGTCCACGACCCTCACCCTCCTGCCCCTTCACGACCCTCACCCTCCTCCCCCTCCACGACCCTCACCCTCCTCCCCCTCCACGACCCTCACCCTCCTGCCCCTTCACGACCCTCACCCTCCTCCCCCTCCACGACTCTCTCCCTCCTCCCCCTCCACGACCCTCACCCTCCTCCCCCTCCACGACCCTCACCCTCCTCCCCCTCCACGACCCTCACCCTCCTGCCCCTTCACGACCCTCCCCCTCCTCCCCCTCCACGACCCTCACCCTCCTCCCCCTCCACGATCCTCACCCTCCTCCCCCTCCACGACCCTCACCCTCCTCCCCCTCCACGACCCTCACCCTCCTCCCCCTCCACGACCCTCACCCTCCTCCCCCTCCTCGACCCTCACCCTCCTCCCCCTCCACGACCCTCACCCTCCTCCCCCTCCACGACCCTCACCCTCCTGCCCCTCCACGACCCTCACCCTCCTGCCCCTCCACGACCCTCACCCTCCTCCCCCTCCACGACCCTCACCCTCCTTCCCTTCCACGACCCTCACCCTCCTCCCCCTCCACGACCCTCACCCCTCCTCCCCTTCCACGACCCTCACCCTCCTCCCCCTCCACGACCCTCACCCTCCTCCCCTTCCACGACCCTCACCCTCCTCCCCCTCCACGACCCTCACCCCCCCTCCACGACCCTCACCCTCCTGCCCCTCCACGACCCTCACCCTCCTCCCCCTCCACGAACCTCACCCTCCTCCCCTTCCACGACCCTCACCCTCCTCCCCCTCCACGACCCTCACCCCCCCTCCACGACCCTCACCCTCCTGCCCCTCCACGACCCTCACCCTCCTCCCACTCGACGACCCTCACCATCTTTCCCCTCCACGACCCTCACCCTCCTGCCCCTCCGCGACCCTCACCCTCCTCCCCCTCCACGACCCTCACCCTCCTCCCCCTCCACGACCCTCACCCTCCTCCCCCTCCTCGACCCTCACCCTCCTCCCCCTCCACGACCCTCACCCTCCTCCCCCTCCACGACTCTCACCCTCCTGCCCCTCCACGACCCTCACCCTCCTGCCGCTCGACGACCCTCACCCCCCTGCCCGTCCACGACTCTCACCCTCCTCTCCCCCTACGACCCTCACCCTCCTGCCCCTCCACGACGCTCACCCTCCTCCCCCTCCACGACCCTCACCCTCCTCCCCCTCCACGACCCTCACCCTCCTCCCCTTCCACGACCCTCACCCTCCTCCCCCTCCACGACCCTCACCCCCCCTCCACGACCCTCACCCTCCTGCCCCTCCACGACCCTCACCCTCCTGCCCCTCCGCGACCCTCACCCTCCTCCCCCTCCACGACCCTCACCCTCCGGCCCCTCCACGACCCTCACCCTCCTCCCCCTCCACGTCCCTCACCCCCCTGCCCCTCCACGACCCTCACCCTCCTGCCCCTCCACGACCCTCACCCTCCTCCCCCTCCACGACCCTCACCCTCCTGCCCCTCCACGACCCTCACCCTCCTCCCCCTCCACGACCCTCACCCCTCCTCCCCCTCCACGACCCTCACCCTCCTGCCCCTCAACGACCCTCACCCTCCTCCCCCTCCACGACCCTCACCCCTCCTCCCCCTCCACGACCCTCACCCTCCTGCTCCTCCACGACCCTCACCCTCCTGCCCCTCCACGACCCTCACCCTCCTGCCCCTCCACGACCCTCACCCTCCTGCCCCTCCACGACCCTCACCCTCCTCCCCCTCCACGACGCTCACCCCTCCTCCCCCTCCACGACCCTCACCCTCCTGCCCCTCCACGACCCTCACCCTCCTGCCCCTCCACGACCCTCACCCTCCTGCCCCTCCACGACCCTCACCCCTCCTCCCCCTCCACGACCCTCACCCCTCCTCCCCTTCCACGACCCTCACCCTCCTCCCCCTCCACGACCCTCACCCTCCTCCCCTTCCACGACCCTCACCCCTCCTCCCCTTCCACGACCCTTACCCTCCTCCCTCACCACGACCCTCACCCCCCCCACGACCCTCACCCTCCTGCCCCTCCACGATCCTCACCCTCCACCTCCACGACCCTCACCCTCCTGCCCCTCCACGACCTTCACCCTCCTCCCCCTCCACGACCCTCACCCCTCCTCCCCCTCCACGACCCTCACCCTCCTGCCCCTCCACGACCCTCACCCTCCTCCCCCTCCACGACCCTCACCCCTCCTCCCCCTCCACGACCCTCACCCTCCTGCCCCTCCACGACCCTCACCCTCCTGCCCCTTCACGACCCTCACCCTCCTGCCCCTCCACGATCCTCACCCTCCTGCCCCTCCACGACCCTCACCCTCCTCCCCCTCCACGACGCTCACCCCTCCTCCCCCTCTACGACCCTCACCCTCCTGCCCCTCCACGACCCTCACCCTCCTGCCCCTCCACGACCCTCACCCTTCTGCCCCTACACGACCCTCACCCTCCTGCCCCTCCACGACCCTCACCCTCCTGCCCCTCCACGACCCTCACCCTCCTGCCCCTCCACGACCCTCACCCCTCCTCCCCCTCCACGACCCTCACCCCTCCTCCCCTTCCACGACCCTCACCCTCCTCCCCCTCCACGACCCTCACCCTCCTCCCCTTCCACGACCCTCACCCTCCTCCCCCTCCACGACCCTCACCCCCCCTCCACGACCCTCACCCTCCTGCCCCTCCACGACCCTCACCCTCCTGCCCCTCCGCGACCCTCACCCTCCTCCCCCTCCACGACCCTCACCCTCCTGCCCCTCCACGACCCTCACCCTCCTCCCCCTCCACGTCCCTCACCCCCCTGCCCCTCCACGACCCTCACCCTCCTGCCCCTCCACGACCCTCACCTTCCTCCCCCTCCACGACCCTCACCCTCCTGCCCCTCCACGACCCTCACCCTCCTCCCCCTCCACGACCCTCACCCTCCTGCCCCTCCACGACCCTCACCCTCCTCCCCCTCCACGACCCTCACCCCTCCTCCCCCTCCACGACCCTCACCCTCCTGCCCCTCACCCTCCTCCCCCTCCACGACCCTCACCCCTCCTCCCCCTCCACGACCCTCACCCTCCTGCCCCTCCACGACCCTCACCCTCCTGCCCCTCCACGACCCTCACCCTCCTGCCCCTCCACGACCCTCACCCTCCTGCCCCTCCACGACCCTCACCCTCCTCCCCCTCCACGACGCTCACCCCTCCTCCCCCTCCACGACCCTCACCCTCCTGCCCCTCCACGACCCTCACCCTCCTGCCCCTCCACGACCCTCACCCTCCTGCCCCTCCACGACCCTCACCCCTCCTCCTACTCCACGACCCTCACCCCTCCTCCCCTTCCACGACCCTCACCCTCCTCCCCCTCCACGACCCTCACCCTCCTCCCCTTCCACGACCCTCACCCCTCCTCCCCTTCCACGACCCTTACCCTCCTCCCTCACCACGACCCTCACCCCCCCCACGACCCTCACCCTCCTGCCCCTCCACGATCCTCACCCTCCTCCCCCTCCACGACCCTCACCCTCCTGCCCCTCCACGACCTTCACCCTCCTCCCCCTCCACGACCCTCACCCCTCCTCCCCCTCCACGACCCTCACCCTCCTGCCCCTCCACGACCCTCACCCTCCTCCCCCTCCACGACCCTCACCCCTCCTCCCCCTCCACGACCCTCACCCTCCTGCCCCTCCACGACCCTCACCCTCCTGCCCCTTCACGACCCTCACCCTCCTGCCCCTCCACGATCCTCACCCTCCTGCCCCTCCACGACCCTCACCCTCCTCCCCCTCCACGACGCTCACCCCTCCTCCCCCTCCACGACCCTCACCCTCCTGCCCCTCCACGACCCTCACCCTCCTGCCCCTCCACGACCCTCACCCTTCTGCCCCTACACGACCCTCACCCTCCTGCCCCTCCACGACCCTCACCCTCCTGCCCCTCCACGACCCTCACCCTCCTGCCCCTCCACGACCCTCACCCCTCCTCCCCCTCCACGACCCTCACCCCTCCTCCCCTTCCACGACCCTCACCCTCCTCCCCCTCCACGACCCTCACCCTCCTCCCCTTCCACGACCCTCACCCCTCCTCCCCTTCCACGACCCTTACCCTCCTCCCCCTCCACGACCCTCACCCCCCCCACGACCCTCACCCTCCTGCCCCTCCATGACCTTCACCCTCCTCCCCCTCCACGACCCTCACCCTCCTGCCCCTCCACGACCCTCACCCTCCTGCCCCTCCACGACCCTCACCCTCCTAACCCCCTACGACCCTCACCCTCCTGCCCCTTCACGACCCTCACCCTCCTCCCCCTCCACGACCCTCTCTCTCCTCCCCCTCCACGACCCTCACCCCTCCACGACCCTCACCCCTCCACGACCCTCACCCCTCCTCCCCCTCCACGACCCTCTCCCTCCTCCCCCTCCACGACCCTCACCCCTCCACGACCCTCACCCCTCCTCCCCCTCCACGACCCACTCCCTCCTCCTCCTCCACGACCCTCACCCCTCCACGACCCTCACCCCTCGTCCCCCCTCCACGACCCTCTCCCTCCTTCCCCTCCACGACCCTCACCCCTCCTCCCCCTCCACGACCCTCACCCTCCTTCCCCTTCACGACCCTCACCCCCCCTCCACGACCCTCACCCTCCTGCCCCTCCACGACCCTCACCCTCCTGCCCCTCCACGACCCTCACCCCCCTGCCCCTCCACGACCCTCACCCTCCTAACCCCCTACGACCCTCACCCTCCTGCCCCTCCACGACCCTCACCCTCCTCCCCCTCCACGACCCTCACCCCTCCTCCCCTTCCACGACCCTCACCCCTCCTCCCCTTCCACGACCCTCACTCTCCTCCCCCTCCACGACCCTCACCCCCCTCCACGACCCTCACCCTCCTGCCCCTCCACGACCCTCACCCCTCCTGCCCCTCCACGACCCTCACCCTCCTGCCCCCCCACGACCCTCACCCTCCTCCCCCTCCACGACCCTCACCCTCCTGCCCCTCCACGACCCTCACCCTCCTCCCCCTCCACGACCCTCACCCCCCCTCCACGACCCTCACCCTCCTGCCCCTCCACGACCCTCACCCCTCCTGCCCCTCCACGACCCTCACCCTCCTGCCCCCCCACGACCCTCACCCTCCTCCCCCTCCACGACCCTCACCCTCCTGCCCCTCCACGACCCTCACCCTCCTCCCCCTCCACGACCCTCACCCTCCTGCCCCTCCACGACCCTCACCCCTCCTCCCCCTCCACGACCCTCACCCTCCTGCCCCTCCACGACCCTCACCCTCCTCCCCCTCCACGACCCTCACCCTCCTGCCCCTCCACGACTCTCACACTCCTCCCCCTCCACGACCCTCACCGTCCTCTCCCTCCACGACCCTCACCCTCCTCCCCCTCCACGACCATCACCCCTCCTCCCCCTCCACGACCCTCACCCTCTTCCCCTGCCACGAACCTCACCCTCCTGCCCCTCCACGACCCTCACCCTCCTGCCCCTCCACGACCCTCACCCCTCCTCCCCCTCCACGAACCTCACCCTCCTGCCCCTCCACGACCCTCACCCTCCTGCCCCTCCACGACCCTCACCCTCCTCCCCCTCCACGACCCTCACCCTCCTGCCCCTCCACGACCCTCACCCTCCTGCCCCTCCACGACCCTCACCCTCCTAACCCCCTACGACCCTCACCCTCCTGCCCCTCCACGACCCTCACCCTCCTCCCCCTCCACGACCCTCTCTCTCCTCCCCCTCCACGACCCTCACCCCTCCACGACCCTCACCCCTCCTCCCCCTCCACGACCCTCTCCCTCCTCCCCCTCCACGACCCTCACCCCTCCACGACCCTCACCCCTCCTCCCCCTCCACGACCCTCTCCCTCCTCCCCCTCCACGACCCTCACCCCTCCTCCCCCTCCACGACCCTCTCCCTCCTCCCCCTCCACGACCCTCACCCCTCCTCCCCCTCCACGATTCTCACCCCTCGTCCCCCTCCATGACCCTTACCCCTCCTCACCCTCCACGACCCTCACCCTCCTGCCCCTCCACGACCCTCACCCTCCTGCCCCTCCACGACCCTCACCCTCCTGCCCCTCCACGACCCTCACCCTCCTCCCCCTCCACGACCCTCACCCTCCTGCCCCTCCACGACCCTCACCCTCCTTTCCCTACACGACCCTCACCCTCCTGCCCCTCCACGACCCTCACCCTCCTCCCCCTCCACGACCCTCACCCCTCCTCCCCTTCCACGACCATCACCCTCCTCCCCCTCCACGACCCTCACCCCCCCCCTCCACGACCCTCACCCTCCTGCCCCTCCACGACCCTCACCCTCCTCCCCCTCCACGACCCTCACCGTCCTCCCCCTCCACGACCCTCACCCCTCCACGACCTTAACCCCTCCTCCCCCTCCACGACCCTCTCCCTCCTCCCCCTCCACGACCCTCACCCCTCCTCCCCCTCCACGATTCTCACCCCTCCTCCCCTTCCACGACCCTCACCCTCCTCCCCCTCCACGACCCTCACCCTCCTTCCCCTCCACGACCCTCACCCTCCTGCCCCTCCACGACCCTCACCCTCCTCCCCCTCCACGACCCTCACCCTCCTTCCCCTCCACGACCCTCACCCTCCTGCCCCTCCACGACCCTCACCCTCCTCCCCCTCCACGACCCTCACCCTCCTGCCCCTTCACGACCCTCACCCTCCTCCCCCTCCACGACCCTCAACCTCCTCCCTCTCCACGACCCTCTCCCTCCTCCCCCCCACCACGACCCTCACCCTCCTGCCCCTCCACGACCCTCACCCTCCTCCCCCTCCTCGACCCTCACCCTCCTCCCCATCCACGACCCTCCCCCCCCTGCCCGTCCACGACCCTCCCTCCCCTCCTCCACGACCCTCACCCTCCTCCCCCTCCTCGACCCTTACCCTCCTCCCCCTCCACGACCCTCACCCTCCTGCTCCTCCACGACCCTCACCCTCCTGCCCCTTCACGACCCTCACCCTCCTCCCCCTCCACGACCCTTACCCTCCTGCCCCTCCACGACCCTCACCCTCCTGCCCCTCCACGACCCTCACCCTCCTCCCCCTCCACGACCCTCACCCTCCTCCCCCTCCACGACCCTCACCCTCCTCCCCCTCCACGACCCTCACCCACCTCCCCCTCCTCGACCCTCACCCTCCTCCCCCTCCACGACCCCTCACCCTCCTCCCCCTCCACGATCCTCACCCTCCTCCCCCAACACGACCCTCACCCTCCTCCCCCTCCACGACCCTCACCCTCCTTCCCCTCCTCGACCCTCACCCTCCTCCCCCTCCACGACCCTCCTCCCCCTGCCCCTCCACGACCCTCCCCCCCCTCCTTCACGACCAAACACGGTGTAATGACGACTGATCTTGTCACTCTTCTCGATAATACAAGTTGGCAAGTGTGTCTTATTGAGTTATCTCCAGGGTCACCACCACCACCTCCAGGGTCACCACCACCACCTCCAGGGTCACCACCACCACCTCCAGGGTCACCACCACCTCCAGGGTCACCACCACCACCTCCAGGGTCACCACCACCTCCAGGGTCACCACCACCTCCATGGTCACCACCACCACCTCCAGGGTCACCACCACCTCCAGGGTCACCACCACCACCTCCAGGGTCACCACCACCACCTCAAGGGTTTCCACCACCACCTCCAGGGTCACCACCAAGACCTCCAGGGTCCCCACCACCTCCAGGGTCACCACCACCACCTCCAGGGTCACCACCACCTCCAGGGTCACCACCACCTCCAGGGTCACCACCACCACCTCCAGGGTCACCACCACCTCCAGGGTCACCACCACCTCCAGGGTCACCACCACCACCTGCAGGGTCACCACCACCACCTCCAGGGTCACCACCACCACCTCCAGGGTCACCACCAAGACCTCCAGGGTCAACACCACCTCCAGGGTCACCACCACCACCTCCAGGGTCACCACCACCTCCAGGGTCACCACCAACTCCAGGGTCACCACCACCACCTCCAGGGTCACCACCACCTCCAGGGTCACCACCACCTCCAGGGTCACCACCACCACCTCCAGGGTTTCCACCACCACCTCCAGGGTCACCACCACCACCTCCAGGGTTTCCACCACCAACTCCAGGGTCACCACCACCACCTCCAGGGTCACCACCACCTCCAGGGTCACCACCACCTCCAGGGTCACCACCACCACCTCCAGGGTTTCCACCACCACCTCCAGGGTCACCACCAAGACCTCCAGGGTCACCACCAACTCCAGGGTCACCACCACCACCTCCAGGGTCACCACCACCTCCAGGGTCACCACCACCTCCAGGGTCACCACCACCACCTCCAGGGTTTCCACCACCACCTCCAGGGTCACCACCAAGACCTCCAGGGTCACCACCACCTCCAGGGTCACCACCACCACCTCCAGGGTCACCACTACCACCACCTCCTCCAGGGTCACCACTACCACCACCTCCTCCTGGGTCACCACCACCACCTCCTCCTCCAGAGTCACAACTACCACCTCCTCCTCCAGGGTCACCACCACCTCCTCCTCCAGGGTCACCACCACCACCTCCTCCTCCAGGGTGACCACCACCACCACCTCCTCCTCCAGGGTCACCACTACCACCACCTCCAGGGTCACCACTACCACCACCACCTCCTCCTCCAGGGTCACCACTACCACCACCGCCTCCAGGGTCACCACCGTCACCTCCTCCTCCAGGGTCACCACTACCACCACCTCCTCCTCCAGGGTCACCACCACCACCACCTCCTCCAGGGTCACCACCACCACCTCCTCCTCCAGGGTCACCACCACCACCTCCAGGGTCACCACCACCACCTCCAGGGTCACCACCACCACCTCCAGGGTCACCACTACCACCATCTCCTCCTCCAGGGTCACCACCACCACCACCTCCTCCTCCAGGGTCACCACCACCACCACCACCTCCAGGGTCACCACCACCACCTCCAGGGTCACCACTACCACCTCCAGGGTCACCACCACCACCACCTCCTCCTCCAGGGTCACCACTACCACCACTACCTCCTCCAGGGTCACCACCACCACCACCACCTCCAGGGTCACCACCACCACCACCACCTCCAGAGTCACCTCCACCACCACCACCTCCAGGGTCACCACCACCACCACCTCCTCCTCCAGGGTCACCACCACCATCACCACCTCCAGGGTCACCACCACCACCTCCAGGGTCACCACCACCACCACCTCCTCCTGCAGGGTCACCACTACCACCACCACCTCCAGGGTCACCACTACCACCACCACCTCCAGGGTCACCACCACCACCTCCAGAGTCACCACCACCACCTCCAGGGTCACCATCACCACCTCCAGGGTCACCACCACCACCTCCAGGGTCACCACTACCACCTCCAGGGTCATCACCACCACCTCCAGGGTCACCACCACCACCACCTCCTCCTCCAGGGTCACCAACACCACCACCTCCTCCTCCAGGGTCACCACCACCACCACCTCCTCCTCCAGGGTCACCACTACCACCACCTCCTACAGGGTCACAATTACCACCACTTCCTCCTACAGGGTCACCCCTACCACCTCCTCCTCCTCCAGGGTCACCACCACAACCTCCTCAAGGTTCACCACTACCACCTCCTCCTCCAGGGTCACAACTACCACCTCCTCCAGGGTCACCACCACCACCTCCTCCTCCAGGGTCACTACTGTGGGACATTTGGGGCTTGACTCTATATATTTAAATATTAATGTAGTGAAAATCAATTACGAAGGACCACCCGCTTTTATAGTAAAGAGGGAAACTAAGAAAATATGATCATTTGAAAATTCCTAGATGAACCAGTAACTATGGATAAAATACTAGAGAATATGATCACTGAAATAATTAATGGGCTGTATAATTAACTGAATCAAAGCCTCAAACACCTACATTGGGGGGTTATTACTGGAACTCAGTACGTCCAGGAACTAATGTGGTTCGTTCACCAGTCCAATGTATAATAATCTAATCCTATGAATATTTATAGAGTCATTATCTTTATCATCAATGAGAACATAGATCAAGAACATGAAAATTAATAATTATAATAAACACATGTCAATCCAATGAAACAGAGTTCTGCATGTAAAAGAATACAGATAATAGAAATCAAAGGAATACGAAAGGAGTCTTAGCTTGAAACGATTTCCGAGAAGTTAGTTACGACTCATCCTCTGATTCTCCTGGACTCGTCATGGAACACTGGGAGTTGATTAACATGGGAAATGACAGCTCGGAGAATTCTTCACACACGCTGTAAATCAAATTGTATTCAGTAGCAACAGATTACGCTGCCAGACATCTATGTTCAAGAAATTGAGATTAATAATAAGAGTAAATAATGACCTGTAGTTTGTTATTGTCGCACGGTGTCACGACAAGCTACCCAGCTATAAACTCATCCCCTAGATGATGCATCAAATAAGGATAAAGGTACTTAGCTAATATGGTCACTGTGTAAGTTAAGGCTTGCCGAAGTTCGCGTCCTAGGCTCCGGCTTCTTAATAAAGAACACGTGGTGTCCAGCCTATCCTAGATACTGACGTGCTTCACTGGCCGGTCACGTGGTATTACATAGAACCAAATTTAACAGGTTCTGGCCGAATGTCAAATTAAATCTCTTGACAATTCAACTTGTTATGTAAAGTGACACTGACACCAGCAAAGTTAATGTCTGCAAAGGTTCTTCACACCTCACAGTGGCGACTTTCTTCTGGAGCTCTTGATGGCGTCTACCCTGGTGGCTGGGGTAATGGCGTCTCCTCTCCCCCTCCGCGTCCCGCGTTCATTACACAAATTATTTATTACGGATATTATCATTTCTCGCAGTTGTGATTGAAATGCTCGGATAAGGACGGGTTTATTATTTAGAGGAGTTAAATATTATTATTTGCTCGTTTTATGATAGTAAACGAACAATGGAGATGAATTAAAGTCTCTCCAGGGCATTCACGCGTGACGTTAATTTTATTACTAAATAACAGTTAGAACTATAAACTCTCTATTTGGCTTTAGTTGGAGATCAGTTTATCTGTAATTAATTATCACACAGAACACCGTTGTTTATAGAGAATCAAATTCAATTCTCAGACACACTGGATATAAATGTGTTTATTACAATGGAATCTGACGCAATACTGGCGTCTGGTGACGTAAGAATTCTAGCCTTATTGTACAGATGTAATTATTAGTACATGTGAACTCTACGCTTGGTTAATTTTAATCACTACAATGATTAGTAGAATTAGTAATAATTGATGAGAATACAACAGTGTTGTATTTATGTTGGAAATTTCCAACATAACTCCGGGGGGAGGATTCTAGGGTCGTAGTGTAATGTGGAGTACTGACACCTATCCCGAAGTTGGTATTAATATTAGTATATTAGTATGTTAGTATGTTAGTACACACATAACGAATGTCCCGTATTTGTCAAGGACATACAAGAAACTTAAGTCTTGCTGATTTCATGTCAAATGGAACATGTTATTTTGAATTACCTAAAGCTAATAATTAAGAAAGCCTACAATAACTCTGAGATTGGTGTCGCTATGACATGTAATGTGTATGTTACAAATCTCTAAGTCTGCAAACTCTCAGGTACTCTAGATAAATGATGTTATTTATAGCCTACACAATAATTAAAGACTTTAAATCACACAATTCAAATAACTGAGAATCTACTGTGATGAGAATGTCTTGGGTCATAGTGACTAGTAATGGTTTGTTACTTGACATCACACCATAGTACCATCATGGTTGCTTAAATTGGGTGTAAAGTTATTTGCTCTTAGTTAAGAACTATAATAGGCTTGTAGTTTCCCTTAGTGGAAACATGTATTAAATATTGAAACATTAAATGATTAAGTTATCAGTAATCAGGAACCCTCTAAAGCTCACAATAAACTCAACAACTAGGGTCGCAGTGACATGTAATGGTGTATTACGTAGCTGCTGAATCGTAGGTAAACTCAGAAAAAGTTCCTAAGAACTGATAACACTATTGTATAATCATACAGTAAAGTATTATTAGTCATTTAAGATCAAGGAGACTATGACACTACAGTAAGGTCACTGTCTAGGGTCGTTGTGACTTGAAACTATTGAGTTACTAGACAATAACATCACGCAGCATCATGATCACCCCAAAATCAAATGAGGAAATTGAATTTAATGTGCACTGCCGTGCAGAAGTCATTCTGACTGATGGTACAACTAATTTGCTAACTAGCTAAAATAATAGAAAAGTAGAGAACTGAAAAGTTTATTTATTAAAATCAAGGAAGATTCTGAGTCGACAGTGAGATTGGTAGCCTAGTCATTCTGACTTATGAGTTAATTAAATGGCAGCTCATAGGCTTGACACTATAAACTTGTTAATACGAAATCACCTTTACATGAAATTGAGTTTATTAAATCAGTCTCTGCAAGTATAGTCAACTGTAATTAATGGTGAGTACAGATTAGGCTAGTACTCAGTTGACACTAACTAAAGTCCCTAAACCTACCCAAATAAATGGTTTAAATTTCTAACCTACCTAAGTAAGGGACTAAGCTAATTGTGAGCAAAAATGTACTCGAATTAACATTGGGAGCTATATTGAGCTCATTAAGCATGTTAACAAGGTGAGTTATAGTAAACTCGTCAACAGTGTTGACAGGGTGAGCTGCAGTGAGCTCGTTAACAGTGTTAACAGGGTGAGTTATATTGAACTCGTCAACAGTGTTGACACGGTGAGCTGCAGTGAGCTCGTTAACAGTGTTAACAGGGTGAGTTATATTGAACTCGTCAACAGTGTTGACAGGGTGAGCTGCAGTGAGCTCGTTAACAGTGTTAACAGGGTGAGTTATATTGAACTCGTCAACAGTGTTGACAGGGTGAGCTGCAGTGAGCTCGTTAACAGTGTTACCAGAGTGAGTTATACTGAACTCGTCAACAGTGTTGACAGGGTGAGCTATAGTGAGCTCGTTAACAGTGTTAACAGGGTGAGCTACAGTAAGCTCGAATTAACGAGGTGGAGTATTGCATCATTCAATTATCATGGCGGGCAGTGCTCGTGGCATGGGGAACATTAAAGTGTTCAATTGTCATGGCAAGCAATATTGAGCTCGTATGCGCATGGGGAACAATAAGCAATCAATTATTACGTTAATTCTAAGGTGAGCTATATTAAGCTCATGAAGCATGTTAATTAACAATGCTGATGTTTAACGATAATGCATTAAACAAAGAGAAACCTAAGATTGCTGGAAATTAAATTACTGCTACGATTAATCCTATTCAAGATAATTTGTAACATTTTCCCAACCTAAACGTTTCACGGGTTATTAGTTCTCTGTAAATTCACTTACGTATTGGTAAGTTTGCAAGTTTGTTCGTGCTGCGCTCCTACACTAATTAAGCAGAAACGAAAGAAAAACAACTCAAACAAATTGATGCAAGTATTTATCACTAACTCTTAGTGCAGAAAACATGGTATTAAGAAGGTTTTCTTGGCAAACCTTTAAGCGCAAGTATAGTGGACCAGTGGTCCTAGTGAATTTATAATTACAGAAGTTGTTTGATGACTTCATAGTATTACTAAATTCAGGAAATGCCAGTGGCATTGAGTGCTAGATTCTCTAGCCTAACATTATTAATTACCTAGGGAGTACTAGATTCTCTAGCCCAACATTACAATTTACCTAGGAACACTGAGTGTGGTCAATGATTACTTGTCGAGAATAATTCTAGGTCTGCAGTGAATTCAATGGCTTGGTCGCTGTGACTTGTACTTGTTTGAGTACGGACCATTGGTTTTCACTGAGAGCTATGAAACATCTCGGCCTGTATCAATTGCACTACATTCAATCTGAGTTTATTACTCAGCTGTGTTTCTCCTTTTAGCTTGCTGCTGGAGAATTGATTTACTGCTGACTAATTTATTATTGTTAGTAGGCTTAGGCTTGTTCACATTCAGAACTTTACCAGTAAGTAAGTAGCCACCTGCAGATTGGAGCATATTCATTCCCAATCGTTTAACATGTCCAGTTATGAACTGGTAATAGTAGTCGGCTCCTACTAGTACATCTACATTGTTAAGGCGGTCAGACGTTAACTTGTTGTCAGCCAAATTAATTTCACGTTCCTGCAGGAAGTGGGCTGTGTACCCCAGACCCTTAATATATAAGTCTAAAGGTATTTGATCTACAACAATGGCTTGGACAGCCTTGGCATGACTACCCAGTCGTACAAGCGGTTGAACTACTGAGTATTCATGGGTTCCTCGATTTATCATGAACCCTGACAAGTTTAATTTTACCTGTCTGATTGGTTGTAAATTAAGTGCCTCTGCTGCCCTTTGAGTAATGAAAGTTCTCTGGGAACCTTGGTCAAATAGTCCACGTGTGGTGATCTTGGCTCCTCTGTTCTTCACTTGAAGTTGGGCAGTAGGTAAGGCAGCATCCACTTGAGATGCTTGTGAAGTTACGCTGTACACATCTCGCACCTTGCAGCACTGTACTGGTGTAGATTCTCTACTTCCTATTCTAGGATTGACATAATTTGTCCTAACTAATTTGCACAGTGCAGCATGATGCTTGCCCCTTCTACACCTATTGCAGGTGTTCAGTGGGGTTTCACAGCTATTAACATTATGTGATTTGAGACACCTAGTACATTTATGTAACTGTTTGAGTCGTCTGACTCTTGTGTCTCTATTAGGATAATTGGTACATTTGTACAGAGAATGTTTTTGATTGCAAAACAAGCACATTCCCCATCCTACAGCTCGTTCAGGGGTTACCGGTTTAGGTAAAACAGTAACTGTAGGTTGTGATGGTTTTGCTGCTTGCATTTGCTTGTTATTTATTCTCTTGTGAGTACTTGGTGTATTCTGGGGAGCCATTAACAGGCTCTTGGGAGTGCTCTTTGGACTATTAGGTCTCTTAGGAGCACCTGTGGAGTTATTAGGAGTGCTCTTTGGACTATTAGGTCTCTTAGGAGCACCTGTGGGGCTCATAGGCCTTACTGATGAATCAGTGTTTGACTGAGTGTTATTACATTGATTATTAGCACCTTTGTTACCTAGTGACAGTGTCACTTTAGGAGTTTCAAGTAAGGAAACTGATGTAGGTACAGTTTTGGTGCATTCAGATTTAGCATTAAGTGCCTGGTCTGCTGTATGATTACTCATATTGCGCAGACCTGTAAATATATCCTGCATTGACAGGGTATTACCATTCTGGTATACATATAATTTATTAAGTGTGTCACCAGACAATTTTCTTTGGATGACAATTTTTGTCATCCACTCAGTAGTTGGGTGATCCACCTCTTTACTGAAGGAATTTATCAGTGACTCAAGCTGGAAACTAAAGGCTTGTAAAGAGTCAACTGATTGTTCTGGTGAAGATAAATTTAATAATTGGTGTACAAGGTTTATAATAGTCTTCTCATTGTTAGCACTTACTTTAGAAGGCTGTTGTGAGCAATTGTGACCATTACTTGTGTTGCTCAAGGCTTCTTGCTTAGTCTCAGCTTTGATTACAGCTTCGACTGCTGCTGCAGCCTTAGCTTTATCATTTTCTGGTTCAGATTCACTGATTATTGCAGCTTCACTTGTTTCATCTGTAGCTTCACTTGTTTCTCTGGGTTCTTGTGATAAGCTAGTTAATTCAGTAGCCTTATGTATTGATCTTATAGAATCCAGGGAACATTGAGAAGAGCTGTCTGAAAATTGATCAGACTCTGTAAACAAATCATCACATGAAGCTGTATTAGATGAGAGGTTAGAAAATGAAGGTTGAACTTCAGTTGTGGATCCTGTGTAGTGATCAGTATTGATTAGAGGATTCTCCTCATCTTGAGGTAGCTCAAGTATTTCATCTGAGCTGAGTGTTGACTCGGGTGTAGGTCTATTAATGATCTGTTCTATCCACTCGGGAATATCTTGTCTCGCAAGCACCTCCTTATATCGGTCTAACCTGGTTTGAACGCTATGTTCATAGTTATCAAGATCAGATTCTGTCAGGCGTAAGTGGTCTGAGACAGTATGACCGACCTGGAGTAAATTCCTGTGGGACTCTATTACAGTCCTTATATAATCATATTTTTGGTTAGCGTTCCTTATGGAAGTTGCTAGTCTGTAGACGTCACCTGGGTCAGTTTCTACACAGTGATGACATCTGATAAGCAGTTCTCCTAGGCGAATTTGAAGAGTTCTCAAGAATCTTGCATTCCTTTCTAGAGGATTCATTCTTGCGGTAAATTAAGCCTGATAGGGCTTATGTAGCTATTTGTATAGCTATGGTGTCTGCTCCTTGATGTAGAGCAGGTATAATTATTGACAGCCTGATATTTCTTGAGGCTGGTTGTAATTTACCTCATTTAGAGGTTAGCTACCTACCTAATAATAAGCAACTAAGATTTGAGTGGTACCTTGGTCTCACTACAGGTGTTCCTCAGCTTAGCTCTTGAAAATCAGCTTCGGATGGGTAGTGGACTTACAGTAACACTCAAAGATGTACATAGAAATATGCAATAAAATATAATTACACTATAAATGGTTAATCCCACCCTTGATAGGGTCAGCACAAAAAGAATAATATATATGCCACTAACTAGCTCAAGCCTAGTCGTGAGAATTTCTACTTAAGAAACTACAACTTATTTAGTCTATGCTTGTGCCAAATTCAACACAATCACAGCCTAAATTGCTACCTAATAAAGGTTGGCAAAGATTATATTGTGGTGCAATAATGTGCAAATAATTGTGCTGTGTTTTTGGGTTTTTTGGATTTTATAGTTTATATACACTTGTATAATTATGTGTGTTACGGCCCTCTCGGGTCGCAACTGGGTTCTTACTCTGATGTTGTTAGAGGAAGGGTATCCGGCCCCAAGCCAGTAGTGGCTTTCAAGGGATGTGATCCGTAACGCAAGTAAACTAAAAGGGGAAGGGAAAGAAAGGCAAAAACTTAATATTAAAATTAGCACCTTCACCAATAAATATATATAAGAAGATTACTCGGGGGAGGGTATTAACAATACACAGGGGTATTATCTACACTGTCGTCTTCTTCTGAAGACTCTGGATCTTCTCGATGCCAAGTTCTCGGTGCTCTCGGTGCCTCACGACGAATCCTTCGAAAAGCTGAGTCTACCCCAGCCACAGGTCAGCCAATACACAGTTCCACTGGGGGCACCGCCGTGGAGGCCGTCAACCACAAGTCCAGCAGACAGCTGGCAGGTTCCGGATCAGCAACGCTGGTCAGGCCACTCCACGAGTGATACTAGGGTAGCGCCCTAGTCAGGAGCCTCGTGTGATACCACAGATCACTCTCCTGTCTACAATACCCCAGTAGTTAAGCGTCTCCACCAGTCAGTCCCGGGTATGACAATCCTCAACTGCCACTTCACAGGCAGGGTAACACCACAGTGTTCATCTGGGAGGCGACTCACAGCTGCTGCAGCAAAACACTTGGTGTCGAGACGGCTGCCTTGGGTAGACTGACTCAACTTCCCTTACAGCGGTCCCAGGTCGACTCTGTAAGCAGACACGTCATCAATAACAGGGACACAAAAGCACCTAACTTACAGGCTCAAACCCAAACGCCCACCTATCCACCCCATAGATGGCGTTGTCGTCTGAGCACCACCTCACCAGAGGTCAGCAGCGGTTGTGTTGTGAGCTGAATAGGACTGGAAACTGGCCCTCGTGGCCAGTACACCTCGTCCTCACCAGGTGTCGTCGTCCATTTGGAGGGGGTTTCGGGAGCTGACCCACAGATGGCGTGGTCGTCACTGCTCCAGGCTCGGACGCTGGATTCGGGTCCATAATACCTCCCCACCAAAAAGAATTTGGTTTGGGTTTCTAAAAGGAAAAACACAAACCAAATTAGTATGTGGATACAACTCCACACAGACTCACGTACACTATGAACTGGAGTGATGAGGCTGTCTTGTCCACAGAACTGTTCTACTGGACAACTCTCGCACAAAGGGAACTTGAAGATAGAAGGCAATGACCTGCCTGATGTAATCGTGCACATCTCCACTGCGATGTCATGCAGGGGCATAATCTCACATCTCTCGAGTAAGGATCGGTGTAGACACGATGTGGGGCGACTCGACACTTCCCTGTGACGGGGCACCGATGATGGCTGGTCACAGACGGCATTTCTGGTACCGTTCCAGCAGTCCTTCAGGGAGACGGGAACCTGGAATACAGGGGTCTGATCATATAGAGTGACAACGACAGTGGGCAAGTCAGTACTCACTACACACTCGCCTACTAGGCCCACACCTAGTTCCAGCAGAGCTGCTTGTACACCGTAGATGATGTCTGCTCTGCCACCGTCCGGTCGACCAATGTCCCGCATAACGCTGAATCCAGGCTCAGCAATCATGCAGGGGGTGTCAACCTGTCGGAAATAGTCACTCATATAATCATATGTCGTACCTCCTGTATCAACCATCACCTTCCAGGTTCCTTCTTCAACTGCAACACTCGCAGTGCAAATTTCTAATCCCTGGGATCTCTTCACGATGTTCAAGGGAGCCATCATCCGTCGGGTCGTCCACTGGTCCTTACTGAGAGCACACACAAGAATAAGACAAAACACCGCTAAGAAACATTTGGTCAACTGAGGGATAAGATTCCTGAGCCTGTAATGTCCATAGCCGGCTACATCCATTAGCCTGGTTTGGACCAATGAGGACACTAGATCTTTCGAACATACCTCACATACCTCCGACGTCTGGGGAATCTCTGGCCGGTTCCATGAATGCTGTACCTTGCCATACCGCAAGTACTCATCCGACTTCGCTCCAGACTCGTTGGTAGCCGTGGGTGCTTGCACACAAGACCTCTCTTCATGCTCAGTTGCCTCTACCATCATAACCGTATGTTCCTCGTCGGGAGAAGAACCAGGAGACTCTGCTATAATGCGGTTGATCTGCGGGTGAGAGGAAGGATTAAACCCATTTAATTCCGAACCTGTCCGTACCTGGATATTACCACTGCCTGCTATCACCTCTGACTTTGCTGTTTCGGCTGACTCGTCCACAATCTTCGGATGATTGGTGCTCTAATCTGTTACCAAGTCGTTGGCTAGTATCACGTCAATCCCAGCTACAGGGAGGGTATCGACTACTGCCAACTCACATGTGCCGCTGAAGTAAGGCGAGTCGAGATGCACCGGCACTAAGGGGGCGATATACTGCGTCCTTGGAAATCCAACCAGGACAACCTCTGGTCTCCCATCCACACTCATTCCCTCGGGTAACGAGTTTCTCACGATCAGGGACTGGGCTGCTCCACTATCTCTGAGCACTACAACAGATCTACCAGTGTGATCACTCGTTACATACCCGCTTGAAGTGTGAGGGGCGAACAAACTTGGTCCTTCCTGCGTCGTCGTCGACTGGCTTCCTGCTGGTGGTGTAACACAGCTCATCATCATCACCTCCCTACGTGCGCCGCCACCTCTTCTGCCTCGGCACATAGCAGCTACATGCCCTTTCTGCCCACAAGTCCAGCACACCATATTCCTCCTCGGACTCCGGTGTTTCGGACTGCTAGGACTAGTCCTTCGAGGGCTACTTGGGGGCGTCTTCTTAGCGCTTCGTGGGACGGGGGTCTCTTCTTCGTCATGAGGTTTGTCAAACCGGCGTTGGTAATGCCTCGGGACGTACTTAGCAGAAGGCCTGTGCGTCAAGATGTATTCCTCAGCCATGGTGGCTGCCGCACTCAAGGTCTCTACCTGCTGTTCCTCTAAGTACGTCTTCAGGTCTCCAGACAAACAATCCTTGAAGTCCTCTAACAGTATGAGCTGCTCGAGGTCTTCTTTGGTCTCCACCTTCCGAGAGGCACACCATTCCTGAAAAAGTCGCTCCTTGACGGTGGCGAATTCGGTGAAAGTGTGCTCTGAGGTCTTCTTCAGGTTTCTAAACTTCTGCCTATACGCCTCAGGTACCAATTGGTACGCCATGAGCATGACCTTTTTTACCTTGTCATAATCGCTGGAGTCGTCAAGGGATAACGTGGCGTAGGCGATTTGGGCCTTCCCAGTCAAGACTGACTGTATCATGATGGCCCAATTCTCCCTTGGCCACTCCAAAGAGGCAGCGACTTTCTCGAAGGCTGCGAAGAACTTCGAAACTTCCCTCTCGTTGAATTTTGGGACCATTTTGATGTTCCTCACCGGATCGAAGCTACTGGTGTCCGTTGTTTGCCTCCGACCACCTAACCGCAATACTTCTAGCTCATGTTGTCTCTCCTTTTCTTTTTCTTCTCTCTCTCGTTGTTCTCTTCTTTCTTCTCGTTCTAATTCTAAACGCCTCATCTCTAATTCTTTTTCTAATCTCTCTCTTTCCATTTCTAATTTCTTATCTTCTCTCTTTCTCGCTTCCTCTTCTCTCTCTTTAGCGATTTCTAGCTTTTTCCATTCTATTTCACGGTGGATTTCTAGTTCACGCATCTTCACAGTAAGTACACTTATATTTAGTTCACTCTCATCACTTTCGATATCACTGCTCTTACCTTCCTTTTCAGTGGAAGCTATTTCCTCACCTTCCTTTATACTAGGAGTCTCGCCTTCCTGTTTCTCTGCCTTCAAATGCCGGTGAACCTTGGACAAGATCTCCACACGGGAATCACTGGCACGGATCTTTATCTCCAGGTAGGCACTGACTAGTACAAGTTCCGGTTTGCTCAGATATTTTAATCTGGCCAGACAGTCCTCTCTGTTCAGAAAAGCCTGAACATCGTCCAGATCATCGATGGTAGCTTTTTCTGCCATTGTCACAGATGGAACACTTAGCACTTAACACACCGCTTTCACGTTAGCACTTAACGCACCGAGCACTGTTCTACGTCAATATTGCACTTTATAGCACCTGGCGCCTCACTTGCCAATATTGCACGTAATTACTTCGGGCACCGCACTACACAATATTGCACTGAATCACAGCGAACACCTCGCTCTACAATATTGCACTGAATCACACCGAGCACCGCATTTCACAATATTGCACTTAGTCACTCTGAGCACCGCACAGGACGTATAACGTCCTAATCGTCACACACAGGGGGAAATATTTACAGGGATTACGCCACTTCACCACCCTTGTCAAACATACTTAACAAGGGGACGGATCCCGCTGGGGATGCCAATTATGTTACGGCCCTCTCGGGTCGCAACTGGGTTCTTACTCTGATGTTGTTAGAGGAAGGGTATCCGGCCCCAAGCCAGTAGTGGCTTTCAAGGGATGTGATCCGTAACGCAAGTAAACTAAAAGGGGAAGGGAAAGAAAGGCAAAAACTTAATATTATAATTAGCACCTTCACCAATAAATATATATAAGAAGATTACTCGGGGGAGGGTATTAACACTACACAGGGGTATTATCTACACTGTCGTCTTCTTCTGAAGACTCTGGATCTTCTCGATGCCAAGTTCTCGGTGCTCTCGTGGCCTCATGACGAATCCTACGAAAAGCTGAGTCTACCCCGGCCACAGGTCAGCCAATACACAGTTCCACTGGGGGCACCGCCGTGGAGGCCGTCTACCACAAGTCCAGCAGACAGCTGGCAGGTTCCGGATCAGCAACGCTGGTCAGGCCACTCCACGAGCGATACTAGGGTAGCGCCCTAGTCAGGAGCCTCGTGTGATACCACAGATCACTCTCCTGTCTACAATACCCCAGTGGTTAAGCGTCTCCACCAGTCAGTCCCGGGTATGACAATCCTCAACTGCCACTTCACAGGCAGGGTAACACCACAGTGTTCATCCGGGAGGCGACTCACAGCTGCTGCAGCAAAACACTTGGTGTCGAGACGGCTGCCTTGGGTAGACTGACTCAACTTCCCTTACAGCGGTCCCAGGTCGACTCTGTAAGCAGACACGTCATCAATAACAGGGACACAAAAGCACCTCACTTACAGGCTCAAACCCAAACGCCCACCTATCCACCCCATAGATGGCGTTGTCGTCTGAGCACCACATCACCAGAGGTCAGCAGCGGTTGTGTTGTGAGCTGAATAGGACTGGAAACTGGCCCTCGTGGCCAGTACACATCGTCCTCACCAGGTGTCGTCGTCCATTTGGAGGGGGTTTCGGGAGCTGACCCACAGATGGCGTGGTCGTCTGCTCCAGGCTCGGACGCTGGATTCGGGTCCGTAACAATGTGTATAAGAAATTAAATGAACACAAGAGAATTAATTGTGTTTGGCAAGTATTCTACTGCCGTAAATATTATCTAACTCCTGAATGTACTCCTAATTGTGGAATAAAATGTTATCAGGGTTAGTAATGATTAACTAGTATGAGATCAGTAATTTATATTAGTATACTGGATCCCTAAATGTTAATGATCCACTGACTTGAGTGAATCAGTAACTATAACATGGATTCAGGCTATAATGGGCAGTCTGCTGACAGCCATATATTGAAACATTTGTATAGCCTAAATGGTTAACACATAATTGGTGTTAGTGATTAATATATAGTTATGAGCTGTTGCTCCTGGTGACCTAAAGATTCTTACTTCAGTATGAAGTGTAGGCCTAAGTGTTGTGGGCAATAAACTGCATCCCACGAGTGCTACCTTATACATAAGGTATAAGTAGCAATGAATTGGTGTGACTTAGGCTAACCTATGTGCTACGTTGTTAGTAGACACAATTAATTAAAAGGGTTAGTCTTGATTACATCACACAAGGATTAGTTATTATTAATTAGTATTTGTAATTATAATTTATGTTTATCCGGTTCGAAGGACCATAATGTGGAACATTTGGGGCTTGACTCTATATATTTAAATATTAATGTAGTGAAAATCAATTACGAAGGACCACCCGCTTTTATAGTAAAGAGGGAAACTAAGAAAATATGATGATTTGAAAATTCCTAGATGAACCAGTAACTATGGATAAAATACTAGAGAATATGATCATTTATATAATTAATGGGCTGTATAATTAACTGAATCAAAGCCTCAAACACCTACATTGGGGGGTTATTACTGGAACTCAGTACGTCCAGGAACTAGTGTGGTTCGTTCACCAGTCCAATGTATAATAATCTAATCCTATGAATATTTATAGAGTCATTATCTTTATCATCAATGAGAACATAGATCAAGAACATGAAAATTAATAATTATAATAAACACATGTCAATCCAATGAAACAGAGTTCTGCATGTAAAAGAATACAGATAATAGAAATCAAAGGAATACGAAAGGAGTCTTAGCTTGAAGACGATTTCCGAGAAGTTAGTTACGACTCATCCTCTGATTCTCCTGGACTCGTCATGCAACACTGGGAGTTGATTAACATGGGAAATGACAGCTCGGAGAATTCTTCACACACACCGTAAATCAAATTGTATTCAGTAGCAACAGATTAAGCTGCCAGACATCTATGTTCAAGAAATTGAGATTAATAATAAGAGTAAATAATGACCTGTAGTTTGTTATTGTCGCACGGTGTCACGACAAGCTACCCAGCTATAAACCCATCCCCTAGATGATGCATCAAATAAGGATAAAGGTACTTAGCTAATATGGGCACTGTGTAAGTTAAGGCTTGCCGAAGTTCGCGTCCTAGGCTCCGGCTTCTTAATAAAGAACACGTGGTGTCCAGCCTATCCTAGATACTGACGCGCTTCACTGGCCGGTCACGTGGTATTACATAGAAACAAATTTAACAGGTTTTGGTCGAATGTCAAATTAAATCTCTTGACAATTCAACTTGTTATGTAAAGTGACACTGACACAAGCAAAGTTAATGTTTGCAAAGGTTCTTCACACCTCACAGTGGCGACTTTCTTCTGGAGCTCTTGATGGCGTCTCCCCTGGTGGCTGGGGTAATGGCGTCTCCTCTCCCCCTCCGCGTCCCGCGTTTGTTACACAAATTATTTATTACGGATATTATCATTTCTCGCAGTTGTGATTGAAATGCTCGGATAAGGACGGGTTTATTATTTAGAGGAGTTAAATATTATTATTTGCTCGTTTTATGATAGTAAACGAACAATGGAGATGAATTAAAGTCTCTCCAGGGCATTCACGCGTGACGTTAATTTTATTACTAAATAACAGTTAGAACTATAAACTCTCTATTTGGCTTTAGTTGGAGATCAGTTTATCTGTAATTAATTATCACACAGAACACCGTTGTTTATAGAGAATCAAATTCAATTCTCAGACACACTGGATATAAATGTGTTTATTACAATGGAATCTGACGCAATACTGGCGTCTGGTGACGTAAGAATTCTAGCCTTATTGTACAGATGTAATTATTAGTACATGTGAACTCTACGCTTGGTTAATTTTAATCACTACAATGATTAGTAGAATTAGTAATAATTGATGAGAATACAACAGTGTTGTATTTATGTTGGAAATTTCCAACATAACTCCGGGGGGAGGATTCTAGGGTCGTAGTGTAATGTGGAGTACTGACACCTATCCCGAAGTTGGTATTAATATTAGTATATTAGTATGTTAGTATGTTAGTATGTTAGTACACACATAACGAATGTCCCGTATTTGTCAAGGACATACAAGAAACTTAAGTCTTGCTGATTTCATGTCAAATGGAACATGTTATTATGAATTACCTAAAGCTAATAATTAAGAAAGCCTACAATAACTCTGAGATTGGTGTCGCTATGACATGTAATGTGTATGTTACAAATCTCTAAGTCTGCAAACTCTCAGGTACTCTAGATAAATGATGTTATTTATAGCCTACACAATAATTAAAGACTTTAAATCACACAATTCAAATAACTGAGAATCTACTGTGATGAGAATGTCTTGGGTCATAGTGACTAGTAATGGTTTGTTACTTGACATCACACCACAGTACCATCATGGTTGCTTAAATTGAGTGTAAAGTTATTTGCTCTTAGTTAAGAACTATAATAGGCTTGTAGTTTCCCTTAGTGGAAACATGTATTAAATATTGAAACATTAAATGATTAAGTTATCGGTAATCAGGAACCCTCTAAAGCTCACAATAACCTCAACAACTAGGGTCGCAGTGACATGTAATGGTGTATTACGTAGCTGCTGAATCGTAGGTAAACTCAGAAAAAGTTCCTAAGAACTGATAACACTATTGTATAATTATACAGTAAAGTATTATTAGTCATTTAAGATCAAGGAGACTATGACACTACAGTAAGGTCACTGTCTAGGGTCGTTGTGACTTGTAACTATTGAGTTACTAGACAAAAATATCATGCAGCATCATGATCACCCCAAAATCAAATGAGGAAATTGAATTTAATGTGCACTGCCATGCAGAAGTCATTCTGACTGATGGTACAACTAATTTGCTAACTAGCTAAAATAATAGAAAAGTAGAGAACTGAAAAGTTTATTCATTAAAATCAAGGAAGATTCTGAGTCGACAGTGAGATTGGTAGCCTAGTCATTCTGACTTATGAGCTAATTAAATGGCAGCTCATAGGCTTGACACTGTAAACTTGTTAATACGAAATCACCTTTACATGAAATTGAGTTTATTAAATCAGTCTCTGCAAGTATAGTCAACTGTAATTAATGGTGAGTACAGATTAGGCTAGTACTCAGTTGACACTAACTAAAGTCCCTAAACCTACCCAAATAAATGGTTTAAATTTCTAACCTACCTAAGTAAGGGACTAAGCTAATTGTGAGCAAAAATGTACTCGAATTAACATTGGGAGCTATATTGAGCTCATTAAGCATGTTAACAAGGTGAGTTATAGTAAACTCGTCAACAGTGTTGACAGGGTGAGCTGCAGTGAGCTCGTTAACAGTGTTAACAGGGTGAGTTATATTGAACTCGTCAACAGTGTTGACAGGGTGAGCTGCAGTGAGCTCGTTAACAGTGTTACCAGAGTGAGTTATACTGAACTCGTCAACAGTGTTGACAGGGTGAGCTATAGTGAGCTCGTTAACAGTGTTAACAGGGTGAGCTACAGTAAGCTCGAATTAACGAGGTGGAGTATTGCATCATTCAATTATCATGGCGGGCAGTGCTCGTGGCATGGGGAACATTAAAGTGTTCAATTGTCATGGCAAGCAATATTGAGCTCGTATGCGCATGGGGAACAATAAGCAATCAATTATTACGTTAATTCTAAGGTGAGCTATATTAAGCTCATGAAGCATGTTAATTAACAATGCTGATGTTTAACGATAATGCATTAAACAAAGAGAAACCTAAGATTGCTGGAAATTAAATTACTGCTACGATTAATCCTATTCAAGATAATTTGTAACATTTTCCCAACCTAAACGTTTCACGGGTTATTAGTTCTCTGTAAATTCACTTACGTATTGGTAAGTTTGCAAGTTTGTTCGTGCTGCGCTCCTACACTAATTAAGCAGAAACGAAAGAAAAACAACTCAAACAAATTGATGCAAGTATTTATCACTAACTCTTAGTGCAGAAAACATGGTATTAAGAAGGTTTTCTTGGCAAACCTTTAAGCGCAAGTATAGTGGACCAGTGGTCCTAGTGAATTTATAATTACAGAAGTTGTTTGATGACTTCATAGTATTACTAAATTCAGGAAATGCCAGTGGCATTGAGTGCTAGATTCTCTAGCCTAACATTATTAATTACCTAGGGAGTACTAGATTCTCTAGCCCAACATTACAATTTACCTAGGAACACTGAGTGTGGTCAATGATTACTTGTCGAGAATAATTCTAGGTCTGCAGTGAATTCAATGGCTTGGTCGCTGTGACTTGTACTTGTTTGAGTACGGACCATTGGTTTTCACTGAGAGCTATGAAACATCTCGGCCTGTATCAATTGCACTACATTCAATCTGAGTTTATTACTCAGCTGTGTTTCTCCTTTTAGCTTGCTGCTGGAGAATTGATTTACTGCTGACTAATTTATTATTGTTAGTAGGCTTAGGCTTGTTCACATTCAGAACTTTACCAGTAAGTAAGTAGCCACCTGCAGATTGGAGCATATTCATTCCCAATCGTTTAACATGTCCAGTTATGAACTGGTAATAGTAGTCGGCTCCTACTAGTACATCTACATTGTTAAGGCGGTCAGACGTTAACTTGTTGTCAGCCAAATTAATTTCACGTTCCTGCAGGAAGTGGGCTGTGTACCCCAGACCCTTAATATTTAAGTCTAAAGGTATTTGATCTACAACAATGGCTTGGACAGCCTTGGCATGACTACCTAGTCGTACAAGCGGTTGAACTACTGAGTATTCATGGGTTCCTCGATTTATCATGAACCCTGACAAGTTTAATTTTACCTGTCTGATTGGTTGTAAATTAAGTGCCTCTGCTGCCCTTTGAGTAATGAAAGTTCTCTGGGAACCTTGGTCAAATAGTCCACGTGTGGTGATCTTGGCTCCTCTGTTCTTCACTTGAAGTTGGGCAGTAGGTAAGGCAGCATCCACTTGAGATGCTTGTGAAGTTACGCTGTACACATCTCGCACCTTGCAGCACTGTACTGGTGTAGATTCTCTACTTCCTATTCTAGGATTGACATAATTTGTCCTAACTAATTTGCACAGTGCAGCATGATGCTTGCCCCTTCTACACCTATTGCAGGTGTTCAGTGGGGTTTCACAGCTATTAACATTATGTGATTTGAGACACCTAGTACATTTATGTAACTGTTTGAGTCGTCTGACTCTTGTGTCTCTATTAGGATAATTGGTACATTTGTACAGAGAATGTTTTTGATTGCAAAACAAGCACATTCCCCATCCTACAGCTCGTTCAGGGGTTACCGGTTTAGGTAAAACAGTAACTGTAGGTTGTGATGGTTTTGCTGCTTGCATTTGCTTGTTATTTATTCTCTTGTGAGTACTTGGTGTACTCTGGGGAGCCATTAACAGGCTCTTGGGAGTGCTCTTTGGACTATTAGGTCTCTTAGGAGCACCTGTGGAGTTATTAGGAGTGCTCTTTGGACTATTAGGTCTCTTAGGAGCACCTGTGGGGCTCATAGGCCTTACTGATGAATCAGTGTTTGACTGAGTGTTATTACATTGATTATTAGCACCTTTGTTACCTAGTGACAGTGTCACTTTAGGAGTTTCAAGTAAGGAAACTGATGTAGGTACAGTTTTGGTGCATTCAGATTTAGCATTAAGTGCCTGGTCTGCTGTATGATTACTCATATTGCGCAGACCTGTAAATATATCCTGCATTGACAGGGTATTACCATTCTGGTATACATATAATTTATTAAGTGTGTCACCAGACAATTTTCTTTGGATGACAATTTTTGTCATCCACTCAGTAGTTGGGTGATCCACCTCTTTACTGAAGGAATTTATCAGTGACTCAAGCTGGAAACTAAAGGCTTGTAAAGAGTCAACTGATTGTTCTGGTGAAGATAAATTTAATAATTGGTGTACAAGGTTTATAATAGTCTTCTCATTGTTAGCACTTACTTTAGAAGGCTGTTGTGAGCAATTGTGACCATTACTTGTGTTGCTCAAGGCTTCTTGCTTAGTCTCAGCTTTGATTACAGCTTCGACTGCTGCTGCAGCCTTAGCTTTATCATTTTCTGGTTCAGATTCACTGATTATTGCAGCTTCACTTGTTTCATCTGTAGCTTCACTTGTTTCTCTGGGTTCTTGTGATAAGCTAGTTAATTCAGTAGCCTTATGTATTGATCTTATAGAATCCAGGGAACATTGAGAAGAGCTGTCTGAAAATTGATCAGACTCTGTAAACAAATCATCACATGAAGCTGTATTAGATGAGAGGTTAGAAAATGAAGGTTGAACTTCAGTTGTGGATCCTGTGTAGTGATCAGTATTGATTAGAGGATTCTCCTCATCTTGAGGTAGCTCAAGTATTTCATCTGAGCTGAGTGTTGACTCGGGTGTAGGTCTATTAATGATCTGCTCTATCCACTCGGGAATATCTTGTCTCGCAAGCACCTCCTTATATCGGTCTAACCTGGTTTGAACGCTACGTTCATAGTTATCAAGATCAGATTCTGTCAGGCGTAAGTGGTCTGAGACAGTATGACCGACCTGGAGTAAATTCCTGTGGGACTCGATTACAGTCCTTATATAATCATATTTTTGGTTACCGTTCCTTATGGAAGTTGCTAGTCTGTAGACGTCACCTGGGTCAGTTTCTACACAGTGATGACATCTGATAAGCAGTTCTCCTAGGCGAATTTGAAGAGTTCTCAAGAATCTTGCATTCCTTTCTAGAGGATTCATTCTTGCGGTAAATTAAGCCTGATAGGGCTTATGTAGCTATTTGTATAGCTATGGTGTCTGCTCCTTGATGTAGAGCAGGTATAATTATTGACAGCCTGATATTTCTTGAGGCTGGTTGTAATTTACCTCATTTAGAGGTTAGCTACCTACCTAATAATAAGCAACTAAGATTTGAGTGGTACCTTGGTCTCACTACAGGTGTTCCTCAGCTTAGCTCTTGAAAATCAGCTTCGGATGGGTAGTGGACTTACAGTAACACTCAAAGATGTACATAGAAATATGCAATAAAATATAATTACACTATAAATGGTTAATCCCACCCTTGATAGGGTCAGCACAAAAAGAATAATATATATGCCACTAACTAGCTCAAGCCTAGTCGTGAGAATTTCTACTTAAGAAACTACAACTTATTTAGTCTATGCTTGTGCCAAATTCAACACAATCACAGCCTAAATTGCTACCTAATAAAGGTTGGCAAAGATTATATTGTGGTGCAATAATGTGCAAATAATTGTGCTGTGTTTTTGGGTTTTTTGGATTTTATAGTTTATATACACTTGTATAATTATGTGTGTTACGGCCCTCTCGGGTCGCAACTGGGTTCTTACTCTGATGTTGTTAGAGGAAGGGTATCCGGCCCCAAGCCAGTAGTGGCTTTCAAGGGATGTGATCCGTAACGCAAGTAAACTAAAAGGGGAAGGGAAAGAAAGGCAAAAACTTAATATTATAATTAGCACCTTCACCAATAAATATATATAAGAAGATTACTCGGGGGAGGGTATTAACACTACACAGGGGTATTATCTACACTGTCGTCTTCTTCTGAAGACTCTGGATCTTCTCGATGCCAAGTTCTCGGTGCTCTCGTGGCCTCACGACGAATCCTACGAAAAGCTGAGTCTACCCCGGCCACAGGTCAGCCAATACACAGTTCCACTGGGGGCACCGCCGTGGAGGCCGTCTACCACAAGTCCAGCAGACAGCTGGCAGGTTCCGGATCAGCAACGCTGGTCAGGCCACTCCACGAGCGATACTAGGGTAGCGCCCTAGTCAGGAGCCTCGTGTGATACCACAGATCACTCTCCTGTCTACAATACCCCAGTGGTTAAGCGTCTCCACCAGTCAGTCCCGGGTATGACAATCCTCAACTGCCACTTCACAGGCAGGGTAACACCACAGTTTTCATCCGGGAGGCGACTCACAGCTGCTGCAGCAAAACACTTGGTGTCGAGACGGCTGCCTTGGGTAGACTGACTCAACTTCCCTTACAGCGGTCCCAGGTCGACTCTGTAAGCAGACACGTCATCAATAACAGGGACACAAAAGCACCTCACTTACAGGCTCAAACCCAAACGCCCACCTATCCACCCCATAGATGGCGTTGTCGTCTGAGCACCACATCACCAGAGGTCAGCAGCGGTTGTGTTGTGAGCTGAATAGGACTGGAAACTGGCCCTCGTGGCCAGTACACATCGTCCTCACCAGGTGTCGTCGTCCATTTGGAGGGGGTTTCGGGAGCTGACCCACAGATGGCGTGGTCGTCTGCTCCAGGCTCGGACGCTGGATTCGGGTCCGTAACAATGTGTATAAGAAATTAAATGAACACAAGAGAATTAATTGTGTTTGGCAAGTATTCTACTGCCGTAAATATTATCTAACTCCTGAATGTACTCCTAATTGTGGAATAAAATGTTATCAGGGTTAGTAATGATTAACTAGTATGAGATCAGTAATTTATATTAGTATACTGGATCCCTAAATGTTAATGATCCACTGACTTGAGTGAATCAGTAACTATAACATGGATTCAGGCTATAATGGGCAGTCTGCTGACAGCCATATATTGAAACATTTGTATAGCCTAAATGGTTAACACATAATTGGTGTTAGTGATTAATATATAGTTATGAGCTGTTGCTCCTGGTGACCTAAAGATTCTTACTTCAGTATGAAGTGTAGGCCTAAGTGTTGTGGGCAATAAACTGCATCCCACGAGTGCTACCTTATACATAAGGTATAAGTAGCAATGAATTGGTGTGACTTAGGCTAACCTATGTGCTACGTTGTTAGTAGACACAATTAATTAAAAGGGTTAGTCTTGATTACATCACACAAGGATTAGTTATTATTAATTAGTATTTGTAATTATAATTTATGTTTATCCGGTTCGAAGGACCATAATGTGGGACATTTGGGGCTTGACTCTATATATTTAAATATTAATGTAGTGAAAATCAATTACGAAGGACCACCCGCTTTTATAGTAAAGAGGGAAACTAAGAAAATATGATGATTTGAAAATTCCTAGATGAACCAGTAACTATGGATAAAATACTAGAGAATATGATCATTTATATAATTAATGGGCTGTATAATTAACTGAATCAAAGCCTCAAACACCTACATTGGGGGGTTATTACTGGAACTCAGTACGTCCAGGAACTAGTGTGGTTCGTTCACCAGTCCAATGTATAATAATCTAATCCTATGAATATTTATAGAGTCATTATCTTTATCATCAATGAGAACATAGATCAAGAACATGAAAATTAATAATTATAATAAACACATGTCAATCCAATGAAACAGAGTTCTGCATGTAAAAGAATACAGATAATAGAAATCAAAGGAATACGAAAGGAGTCTTAGCTTGAAGACGATTTCCGAGAAGTTAGTTACGACTCATCCTCTGATTCTCCTGGACTCGTCATGGAACACTGGGAGTTGATTAACATGGGAAATGACAGCTCGGAGAATTCTTCACACACACCGTAAATCAAATTGTATTCAGTAGCAACAGATTACGCTGCCAGACATCTATGTTCAAGAAATTGAGATTAATAATAAGAGTAAATAATGACCTGTAGTTTGTTATTGTCGCACGGTGTCACGACAAGCTACCCAGCTATAAACCCATCCCCTAGATGATGCATCAAATAAGGATAAAGGTACTTAGCTAATATGGGCACTGTGTAAGTTAAGGCTTGCCGAAGTTCGCGTCCTAGGCTCCGGCTTCTTAATAAAGAACACGTGGTGTCCAGCCTATCCTAGATACTGACGCGCTTCACTGGCCGGTCACGTGGTATTACATAGAAACAAATTTAACAGGTTTTGGTCGAATGTCAAATTAAATCTCTTGACAATTCAACTTGTTATGTAAAGTGACACTGACACCAGCAAAGTTAATGTTTGCAAAGGTTCTTCACACCTCACAGTGGCGACTTTCTTCTGGAGCTCTTGATGGCGTCTCCCCTGGTGGCTGGGGTAATGGCGTCTCCTCTCCCCCTCCGCGTCCCGCGTTTGTTACACAAATTATTTATTACGGATATTATCATTTCTCGCAGTTGTGATTGAAATGCTCGGATAAGGACGGGTTTATTATTTAGAGGAGTTAAATATTATTATTTGCTCGTTTTATGATAGTAAACGAACAATGGAGATGAATTAAAGTCTCTCCAGGGCATTCACGCGTGACGTTAATTTTATTACTAAATAACAGTTAGAACTATAAACTCTCTATTTGGCTTTAGTTGGAGATCAGTTTATCTGTAATTAATTATCACACAGAACACCGTTGTTTATAGAGAATCAAATTCAATTCTCAGACACACTGGATATAAATGTGTTTATTACAATGGAATCTGACGCAATACTGGCGTCTGGTGACGTAAGAATTCTAGCCTTATTGTACAGATGTAATTATTAGTACATGTGAACTCTACGCTTGGTTAATTTTGATCACTACAATGATTAGTAGAATTAGTAATAATTGATGAGAATACAACAGTGTTGTATTTATGTTGGAAATTTCCAACAACTACCACCACCTCCTCCAGGGTCACCACCACCACCTCCTCCTCCAGGGTAACCACTACCACCCCCTCCTCCAGGGTCACCACTACCACCTCCTCCTCCTCCAGGGTCACCACCACCACCTCCTCCTCCAGGGTCACCACCACCAACTCCTCCTCCAGGGTCACCACCACCACCTCCAGGGTCACCACTACCACTTCCTCCTCCAGGGTCACCACTACAACCACCTCTTCCTCCACGGTCACCACCACCACCTCCTCCAGGGTCACCACTACCACCTCCTCCTCCAGGGTAACCACTATCACCACCTCCTCCAGGGTCACCACTACCACCACCTCCTCCAGGGTCACCACTACCAACTCCTCCTCCAGGGTCACCACCATCACCTCCTCCTTGTTACGAACCCAGATCCAGCGTCCGAGCACGGAGCAGTGACGACCGCGCCATCTGTGGGTCAGCTCCCGAAACCCCCACCAAATGGACGACAACACCTGGTGAGGGCGACGTGTACTGGCTACGAGGGCCAGTTTCCAGTCCCGTTCAGCGCTCAACACCGCCGCCGCTGACCTCTGGTGAGGTGGTGCTCAGACTACAATGCCATCTATGGAGTGGATATGTCGGGCGTTTGTGTCTGAGCCTGTAAGTGAGGTGTTTTATGTCCCGGTTATTGATGACGTGTCTGCTTACAGAGTCGACCTGGGACTGCTGTGATGGAAGTTGAGTCAGTCTACCCAAGGCAGCCGTCTCCATACCTTGTGCTTTGCTGCAGCAGCTGTGAAGTCGTCCCCCGGAAGAACACTGTGGTGTTACCCTGCCAGTGGAGTGGCAGTAGAAGGATTACCCGGGACCGACTGCTGGAGACGATTATCCACTGGAGTATTGAGGACAGGAGAGTGATTTGTGGTATCACACGAGGCTCCTGTCTAGGGCGTTACCCTAATATCGCCCGTGGAGTGGCCTGACCAGCCTTGCTGATCCGGAAACTGCCAGCAGACCTGCTGGACTTGTGGTTGACGGCCTCCACGGCGGTGCCCCCAGTGGACCTGTGTTTTGGCTGACCTGTGGCCAGGGTAGGTTCAGCTTCTAAAAGGATTCGTTGTGAGGCCACGAAAGCACCGAGGACTTGGCACCGAGAGCTTAGATCCAGAGTCTTCAGGAGAAGACATTTGTGTACAGTGTTAATACCCCTCCCCCCCATGTAATCTTTTTACATATTATTTATTGGTGGTGGTCAATATATTATATTAAGTTCTTGCCTTTATTTCCCTTCCCCTTTAAGTTACTTGCGTCACGGATCACATCCCTTGAAAGCCAGTACTGGCTTGGGGCCGGATACAACTTCCTCTAACAACATCAGAGTAAGAACCCCGTTGCGTCCCGAGAGGGCCGTAACATAATTGGCATCCCCAGCGGGATCCGTCCCCTTGTTAAGTATGTTTGACAGGGGTGGTGAAGTGGCGTAATCCCTGTATATAATTCCCCCTGTGTGTGACGATTGTGACGTTATACGTCCTGTGCGGTGCTCAAGAGTGACTAAGTGCAATATTGTGCAGTGCGGTGCTCGCTGTGACTAAGCAATTAAGTGCAATATTGACTAGTGCGGTGCTCAGTGATTCAGTGCAATGTTGTAGAGCGAAGTGTTCGCTGTGATTCAGTGCAATATTGGGTAGTGCGGTGCCCGAAGTAATTACGTGCAATATTGGCAAGTGAGGTGCCAGGTGCGATAAAGTGCAATATTGGCATAGAACAGTGCTCGGTGCGTGAAGTGCTAACGTGTAAGCAGTGTGTTAAGTGCTAGTTGAGTGTTCCATCTGTGACAATGGCAGAAAAAGCTACCATCGATGATCTGGACGATGTTCAGGCTTTTCTGAACAGAGTGGACTGTCTTGCCAGATTAAAATATCTGAGCAAACCAGAGCTTGTACTAGTGAGCGCCTACCTGGAGATCAAGATCCGTGCCTGTGATTCCCTTGTGGAGATCTTGTCCAAGGTTCACCGGCACCTGAAGGCAGAGGAGAAACAGGAAGGCGAGACTCCTAGTACAAAGGAAGGTGAGGAAATAGCTTCCATGGAAAAGGAAGATAAAGGTAGTGACATTGACAGTGATGCAGGTGAGCTGAATATAAGCTTGCTAACTGTCAAAATGCGTGCCTTGGAAATTAATCGAGAAATAGAATGGAAGAAATTAGAAATGGAAAGAGAAAGACAAGATAAAGAATTGGCGATGAGGCGTTTAGAATTAGAACGAGAAAGAGAGAGAGAAGAACGAGAAAGAGAAAGAGAAGAACGAGAAAGAGAAGAGAGAAGAACGAGAAAGAGAAAGAGAAGAACGAGAAAGAGAGAGAGAAGAGCGAGAAAGGGAAGAGAAACAGCGAGAGAGAGAAGAAAAAGAAAGACAGAGACAACATGAACTAGAAGTATTGCGATTAGGCGGTGGTCGGAGGCCAACAACGGACACCAGCGGTTTCGATCCGGTAAGGAACATCAAAATGGTCCCCAAATTCAATGAGAGGGAAGTTTCGAAGTTCTTTGCAGCCTTCGAGAAAGTCGCTGCCTCTTTGGAGTGGCCAAGGGAGAATTGGGCCATCATGATACAGTCAGTCTTGACTGGGAAGGCCCAAATCGCCTACTCTACGTTATCCCTTGACGACTCCGGCGATTACGACAAGGTGAAGAAGGTTGTGCTCATGGCGTACCAATTGGTACCTGAGGCGTACAGGCAGAAGTTCAGAAACCTGAAGAAGACCTCAGAGCACACTTTCACCGAATTCGCCACCATCAAGGAGCGACTTTTCCAGGAATGGTGTGCCTCTCGGAAGGTGGAGACCAAAGAAGACCTCGAGCAGCTTATACTGCTAGAGGACTTCAAGGATTGTTTGTCTGGAGACCTGAAGACGTACTTGGAGGAACAGCAGGTAGAGACCTTGAGTGCAGCAGCCACCATGGCTGAGGAATACATCCTGACTCATAGGCCGTCTGCTAAGTACGTCCCGAGGAATTACCAACGCCGGTTCGACAGACCTCATGACGAAGAGGAGAGACCCGTCCCACAAAGCGCTAAGAAGACGCCCCCAAGTAGCCCTCGAAGGACTAGTCCTAGTAGTCCGAAACACCGGAGTCCGAGGAGGAATGTGGTGTGTTGGACCTGTGGGCAGAAAGGGCATGTAGCTGCTATGTGCCGAGGCAGAAGAGGTGGCGGCGCACGTAGGGAGGTGATGATGATGAGCTGTGTTACACCACCAGCAGGAAGCCAGTCGACGACTACTCAGGAAGAATCCAGATTGTTTTCCCCTCACACTTCAAGCGGGTATGTATCGAGTGATCATACTGGTAGATCTGTAGTAGTGCTCAGAGATAGTGGAGCAGCCCAGTCCCTGATCGTGAAGAACTCGTTACCCGAGCGAGTAAGTGTGGATGGGAGACAAAAGGCTGTCCTGGTTGGGTTTCCTAGGACGCAGTACATCGCCCCCTTAGTGACGGTACATCTCGACTCGCCGTACTTCAGCGGCACATGTGCGTTGGCAGTAGTCGATACCCTCCCTGTGGCTGGGATTGACGTGGTACTAGCCAACGACTTGGTATCGGATTGGAGCACCAATCATCCCAAGGTCGTGGACGAGTCAGCCAGAACAGCAAGGTCTGAGGTAACAGGCAGTGGTAATATCCAGGTACAGTCAGACCCGGAATATACTATGTTTAATTTGTCCTCTCGCCTACAGATTGAGAACGTTCTAGCAGTGTCTCCTGATTTTTCTCTCGACAAGGAACATGAGGTTACGATGGCAGAAGTACCTGAGCAAGAAGAGAGGCCTTGTGTGCAGGCACCCACGGATACCAACGAGTCTGGAGCGAAGGCGGATGTGTACTTGCGGTATGGCATTGTACAGCGTTCATTGAACCGGCCAGAGATTCCCCAGACGTCAGAGGTATGTGAGGTGTGTTCGAAAGGTCTAGTGCCCTCTTTGGTCCAAACCAGGCTAGTGGATATAGCCGGTTATGGACATGACAGGCTCGGGAAGCTTATCCCTCAATTAGCCCCATGTTTCTTAGCGATATTTTGTTTGATTCTCGTGAGTGTCCTCAGTAAGGATCAGTGGACGACCCGAAGGATGATGGCTCCCTTGAACATCGTGAAGAGATCCCAGGGATTAGAGACATGCACTATGAGTGTTGCAGTCGAAGAAGGGACCTGGAAGGTGATGGTTGATACAGGAGGTACGAGATATGATAATGTGAGTGACTGTTTCCGACAGGTTGGCACCCCTGTGTGACTGCTGAGCCTCAATGCAGCGTTATGTGGAACGTTGGTCGACTTGACGGTGGCAGAGCGAATGCCATCTGCGACGTACGAACAGCCCCGTTGGGACTAGGTGTGGACCTAGTAGAGTATGCTGTAAGTACTGTTTTACCCGCTGTCGCTGTCACTCTGAATTATCAGACCCCTGTATTCCAGGTGCCCGACTCCCTGAAGGACCGCCGGATCGGTACCAGAAATGCCGTCTGTGTCCAGCCATCATCGGTGCCACGACATAGGGAAGTGTCGAGTCGCCCCAGATCGTGTCCACACCGATCCTTACTTGAGAGATGTGAGATGATGCCCCTGCTTGACATCGCAGTGGAGATGTGGAAAATTACGTCAGGCAGGTCATCGCCTGCCATTTTCAAGTTCCCTTTGTGCCAGGGTTTCTCCTTAGTACAGTTCTGTGGACGAGACAGCCTCGCCGTGCCAGTTTACAGTAATTGTGAGTCCATTTGGAGATGTGTCGCCGTAATAATTTGGTTTGTGTCTCTTTTTATAGAACCCCAAACCAAATTCTTTTTGGTGGGGAGGTGTTACGAACCCGGATCCAGCGTCCGAGCACGGAGCAGTGACGACCGCGCCATCTGTGGGTCAGCTCCCGAAACCCCCACCAAATGGACGATGACACCTGGTGAGGGCGACGTGTACTGGCTACGAGGGCCAGTTTCCAGTCCCGTTCAGCGCTCAACACCGCCGCCGCTGACCTCTGGTGAGGTGGTGCTCAGACTACAACGCCATCTATGGAGTGGATATGTCGGGCGTTTGTGTCTGAGCCTGTAAGTGAGGTGTTTTAGTGTCCCGGTTATTGATGACGTGTCTGCTTACAGAGTCGACCTGGGACTGCTGTGATGGAAGTTGAGTCAGTCTACCCAAGGCAGCCGTCTCCATACCTTGTGCTTTGCTGCAGCAGCTGTGAAGTCGTCCCCCGGAAGAACACTGTGGTGTTACCCTGCCAGTGGAGTGGCAGTAGAAGGATTACCCGGGACCGACTGCTGGAGACGATTATCCACTGGGGTATTGAGGACAGGAGAGTGATTTGTGGTATCACACGAGGCTCCTGTCTAGGGCGTTACCCTAATATCGCCCGTGGAGTGGCCTGACCAGCCTTGCTGATCCGGAAACTGCCAGCAGACCTGCTGGACTTGTGGTTGACGGCCTCCACGGCGGTGCCCCCAGTGGACCTGTGTTTTGGCTGACCTGTGGCCAGGGTAGGCTCAGCTTCTAAAAGGATTCGTTGTGAGGCCATGAAAGCACCGAGGACTTGGCACCGAGAGCTTAGATCCAGAGTCTTCAGGAGAAGACATTTGTGTACAGTGTTAATACCCCTCCCCCCCCCCCCCCCCGTGTAATCTTTTTACATATTATTTATTGGTGGTGGTCAATATATTATATTAAGTTCATGCCTTTATTTCCCTTCCCCTTTAAGTTACTTGCGTCACGGATCACATCCCTTGAAAGCCACTACTGGCTTGGGGCCGGATACAACTTCCTCTAACAACATCAGAGTAAGAACCCCGTTGCGTCCCGAGAGGGCCGTAACACTCCTCCAAGTCACAACTACCACCACCTTCTCCTCCAGGGTCACCACAACCTCCTCCAGGGCCACCACTACCCTCATCTCCTCCAGGGTCACCACTACCACCACCTCCTCCAGGGTCACCACCACCACCACCTCCTCCAGGATCACCACTACCACTTCCTCCAGGTTCTCCACCACCTCCTCCAGGGTCACAATTACCACCACCTCCTCCAGGGTCACCACTACCACAACCTCCTCCAGGGTCACTATCACCACCTCCTCCTCCAGGTTCACAACTACCTCCTCAAGGGTCACCACCACCACCTCGTCCTCCAGGGTCACCACTACCACCACCACCTCCAGGGTCACCACTACCACGACCTCCTCCACGGTCACTACTACCACGTTCTCCTCTAGGGTCACCACTACCACTACCTCCAGGGTCACCACTACCACCACCTCCTCCCGGGTCACCACCACGACCTCCTCGTCCAGGGTCACCACTGCCACCTCCTCGTCCAGGGTCACCACTACCACCTCCTCATCCAGGGTCACCACCACCACCTTCTTCTCCAGGGTCACCACCACCACCACCTCCTCCTCCAGGGTCACCACACCCACCTCCTTCTCCAGGGTCACCACTACCACCACCTCCTCCTCCAGGGTCACCACCATCACCTCCTCCTCCAGGGTCAACACTACCACAACCTCCTCCACCAGGGTCACCACCACCTCATCCAGGTTCACCACTACCACCACCTCCTCCTCCAGGGTCACCACTACCACCACCTCCTCCTCCAGGGTCACCACCACCTACTCCAGGGTCACCATCACATACTCCAGGGTCACCACTACCACCACCTCCTCCAGGGTCACCACCTCCACCACCTCCTCTTCCAGGGTCACCACTACCACTACCTTCTCCAGGGTCACCACTACCACCACCTCCTCCTCCAGGGTCACCACCACCACCTCCTCTAGGGTCACAACAACCACCACCTCTTCCTCCAGGGTCACCACTGCCACCACCTCCTCCAGGGTCACCACTACCACCACCTCCTCCAGGGTCACCACCTCCTCTTCCAGGGTCACTGTTATAAATATTTGATGTGGGGCTTCTATGGGGTACTGGTACTATTAAGGGGTAAGGTTAGTTAGAAGACAAGAGTATCAAATATGGGAGAGCTAAAAGGCCCGGCCCCCAAAATAAACTATCCACAGTAGTAATAACTTGCTACTAGACCATATATGTTAGTCTAAGGGTTGATCAATGCGCTCCCACATAGGAAGAAGGGATACTCTGTAATTCATGTACTTATTTATTAACCCCTTAACAACCCCCCATATACACTCACACCAATAACAATAATAATAATAACTTTACCACACTATCTTACGTTAACAGCCTTGGTCCACTTAGGCAGGATACAAGGTTTACACTAATAACAAGCTAGGGTAAAGTACTACTGGATAAGCCCTGAAGCTGGATGCAGCTTAGGGTAGTGAGACCATGTGGTACCCTAATACAAAACACAACACTTAGGGGTACCCAAAACACTGGCAAATACTATCCCCAGGTCTCACCAATATTTACTACCAGAGTAGGCACACTTAACACCATATAATACTTAACTTAAGGGTACAGGAACTTCAGGTAAGGGAAATAAGTAAGAGGAGAAGGGAGAAGAGTAGGGGTGCAGCCACAGAGTAGGTCTTATCCGCACGAACACCAGCCAGAGAAGAGAGAGAGCTCCTAGTGACCAGCTGGCCTCCCTCATGTCGTGGTGCCGGAAGGAGCCTAATTGATCGTGCAGCTAAGCACATTAAAGATCTTCCCCTATGCAACGTATTGTTACTTTATGAATGATTTGAAAGTATTAGTAAGCAAAGTTGGTGCCTATGTTATTATTTAATAATCAACCCCCAGCTCAGTCTTTAAATGCTCTTTGAGAAACAATAATAGTCTTACGTCTGGCAGGGAAGATACAAACAATTGCCATTCGAGTTGCACTCAACTTGTACTACTAGAAAGTTTAATAGCTCAATTTTGACCTCTGGTTTCCACTGGAGAACCCAGGGTCGTAACAGTCACCACCACCACCACCTCCTCCTCCAGGGTCACCACTACCACCACCTCCTCCTCCAGGGTCACCACTACCACCACCTCCTCCAGGGTCACCACCTCCACCACCTCCTCTTCCAGGGTCACCACCATCACCTCCTCCTCCAGGGTCACCACTACCACCACCTCCTCCAGGGTCACCACCTCCACCACCTCCTCTTCCAGGGTCACCACCATCACCTCCTCCTCCAGGGTCACCACTACCACCACCTCCTCCAGGGTCACCACCACCACCACCTCCTCCTCCAGGGTCACCACTACCACCACCATCTCCTCCAGGGTCACCACTGCCACCACCTCCTCCAGGGTCACCACTACCACCACCTCCTCCAGGGTCACCACTGCCACCACCTCTTCCAGGGTCACCACTGCCACCACCTCCTCCAGGGTCACCACTACCACCACCTCCTCCAGGGTCACCACCACCACCACCTCCTCCTCCAGGGTCACCACTACCACCACCTCCTCCTCCAGGGTCACCACCTCCACCACCTCCTCTTCCAGGGTCACCACTACCACCACCTCCTCCAGGGTCACCACCACCACCACCTCCTCCTCCAGGGTCACCACCACCATCACCTCCTCCTCCAGGGTCACCACCACCACCTCCTCCTCCAGGGTCACCACCACCACCACCTCCTCCTCCAGGGTCACCACCACCACCACCTCCTCCTCCAGGGTCACCACTACCACCACCTTCTCCAGGGTCACCACCACCACCTCCTCCTCCAGGGTCACCACTACCACCACCTTCTCCAGGGTCACCACCACCACCACCTCCTCCTCACGGGTCACCACCACTACCACCTCCTCCTCCAGGGTCACCACCACCACTACCTCCTCCTCCAGGGTCACCACTACCACCACCACCTCCTCCAGGGTCACCACCTCCACCACCTTCTCCTCCAGGGTCACCACTACCACCACCTCCTCCTTCAGGGTCACCACCACCTCATCCAGGTTCACCACTACCACCACCTCCTCCTCCAGGGTCACCCCCACCACCACGTCCTCCTCCAGGGTCACCACTACAATCACCTCCTCCAGGGACACCACTACCACCACCTCCTCCAGGGTCACGACCACCTCCTCCATGGTCACCTCCACCTCGTCCAGGGTCACCACTACCACCTCCTCCTCCAGGGTCACAAGTACCACCACCACCTCCAGGGTCACAACCACCTCCTCCAGGGTCACCACTACCACCTCCTCCTCCAGGGTCACCACCACCACCAGCTCCTCCAGGGTCACCACTGCCACCACCTCCTCCAGGGTCACCACTACCACCTCCTCCTCCAGGGTCACCACCACCACCACCTCCTCCTCCAGGGTCACCACACCACCTTCACCTCCAGGGTCACCACCACCACCTCCTCCTCCAGGGTCACCACTACCACCACCTTCTCCTCCAGGGTCACCACTACTACCACCACCACCTCCTCCAGGGTCACCACCACCTACTCCAGGGTCACCACTGCCACCACCTCCTCCAGGGTCACAACTACCACCTCCTCCAGGGTCATCACCACCACCTCTTCCTCCAGGGTCACCACTACCACCACCTTCTCCAGGGTCACCAACACCACCTTCACCTCCAGGGTCAAGAACACCACCTTCACCTCCAGGGTCACCACCACCACCTTCACCTCCAGGGTCACCATCACCACCTCCTCCAGGGTCACCACCACCTCCTCCAGGGTCACCACTACCACCACCTTCTCCAGGGTCACCACCACCACCTCCACTTCCAGGGTCACCACTACCACGACCTCCTCCATGGTCACTACTACCACGTTCTCCTCTAGGGTCACCACCACGACCTCCTCCTCCAGGGTCACCACTACCACGTCCTCCTCCAGGGTCACCACTACCACCACCTCCTCCAGGGTCACCACCACGACCTCCTCCTCCAGGGTCACCACTACCACCACCTCCTCCAGGGTCACAACCACCTCCTCCAGGGTCACCACCACCTTCGCAACGGTCACCACTGCCACCACCTCCTCCAGGGTTACGACTACCACCACCTTCTCCAGGGTCACCACCACCCCCTCCACCTCCAGGGTCACCACTACCACCTCCTCCTCCTCCAGGGTCACCACCACCACCTCCACCTCCAGGATCACCACTACCACCTCCTCCTCCTCCAGGGTCACCACCACCACCTCCTCCTCCAGGGTCACCACCACCACCACCTCCTCCTCCAGGGTCACCACCACCACCTCCTCCTCCAGGATCACCACTACCACCTCCTCCTCCTCCAGGGTCACCACCACCACCTCCTCCTCCAGATTCACCACCACCACCTCCTGGGTCACCACTACCACCACCTTTTTCTTCAGGGTCACCACCACCACCTCCTCCTCCACGGTCACCACCATCACCTCCTCCTCCAGGGTCACCACTACCACCACCTCCTCCTCCAGGGTCACCACCACCACCACCTCCTCCAGGGTCACCACTACCACCACCTCCTCCTCCAGGGTCACCACCACCACCACCTCCTCCAGGGTCACCACTACCACCACCTCCTCCTCCAGGGTCACCACCACCACCACCTCCTCCAGGGTCACCACTACCACCACCTCCTCCTCCAGGGTCACCACTACCACCACCTCCTCCTCCAGGGACACCACTAACCACTACCACCACCTCCTCCTCCAGGGTCACCACCACCACTACCTCCTCCTCCAGGGACACCACTACCACCACCTCCTCCTCCAGGGTCACCACCACCACCACCTCCTCCAGGGTCACCACCATCACCTCCTCCATGGTCACCACTACTACCACCTCCTCCTCCAGGGTCACCACTGCCACCACCTCCTCCTCCAGGGTCACCACTACACCACCTCCTCCTCCAGGGTCACCACCACCACCACCTCCTCCTCCAGGGTCACCACTACCACCACCTCCTGCTCCAGGGTCACCACCACCATCACCTCCTCTTCCAGGGTCACCACCATCACCTCCTCCTCCAGGGCCACCAATACTACCACCTCCTCCTCTGTTACGTACTCCTAGCAGAATACGTATATAAATTTAAAATAACTTGTTTTGTTCCATTATATCATTCCCTGTATATGTACACACATTGTGTTTTTTAAATTATCGTGTGGTGTGGCAGCGTCAGTGGAGACAGGAGCGCGGTTGCTTTGCACACGTCTAATACCTGTTAAATTCGGGAAGCTGGACCTGTTCAGTTGGGAGTCCCAGATGTCACTTTTATTTAGTTTAGGTAATTGTTTATTTTCTGCAATTAAGCCGGTGACATTGTACTTATATATTTTGTAAGTAACTATTATATGTAATTTGCAGTCTTATGTGTTTTGAGAACAAGTGGTTGTTCAATTAGTTTTAAATATTAAAAAGTCCTTAGTTTCCATCCCTCATCCTGGATGAGGCAGAGGAGGTGAGGATTTGGGTAGCGACAGAGCGAGAGTTCAGTAGCTGATACGGGAACAGGAGGAGTAACATGTGGGAGATAAGTCTGTTTACTTGTTGTTGTGTCATGTAGTAGATTTTTTACTCTGGGAGAGACAATAATTTTGATGTTTACTTTAATAGTGACCCACTGTTCATATATACAATATTGAGATGTATATGAAATATATATATATATTAAAATGCATACGTATATTTCTTCAGTCCTAAGGGAGATATACTTTTAATTCTGTGCCTGTTATCATTCATGGCATTATACTGGTGACCCGCTTTAGAGAGCAGCAGTGGTATCCCTAGACGTAACTAAAGCTTGGCTGCTGTAGGGTCACGAGCCGTAACAAACGATAGGTAACAAAGAGTTATGGGGGCCTGTGCCGGGAAATATTGTTCCTACTTAACCTTAATTATGCTAATCTAACCTTGCCTTCCTAGGTACCAGTGTGTTAAGTGTCTGTGTGTTTTATAAGAACTATTCCATGTGCCAAGCAAGCTTTCCTGTGTGTCAAGTAACAACGTTTCACGACTTTGAGGTAACTCATCCTATATATTTTGTTTGTGCAGTGAGGCCAAGCGAATTTTCAGTGTGGTGACAATTTTACAGTGAAGTGTAGTGCAGTGCCATTGTTTTAATTATTGTTGTGAATCAAGTGCCAAGTGTTAGTAACGATGGAGGAGAAAGTTGCAGCGTTGGTGGCTCACCCAGACTTTGAAGGGATTCAGAGCCTGAAAAAGACTGAGTTAATACAAATGGCAAATCAGTTGGATTTGACCGCCAACAATAGAATGGTTAAAGCCCAAATATTGAAAGTCATTGTGACACATTTTGTTGAGAATGGAGAGTTAGAGGAAGAAATTCTAGAGGAGTTAAGAGAGGAGTCGAGTGATCAGATGACGTTAAAGCGTCTTGAGTTAGAAGCGCAAATAGCCAATGCTAAGCTTGAAGCTCAAAAAGAACAGAAAATATTAGAGGCTGAAGCTCGTCAAAGAGAGTTTGAAGCTCAAAAGGAACAGAAACAATTAGAGCTTGAAGCTCAAAAAGAACAGAGAATATTAGAACTTGAAGCTCAAAAAGAACAGCAAATATTAGAGGCTGAAGCTCAGCAGAGGGAGCTTGAGACTAGACGTTTAGAAATTGAGGCACAGTTGCAAATAGAAGCCACAAAAAAGCAACAATTAGAGATTCAACAACAAATGGCTGACACTAACTTCAGGCTTGAATCACAGCGTATGGCAGCTGGGAATGGAAATACTAGTAATGTTTCAATAAATAGTGATAATAATCCCATAAGGATGAATAAGTATATAGAGTTACCCAAGTTCAATGAGGAGGATCCTGAGGTTTTCTTTGCCCATTTCTATAAAATTGCCATCAGTATGAACTGGCCAAGGGATCAGTGGGTAGCCATTATGCAGTCTCAATTTAAGGGGCGTAGTCAGGAGGTTTTTACATCCCTACCTGACGCTCATAGCTTTGATTATGAATTTGTAAAGAAAAGCATCTTAAATGCATACCAAATAAATCCAGAGGCACACAGGCAAAAGTTTAGGAATCTAAGGAGGATAAGTGATCAGACAATAGCAGATTTTACTCGTCAGAAGACGAATTTTTGCAACAGATGGTTAAAGTCACTTTCAGTCACTGACTTTGGTGCTCTAAAGAATCTTCTTATAATGGAAGAAGTATTGTCATGTCTCCCAGACCAGTTGTCTACTTTTATGGCAGAACAAAAGAATGTAACAGACATTTATGAGCTGTCAAAGCTCGCGGATGAGCATGAGTTCTTGACTAAGGCCCAGTTTACGGCCACTTCACCTAAGTCTAGTCGTAGAGTAAATTATAATGCTCCCCGAACTCCTTATCAGAATCCATCCCGTCCTAGTGCTCCAGTTACTCCCATGAGCTCTTCTCTTACAAAACCTAACCCTGCTACTTCATTGTCAGGAATGTCAAATAATAATAAGGTTATTTCTAAACCTACAGTAGGTTCTACCAGTGTGTCCACTGTAAGGTCCTGTTCCCATTGTAAGAGAAAAGGCCATGGAATTCATTCATGTTTTATATTGCACCCTGAGTTACGACCAACTGGTCTCATTTATTGCAGAGGTGTGCAAAATAAACTTACTAATAAACATGTAACTGTAAACCCCAATTGGGTGAAACAGTATTCACCATATATGTCTTCAGGTGAAGTTTTGTGTATTAATGGAAAGTGGAAGCCAGTGGTTATTCTTCGTGATACAGGTGCTTCCCAAACCATAATTTCATCCAGTATTCTTTCTGATGTTGAAAAGAGAGATACTGGAAAGTTTGTAGTTCTTCAGAGTGTTGCAGGATGTAAAACTGTACCTCTAATAGACATTAATTTCAGATCCACCATTACCCCAAGTTTATGCACTGTGGGTGTTAGTACACAGTTGCCCATCCCAGGTGTGGATGTTATATTGGGTAATGATGTGGCCATAAATCATGTTGTGGGTGAGATTGATCCCCGTTTGTGTAAACAGCCAGTTGCAGACCATGTTTATTCTGCCTGTGCTGAAGTTAGTTCTATGAATGAACCTGTTGTAGAAGATGGTTTTGTCCATTCTACCTGTGCTGATGTCAGTACTAATATAAATCCAGTTGTCAGTTCTGATGTTGTTACTCAAGCATTTGTTCCAGTAACCAATACCCCTTCAGTGGAGAAGTGGGATGTGGTTGTTCCAGATTCCTGTGTGGCCGATTTAGTTGTTGAGAGTAAGCCTGATACTATGACTCTGCTTTATTCCAATAAATTGGGAAAGGATGTCCATGTACCATTGTCTTGCCCGCTCACTACGAACGTTGTGCCAGGAGTTGAGAGAAACTTAAAAGCCACGACTCTGTATTCCAGCCAAGTGAATGGTTTAGGACAAGATGTCGGGTTGGCAGAAGTATTCCCGCTCACTCCAAGTTTAGAATCAGTTGTCGAGAGTAAGTCCGTTGTAGAGGCCCCGCCTCACCCTAGTCAAGGTGATATAATAGGGGAGGAGGTCAAACTACCTGTTACTTGCCCGCTCGCTTCAGATTCCCTTCATTTATGTGCATTGAGTAGAACTGACCCTAAGATTTCAGAGAGAAGCAAGGAGACAGTCTGTACTGTAGATCCAGTTTTGGAGAGTGTGGGAAAGCAGCCAGAGGATCAGCTTCTGTTGAGTGATGGAGACCCATTGAGCCTCCCTCTTCAGTTGTCTGTGAGGATGTGACCCAGCTTGGTAGTGATATTATTGATTGTGAGCAGACAGTACTCCAAGCAGCTCCAGAAGTCATGGGAGGAAATTTTGGTAAAATCATTGAGAGTGGTAAAGTAGCATTTGGATCTAAGTTGCGGAGTTGTGATTCTTATTCTATGTGGAGTAAGTATTTCTCATTGTGTACATTGAGTCAGAGTGTGTGTAGGATGTTGAAATCTACTTTTATTCTGCAGGAGCCATTTTCTTGTGAAGTAATGGACTGTGGGACATCTTTGTCAAGCCTTGTGGTTGAGCAGAGAGAGTTTACTCAAGTAGGTTGTGCATCCAGTTCTGAGGAAGTGGTGAGTTATACTAGAGCAGTGTCTCTATATTCAGATCCAGTTAATTTTGATGCACGAGTGATAAAAGTGTATGTTCCACTCAAGTGTGGTGTTGACTTTCAGAGTCATATTGGAGTTGATTTTCAGAGTCATATTGTGGGTGAAGGATTAAATCATACTGGGGAGCAGATGTTTGAGGCTCCAGGTGTGTATTTCAAGTTGGAGGATAAGGTTATCCTACCTAGTGTTAATCATTGTGAAGGGTTTCAGATTGTCCTTGGGCGTTTCTCAGGTAATCTGCTGTGCATCTTCAAGATGTTAAGACCCTTAAACCACTTGGTTGATTGGTTGTCATCAGACGTAAATCACTTGGGAAGTGATGGTGAGGGTTGTAAAGTTTTCGGCATGTTTTATTTAGTCTTTTGGAAGACTGGGAGGTTGATGAAAGTGTGTGTTGTGTTCGAGTTCACCATCAGGGGGTGTGAACTTGTCTTCGGAGTTATGATTGAGATATGGTGCCTAGGCATATGCCTGTTTTCTTTCATTGATCGTTATGACAGAGTTATGAGGCAATTGATTTCTGTGTTCCCTATGGATCATCTGAGTCAGTTCGATCAGGTAGTCTTTGCACTTATCTTGGGTTGTATTTCTTGGTTTGAAGGTCAAAGGTTTGCTAAGTCGGTGTCTTGTGTTTCGGAAGGTTCTATGAATGGGAAAGTTTTATACATAATTGTGAGGTTTAATGCTAATTTCTCTAATTTTAGTATCCATTGGGCGAGAGTATGTGTTCCACAGAGGATCAAGAGTGATGAAGAGCAGATGTCTGTGTCAGAGCATACCCAGGAGAAGTCCCAAATCTACTCAACATCCAGTCAGCTTCAATTAAGCAGTGCAGCTCCAGAAAAGGGGAGAAATGGAAAATGGAGCCTGTCTTGGAAAAATTCATCATGTGGAAAAGGAATCACATGGAAATATGGAACTGATCTTAGAGAAATAGTGGAAACAAATGAAAAGCTAAATTGCCATGATAACTGTGTGAAAGCAGCTACCTTTACTGACAATTCTATTCATGCTAATGATAATGTTGTAGATAGGAGTGTGAAATATGATCTGAAACAAAGTGAAATAAATGAGATAGTACCTTGGAGAGATAAATTTGCATACTCCAGTGACACATATGTAGAACATAGTCATAAGACTGAAATTTCTGAGTTTCCTGTAAGACTATATTTGGAGTGTTTTCATTTTTGTCCAGAAATGTGTTCTTATTACTTTCACATGTTTGGTGTCATTAATACCATAAATCTCAAGTGTCATACCTTTTACTTTGAAAAAATGCCATTGATCTTCAATCTATTGCATTTTTTTTCTTGGAGGTGGAAGTGTTACGTACTCCTAGCAGAATACGTATATAAATTTAAAATAACTTGTTTTGTTCCATTATATCATTCCCTGTATATGTACACACATTGTGTTTTTGTAAATTATCGTGTGGTGTGGCAGCGTCAGTGGAGACAGGAGCGCGGTTGCTTTGCACACGTCTAATACCTGTTAAATTCGGGAAGCTGGACCTGTTCAGTTGGGAGTCCCAGATGTCACTTTTATTTAGTTTAGGTAATTGTTTATTTTCTGCAATTAAGCCGGTGACATTGTACTTATATATTTTGTAAGTAACTATTATATGTAATTTGCAGTCTTATGTGTTTTGAGAACAAGTGGTTGTTCAATTAGTTTTAAATATTAAAAAGTCCTTAGTTTCCATCCCTCATCCTGGATGAGGCAGAGGAGGTCAGGATTTGGGTAGCGACAGAGCGAGAGTTCAGTAGCTGATACGGGAACAGGAGGAGTAACATGTGGGAGATAAGTCTGTTTACTTGTTGTTGTGTCATGTAGTAGATTTTTTACTCTGGGAGAGACAATAATTTTGATGTTTACTTTAATAGTGACCCACTGTTCATATATACAATATTGAGATGTATATGAAATATATATATATATTAAAATGCATACGTATATTTCTTCAGTCCTAAGGGAGATATACTTTTAATTCTGTGCCTGTTATCATTCATGGCGTTATACTGGTGACCCGCTTTAGAGAGCAGCAGTGGTATCCCTAGACGTAACTAAAGCTTGGCTGCTGTAGGGTCACGAGCCGTAACGAACGATAGGTAACATCCTCCAGGGTCACCACCACCACCTCCTCCTCCAGGGTCACCACCACCATCATCTCCTCCTCCAGTGTCACCACCACCATCACCTCCTCCAGGGACACCACCACCACCTCCTCCTCCAGGGTCACCACTACCACCACCTCCTCCTCCAGGGTCACCACCACCACCTCCTCCTCCAGGGTCACCACCACCATCACCTCCTCCTCCAGTGTCACCACCACCATCACCTCCTCCTCCAGGGTCACCACTACCACCACCTTCTCGATGGTCAAAAGTACCACCACCACCACCTCCAGGGTCACCACTGCCACCACCTCCTCCTCCAGGGTCACCACCACCATCACCTCCTCCTCCACGGTCACCACTACCACCACCTCCTGCTCCAGGGTCACCACCACCACCTCCTCCTCCAGGATCACCACCACCATCACCTCCTCCTCCAGGGTCACCACTACCACCACCTTCTCGATGGTCAAAAGTACCACCACCACCACCTCCAGGGTCACCACTGCCACCACCTCCTCCTCCAGGGTCACCACTACCACCACCTCCTCCTCCAGGGTCACCACCACCATCACCTCCTCCTCCAGTGTCACCACCACCACCACCTCCTCCAGGGTCACCACTACCACCTCCTCCAGGGTCACCACCACCACCACCACCTCCAGGGTCACCACCACCACCTCCTCCTCCAGGGTCACCACCACCACCTCCTCCTCCAGGGTCACCACCACCACCTCCTTCTCCAGGGTCGCCACCACCTCCTACAGGGTCACCACCACCTCCTCCAGGGTCACCACTACCACCTCCTCCAGGGTCACCACTACCACCACCTTTTAAAGGGTCACAACTACCACCACCACCTCCTCCAGGGTCACCACTACCACCACCTTTTAAAGGGTCACAACTACCACCACCACCTCCTCCAGGGTCACAACCACCTTCTCCAGGGTCACCATCACCTTCTCCAAGGTCACCACTACTACCACCACCACCTCCAGGGTCACTACTACCACGTCCTCCTCCAGGGTCACCACCACCACCTCCTCCTCCAGGGTCACCACCACCACCTCCTTCTCCAGGGTCGCCACCACCACCTCCAGGGTCACCACTACCACTACCTCCTCTAGGGTCACCACTACCACCACCTCTTCCTCCAGGGTCACCACCACCATCACCTCCTCCTCCAGGGTCACCACCACCACATCCTCCAGGGTCACCACCACTACCTCCTCCAGTCACAACTATCACAACCACCTCCTCCAGGGTCACCACCACCTCCTCCAGGGTCACCACCACCACCTCCACCTCCAGGGTCACCACTACCACCACCTCTTCCTCCAGGGTCACCACCACCACAACCTCCTCCAGGGTCACCACCACCACCTTCTCTAGGGTCACAACTACCACCACCTCTTCCTCCAGGATCACCACCACCACCTCCTCTAGGGTCACAACTACCACCACCTATTCCTCCAGGGTCACCACCACCACCTCCTCCAGGGTCACCACTACCACCACCTCCTCCTCCAGGGTCACCACCATCACCTCCTCCTCCAGGGTCACCACCACCATCACCTCCTCCTCCAGGGTCACCACCACCACCACCTCCTCCTGGGTCACCACTACCACCAACTCCTCCTCCAGGGTCACCACCACCACCACCTCCTCCTCCAGGGTCACCACTACCACCACCTCCTCCTCCAGGGTCACCACTACCACCACCTCCTCCTCCAGGGTCACCACTACCACCGCCTCCTCCTCCAGGGTCACCACCACCACCACCTCCTCCTCCAGGGTCACTACCATCACCTCCTCCTCCAGGGTCACCACTACTACCACCTCCTCCTCCAGGGTCACCACTGCCACCACCTCCTCCTCCAGGGTCACCACTGCCACCACCTCCTCCTCCAGGGTCACCACCATCACCTCCTCCTCCAGGGTCACCACTACCACCACCTCCTCCTCCAGGGTCACCACCATCACCTCCTCCTCCAGGGTCACCACTGCCACCACCTTCTCCTCCAGGGTCACCACCATCACCTCCTCCTCCAGGGTCACCACTGCCACCACCTCCTCCTCCAGGGTCACCACTACCACCACCTCCTCCTCCAGGGTCACCACCATCACCTCCTCCTCCAGGGTCACCACTACCACCACCTCCTCCTCAAGTGTCACCACCACCACCTCCTCTTCCAGGGTCACCACCACCACCACCTCCTCCTCCAGGGCCACCACTACTACCACCTCCTCCTCCAGGGTCACCACCACCACCTCCTCCCCCAGGGTCACCACCATCACCTCCTCCTCCAGGGTCACCACTACCACCACCTCCTCCTCCAGGGTCACCACCACCATCACCTCCTCCTCCAGGGTCACCACTACCACCACCTCCTCCAGGGTCACCACTACCACCTCCTCCTCCAGGGTCACCACCACCACCATCTCCTCCTCCAGGGTCACCACTACCACCACCTCCTCCAGTGTCACCACCACCACCACCTCCTCCAGGGTCACCACTACCACCTCCTCCAGGGTCACCACCACCACCACCTCCTCCAGGGTCACCACCACCTCCTACAGGGTCACCACTACCACCTCCTCCAGGGTCACCACTACCACCTCCTCCAGGGTCACCACTACCACCACCTCCTAAAGGGTCACAACTACCACCACCACCTCCTCCAGGTTCACAACTACGACCACCACCTCCTCCAGGGTCACAACCACCTTCTCCAGGGTCACCACCACCTTCTCCAGGGTCACCACTACTACCACCACCACCTCCAGGGTCACTACTACAACGTCCTCCTCCAGGGTCACCACCACCACCTCCTCCTCCAGGGTCACCACCACCACCTCCTTCTCCAGGGCCACAACCACCTCCAGGGTCACCACTACCACCACCTCTTCTTCCAGGGTCACCACTACCACCACCTCTTCCTCCAGGGTCACCACAACCACAACCTCCTCCAGGGTCACCACCACCACATCCTCCAGGGTCACCACCACTACCTCCTCCAGGGTCACAACTACCACCTCCTTCTCCAGGGCCACCACCACCTCCAGGGTCACCACTACCACTACCTCCTCTAGGGTCACCACTACCACCACCTCTTCCTCCAGGGTCACCACCACAACCACCTCCTCCAGGGTCACCACCACCTCCTCCAGGGTTACCACCACCACCTCCACCTCCAGGGTCACCACTACCACCACCTCTTCCTCCAGGGTCACCACCACCACAACCTCCTCCAGGGTCACCACCACCACCTCCACCTCCAGGGTCACCACTACCACCACCTCTTCCTCCAGGGTCACCACCACCACAACCTCCTCCAGGGTCACCACCACCACCTCCTCCTCCAGGGTCACAACTACCACCACCTCTTCCTCCAGGGTCACCACTACCACCACCTCTTCCTCCAGGGTCACCACCACCACAACCTCCTCCAGGGTCACAACTACCACCCCCTCTTCCTCCAGAGTCACCACTACCACCACCTCTTCCTCCAGGGTCACCACCACCACAACCTCCTCCAGGGTCACAACTACCACCACCTCTTCCTCCAGGGTCACCACTACCACCACCTCTTCCTCCAGGGTCACCACCACCACAACCTCCTCCAGGGTCACAACTACTAACACCTCTTCCTCCAGAGTCACCACTACCACCACCTCTTCCTCCAGGGTCACCACCACCACAGCCTCCTCCTGGGTCACCACTACCACCACCTCCTCCAGGGTCACCACCACCACAACCTCCTCCAGGGTCACCACCACCACCTCCACCTCCAGGGTCACCACCACCACCACCTCCTCCTGGGTCACCACTACCACCTCCTCCTCCAGGGTCACCACTACCACCACCTCCTCCAGGGTCACCACTACCACCTCCTCCTCCAGGGTCACCACTACCACCACCTCCTCCTCCAGGGTCACCACCACCACCTCCTCCTCCTCCAGGGTCACCACTACCACCACCTCCTCCTCCAGGTTCACCACTTCCACCACCTCCTCCTCCAGGGTCACCACTACCACCGCCTCCTCCTCCAGGGTCACCACCACCACCACCTCCTCCTCCAGGGTCACCACCATCACCTCCTCCTCCAGGGTCACCACTACTACCACCTCCTCCTCCTGGGTCACCACTGCCACCACCTCCTTCTCCAGGGTCACCACTACCACCACCTCCTCCTCCAGGGTCCCCACCACTACCACCTCCTCCTCCAGGGTCACCACCATCCCCTCCTCCTCCAGGGTCACCACTACCACCACCTCCTCCTCCAGGGTCACCAAAACCATCACCTCCTCCTCCAGGGTCACCACCACCACCACCTCCTCCTCCAGGGTCACTACTACCACCACCTCCTCCTCCAGGGTCACCACTACCACCACCTCCTCCTCCAGGGTCACCACTACCACCGCCTCCTCCTCCAGGGGTCACCACCACCACCTCCTCCTCCAGGGTCACCACCATCACCTCCTCCTCCAGGGTCACCACTACCACCACCTCTTCCTCCAGGGTCACCACCACCATCACCTCCTCCTCCTCCAGGGTCACCACCACCACCTCCTCCTCCAGGGTCACCACTACCACCTCCTCCTCCAGGGTCACCACTACCACCACCTCCTCCAGGGTCACCACTACCACCTCCTCCTCCAGGGTCACCACTTCCACCACCTCCTCCTCCAGGGTCACCACCACCACCACCTCCTCCTCCAGGGTCACCACTACCACCACTTCCTCCTCCAGGGTCACTACTACCACTACCTCCTCCTCCAGGGTCACCACTACCACCGTCTCCTCCTCCAGGGTCACCACCACCACCACCTCCTCCTCCAGGGTCACCACCATCACCTCCTTCTCCAGGGTCACCACTACCACCGCCTCCTCCTCCAGGGTCACCACCACCACCACCTCCTCTTCCAGGGTCACCACCATCACCTCCTCCTCCAGGGTCACCACTACTACCACCTCCTCCTCCAGGGTCACCACTGCCACCACCTCCTCCTCCAGGGTCACCACTACCACCACCTCCTCCAGGGTCACCACCACCACAACCTCCTCCAGGGTCACAACTACTACCACCTCTTCCTCCAGAGTCACCACTACCACCACCTCTTCCTCCAGGGTCACCACCACCACAGCCTCCTCCTGGGTCACCACTACCACCACCTCCTCCAGGGTCACCACCACCACAACCTCCTCCAGGGTCACCACCACCACCTCCACCTCCAGGGTCACCACCACCACCACCTCCTCCTGGGTCACCACTACCACCTCCTCCTCCAGGGTCACCACTACCACCACCTCCTCCAGGGTCACCACTACCACCTCCTCCTCCAGGGTCACCACTACCACCACCTCCTCCTCCAGGGTCACCACCACCACCTCCTCCTCCTCCAGGGTCACCACTACCACCACCTCCTCCTCCAGGGTCACCACTACTACCACCTCCTCCTCCAGGGTCACCACTGCCACCACCTCCTTCTCCAGGGTCACCACTACCACCACCTCCTCCTCCAGGGTCCCCACCACTACCACCTCCTCCTCCAGGGTCACCACCATCCCCTCCTCCTCCAGGGTCACCACTACCACCACCTCCTCCTCCAGGGTCACCAAAACCATCACCTCCTCCTCCAGGGTCACCACCACCACCACCTCCTCCTCCAGGGTCACTACTACCACCACCTCCTCCGCCAGGGTCACCACTACCACCACCTCCTCCTCCAGGGTCACCACTACCACCGCCTCCTCCTCCAGGGGTCACCACCACCACCTCCTCCTCCAGGGTCACCACCATCACCTCCTCCTCCAGGGTCACCACTACCACCACCTCTTCCTCCAGGGTCACCACCACTATCACCTCCTCCTCCTCCAGGGTCACCACCACCACCTCCTCCTCCAGGGTCACCACTACCACCTCCTCCTCCAGGGTCACCACTACCACCACCTCCTCTAGGGTCACCACTACCACCTCCTCCTCCAGGGTCACCACTTCCACCACCTCCTCCTCCAGGGTCACCACCACCACCACCTCCTCCTCCAGGGTCACCACTACCACCACTTCCTCCTCCAGGGTCACTACTACCACTACCTCCTCCTCCAGGGTCACCACTACCACCGTCTCCTCCTCCAGGGTCACCACCACCACCACCTCCTCCTCCAGGGTCACCACCATCACCTCCTTCTCCAGGGTCACCACTACCAACGCCTCCTCCTCCAGTGTCACCACCACCACCACCTCCTCTTCCAGGGTCACCACCATCACCTCCTCCTCCAGGGTCACCACTACTACCACCTCCTCCTCCAGGGTCACCACTGCCACCACCTCCTCCTCCAGGGTCACCACTACCACCACCTCCTCCAGGGTCACCACTACTACCACCTCCTCCTCCAGGGTCACCACTGACACCACCTCCTCCTCCAGGGTCACCACTGCCACCACCTCCTCCTCCAGGGTCACCACTACCACCACCTTCTCCAGGGTCACCACTACCACCACCTCCTCCAGGGTCACCACCACCACCACCTTCTCCAGGGTCACCACTACTACCACCTCCTCCTCCAGGGTCACCACCACCACCACCTCCTCCTCCATGGTCACCACCACTATCACCTCCTCCTCCAGGGTCACCACCACCACCACCTCCTCCTCCAGGGTCACCACTACCACCTCCTCCTCCAGGGTCACCACCACCACCACCTCCTCCTCCAGGGTCACCACTACTACCTCCTCCTCCAGGGTCACCACCATCACCTCCTCCTCCAGGGTCACCACTACCACCACCTCCTCCTCCAGGGACACCACCACCACCTCCTCCTCCAGGGTCACCACTACCACCACCTCCTCCTCCAGGGTCACCACTGCCACCACCTCCTCCTCCAGGGTCACCACTACCACCACCTCCTCCAGGGTCACCACTACTACCACCTCCTCCTCCAGGGTCACCACTGACACCACCTCCTCCTCCAGGGTCACCACTGCCACCACCTCCTCCTCCAGGGTCACCACTACCACCACCTCCTCCAGGGTCACCACCACCACCACCTTCTCCAGGGTCACCACTACTACTACCTCCTCCTCCAGGGTCACCACCACCACCACCTCCTCCTCCATGGCCACCACCACTATCACCTCCTCCTCCAGGGTCACCACCACCACCACCTCCTCCTCCAGGGTCACCACTACCACCTCCTCCTCCAGGGTCACCACCACCACCACCTCCTCCTCCAGGGTCACCACTACTACCTCCTTCTCCAGGGTCACCACCATCACTTCCTCCTCCAGGGTCACCACTACCACCACCTCCTCCTCCAGGGACACCACCACCACCTCCTCCTCCAGGGTCACCACTACCACCACCTCCTCCTCCAGGGTCACCACTACCACCTCCTCCTCCAGGGTCACCACCATCACCTCCTCCTCCAGGGTCACCACTACCACCACCTCCTCCTCCAGGGTCACCACTACCACCTCCTCCTCCAGGGTCACCACCATCACCTCCTCCTCCAGGGTCACCACTACCACCACCTCCTCCTCCAGGGACACCACCACCACCTCCTCCTCCAGGGTCACCACCACCATCACCTCCTCCTCCAGGGTCACCACTACCACTACCTTCTCGATGGTCAAAAGTACCACCACCTCCTCCTCCAGGGTCACCACCACCACCATCTCCTCTTCCAGGGTCACCACTACCACGACCACCTCCTCCAGGGTCGCAACCACCTCTACCTCCTCCAGGGTCACCACCACCACCATCTCCTCCTCCAGGGTCACCACCACCTCCTCCTCCAGGGTCACCACCACCACCACCTCCTCCAGGGTCACCACCACCACCTCCTCCTCCAGGGTCACCACCACCACCACCTCCTCCAGGGACAACACCACCACCTGCTCCAGGGTCACCACCACCACCATCTCCTCCTCCAGGGTCACCACCACCACCTCCTCCTCCTCCAGGGTCACCACCACCACCACCTCCTCCAGGGACACCACCACCACCACCACCACCTCCTGGGTCACCACCACCACCACCTCCTCCTCCAGGGACACCACCACCTCTTCCTCCAGGGTCACCACCACCACCACCTCCTCCTCCCGGGTCACCACCACCTCCTTTTCCAGGGTCACCACCACCACCACCTCCAGGGTCACCACTACTATCAGCACCTCCTCCAGGGACACCACCACCACCACCTCCTCCTCCAGGGTCACCACCACCACCACCTCCTCCTCCAGGGTCACCACCACCTCCTTTTCCAGGGTCACCACCACCACCACCTCCAGGGTCACCACTACTATCAGCACCTCCTCCAGGGTCACCACTACTATCAGCACCTCCTCCAGGGACACCACCACCACCACCACCTCCTCCTCTAGGGTCACCACCACCTCCTTTTCCAGGGTCACCACCACCACCACCTCCAGGGTCACCACCACCACCATCTCCTCCTCCAGGGTCACCACCACCACCACCACCACCTCCAGGGTCACCACCACCATCACCTCCTCCTCCAGGGTCACCACTACCACCACCTTCTCGATGGTGAAAAGTACCACCACCTCCTCCTCCAGGGTCACCACCACCTCCATCTCCTCTTCCAGGGTTACCACTACCACGACCACCTCCTCCAGGGTCACAACCACCTCTACCTCCTCCAGGGTCACCACCACCACCATCTCCTCCTCCAGGGTCACCACCACCACCACCTCCTCCTCCAGGTTCACCACCACCACCACCTCCTCCAGGGTCACCACCACCACCTCCTCCAGGGTTACCACCACCACCATCTCCTCCTCCAGGGTCACCACCACCACCACCTCCTCCAGGGTCACCACCAACACCACCTTCTCCAGGGTCACCACCACCACCTCCTCCTCCAGGGTCACCACCACCACCACCTCCTCCAGGGACAACACCACCACCTCCTCCAGGGTCACCACCACCACCATCTCCTCCTCCAGGGTCACCACCACCACCACCTCCTCCTCCAGGGTCACCACCACCACCACCTCCTCCAGGGACACCACCACCACCACCACCTCCAGGGTCACCACCACCACCACCTCCTCCTCCAGGGACACCAACACCTCCACCTCTTCCTCCAGGGTCACCACCACCACCACCTCCTCCTCCCGGGTCACCACCACCTCCTTTTCCAGGGTCACCACCACCACCACCTCCAGGGTCACCACTACTATCAGCACCTCCTCCAGGGACACCACCACCACCACCTCCTCCTCCAGGGTCACCACCACCACCACCTCCTCCTCCAGGGTCACCACCACCTCCTTTTCCAGGGTCACCACCACCACCACCTCCAGGGTCACCACTACTATCAGCACCTTCTCCAGGGTCACCACTACTATCAGCACCTCCTCCAGGGACACCACCACCACCACCACCTCCTCCTCCAGGGTCACCACCACCTCCTTTTCCAGGGTCACCACCACCACCACCTCCAGGGTCACCACCACCACCATCTCCTCCTCCAGGGTCACCACCACCACCACCACCTCCAGGGTCACCACCACCACCTCCTCCTCCAGGGTCACCACCACCACCATCTCCTCCTCCAGGGTCACCACCACCACCATCTCCTCCTCCAGGGACACCACCACCACCACCACCTTTTCCAGGTTCACCACCACCACCACCACCTCCTCCTCCAGGGTCACCACCACCACCTTTTGCAGGGTCACCACCACCACCACCTCCTCCAGGGTCACCATAACCACCACCACCTCCTCCAGGGTCACCACCACCACCACCTTCTCCAGGGTCACCACTACTACCACCTCCTCCTCCAGGGTCACCACCACCACCACCTCCTCCTCCATGGTCACCACCACTATCACCTCCTCCTCCAGGGTCACCACCACCACCACCTCCTCCTCCAGGGTCACCACTACCACCTCCTCCTCCAGGGTCACCACCACCACCACCTCCTCCTCCAGGGTCACCACTACTACCTCCTCCTCCAGGGTCACCACCATCACCTCCTCCTCCAGGGTCACCACTACCACCACCTCCTCCTCCAGGGACACCACCACCACCTCCTCCTCCAGGGTCACCACTACCACCACCTCCTCCTCCAGGGTCACCACTGCCACCACCTCCTCCTCCAGGGTCACCACTACCACCACCTCCTCCAGGGTCACCACTACTACCACCTCCTCCTCCAGGGTCACCACTGACACCACCTCCTCCTCCAGGGTCACCACTGCCACCACCTCCTCCTCCAGGGTCACCACTACCACCACCTCCTCCAGGGTCACCACCACCACCACCTTCTCCAGGGTCACCACTACTACTACCTCCTCCTCCAGGGTCACCACCACCACCACCTCCTCCTCCATGGCCACCACCACCATCACCTCCTCCTCCAGGGTCACCACCACCACCACCTCCTCCTCCAGGGTCACCACTACCACCTCCTCCTCCAGGGTCACCACCACCACCACCTCATCCTCCAGGGTCACCACTACTACCTCCTCCTCCAGGGTCACCACCATCACCTCCTCCTCCAGGGTCACCACTACCACCACCTCCTCCTCCAGGGACACCACCACCACCTCCTCCTCCAGGGTCACCACTACCACCACCTCCTCCTCCAGGGTCACCACTACCACCTCCTCCTCCAGGGTCACCACCATCACCTCCTCCTCCAGGGTCACCACTACCACCACCTCCTCCTCCAGGGTCACCACTACCACCTCCTCCTCCAGGGTCACCACCATCACCTCCTCCTCCATGGTCACCACTACCTCCACCTCCTCCTCCAGGGTCACCACTACCACCTCCTCCTCCAGGGTCACCACCATCACCTCCTCCTCCATGGTCACCACTACCTCCACCTCCTCCTCCAGGGTCACCACTACCACCTCCTCCTCCAGGGTCACCACCATCACCTCCTCCTCCAGGGTCACCACTACCACCACCTCCTCCTCCAGGGACACCACCACCACCTCCTCCTCCAGGGTCACCACCACCATCACCTCCTCCTCCAGGGTCACCACTACCACCACCTTCTCGATGGTCAAAAGTACCACCACCTCCTCCTCCAGGGTCACCACCACCACCATCTCCTCTTCCAGGGTCACCACTACCACGACCACCTCCTCCAGGGTCGCAACCACCTCTACCTCCTCCAGGGTCACCACCACCACCATCTCCTCCTCCAGGGTCACCACCACCACCACCTCCTCCTCCAGGGTCACCACCACCACCACCTCCTCCAGGGACAACACCACCACCTCCTCCAGGGTCACCACCACCACCATCTCCTCCTCCAGGGTCACCACCACCACCACCTCCTCCTCCAGGGTCACCACCACCACCACCTCCTCCAGGGACACCACCACCACCACCACCTCCTGGGTCACCACCACCACCACCTCCTCCTCCAGGGACACCACCACCTCTTCCTCCAGGGTCACCACCACCACTACCTCCTCCTCCCGGGTCACCACCACCTCCTTTTCCAGGGTCACCACCACCACCACCTCCAGGGTCACCACTACTATCAGCACCTCCTCCAGGGACACCACCACCACCACCTCCTCCTCCAGGGTCACCACCTCCACCACCTCCTCCTCCAGGGTCACCACCACCTCCTTTTCCAGGGTCACCACCACCACCACCTCCAGGGTCACCACTACTATCAGCACCTCCTCCAGGGTCACCACTACTATCAGCACCTCCTCCAGGGACACCACCACCACCACCACCTCCTCCTCTAGGGTCACCACCACCTCCTTTTCCAGGGTCACCACCACCACCACCTCCAGGGTCACCACCACCACCATCTCCTCCTCCAGGGTCACCACCACCACCACCACCTCCAGGGTCACCACCACCATCACCTCCTCCTCCAGGGTCACCACTACCACCACCTTCTCGATGGTGAAAAGTACCACCACCTCCTCCTCCAGTGTCACCACCACCTCCATCTCCTCTTCCAGGGTTACCACTACCACGACCACCTCCTCCAGGGTCACAACCACCTCTACCTCCTCCAGGGTCACCACCACCACCATCTCCTCCTCCAGGGTCACCACCGCCACCACCTCCTCCTCCAGGTTCACCACCACCACCACCTCCTCCAGGGTCACCACCACCACCTCCTCCAGGGTTACCACCACCACCATCTCCTCCTCCAGGGTCACCACCACCACCACCTCCTCCAGGGTCACCACCAACACCACCTTCTCCAGGGTCACCACCACTACCTCCTCCTCCAGGGTCACCACCACCACCACCTCCTCCAGGGACAACACCACCACCTCCTCCAGGGTCACCACCACCACCATCTCCTCCTCCAGGGTCACCACCACCACCTCCTCCTCCTCCAGGGTCACCACCACCACCACCTCCTCCAGGGACACCACCACCACCACCACCTCCAGGGTCACCACCACCACCACCTCCTCCTCCAGGGACACCAACACCTCCACCTCTTCCTCCAGGGTCACCACCACCACCACCTCCTCCTCCCGGGTCACCACCACCTCCTTTTCCAGGGTCACCACCACCACCACCTCCAGGGTCACCACTACTATCAGCACCTCCTCCAGGGACACCACCACCACCACCTCCTCCTCCAGGGTCACCACCACCACCACCTCCTCCTCCAGGGTCACCACCACCTCCTTTTCCAGGGTCACCACCACCACCACCTCCAGGGTCACCACTACTATCAGCACCTCCTCCAGGGACACCACCACCACCACCACCTCCTCCTCCAGGGTCACCACCACCTCCTTTTCCAGGGTCACCACCACCACCACCTCCAGGGTCACCACCACCACCATCTCCTCCTCCAGGGTCACCACCACCACCACCACCTCCAGGGTCACCACCACCACCTCCTCCTCCAGGGTCACCACCACCACCATCTCCTCCTCCAGGGTCACCACCACCACCATCTCCTCCTCCATGGACACCACCACCACCACCACCTTTTCCAGGTTCACCACCACCACCACCACCTCCTCCTCCAGGGACACCACCACCTCTTCCTCCAGGGTCACCACCACCACTACCTCCTCCTCCCGGGTCACCACCACCTCCTTTTCCAGGGTCACCACCACCACCACCTCCAGGGTCACCACTACTATCAGCACCTCCTCCAGGGACACCACCACCACCACCTCCTCCTCCAGGGTCACCACCACCACCACCTCCTCCTCCAGGGTCACCACCACCTTCTTTTCCAGGGTCACCACCACCACCACCTCCAGGGTCACCACTACTATCAGCACCTTCTCCAGGGTCACCACTACTATCAGCACCTCCTCCAGGGACACCACCACCACCACCACCTCCTCCTCCAGGGTCACCACCACCTCCTTTTCCAGGGTCACCACCACCACCACCTCCAGGGTCACCACCACCACCATCTCCTCCTCCAGGGTCACCACCACCACCACCACCTCCAGGGTCACCACCACCACCTCCTCCTCCAGGGTCACCACCACCACCATCTCCTCCTCCAGGGTCACCACCACCACCATCTCCTCCTCCAGGGACACCACCTTTTCCAGGTTCACCACCACCACCACCACCTCCTCCTCCAGGGTCACCACCATCACCTTTTGCAGGGTCACCACCACCACCACCTCCTCCAGGGTCACCATAACCACCACCACCTCCTCCAGGGTCACCACCACCACCACCTCCATGGTCACCACCACCACCACCTCCTCCTCCAGGGTCACCACCAACACCACCTCCAGGGTCACCACCACCACCACCACCTCCAGGGTCACCACCACCACCACCTCCAGGGTCACCACCACCACCACCACCTCCTCCAGGGTCACCAACACCACCACCTCCAGGGTCACCACCACCACCATCTCCTCCTCCAGGGACACCACCACCACCACCACCTTTTCCAGGTTCACCACCACCACCACCACCTCCTCCTCCAGGGTCACCACCACCACCTTTTGCAGGGTCACCACCACCACCACCTCCTCCAGGGTCACCACCACCACCACCTCCTCCTCCCGGGTCACCACCACCTCCTTTTCCAGGGTCACCACCACCACCACCTCCAGGGTCACAACTACTATCAGCACCTCCTCCAGGGACACCACCACCACCACCTCCTCCTCCAGGGTCACCACCACCACCACCTCCTCCTCCAGGGTCACCACCACCTCCTTTTCCAGGGTCACCACCACCACCACCTCCAGGGTCACCACTACTATCAGCACCTCCTCCAGGGACACCACCACCACCACCACCTCCTCCTCCAGGGTCACCACCACCTCCTTTTCCAGGGTCACCACCACCACCACCTCCAGGGTCACCACCACCACCATCTCCTCCTCCAGGGTCACCACCACCACCACCACCTCCAGGGTCACCACCACCACCTCCTCCTCCAAGGTCACCACCACCACCATCTCCTCCTCCAGGGTCACCACCACCACCATCTCCTCCTCCAGGGACACCACCACCACCACCACCTTTTCCAGGTTCACCACCACCACCACCACCTCCTCCTCCAGGGTCACCACCACCACCTTTTGCAGGGTCACCACCACCACCACAGTAGGGGGGATGGCTCCACACAGGCTCCTTTTTTTTTCTGGGAAAAAAGGTGCCTGTGCGCCCCAAGGGTTTCAGGTAAATTTAGAATATCGTGTGTAGCGCTTTAGGGTTTTCAGGTAAATTTTGTGTCACAGATTTGGAATTAGGGAATTCTTATAATGAAAAATAATGTCATACGAGTTTGCTAAAGTTCTTATAAGAAAAATAATTTCCGAGACTTAGAAGTTTGTTAAGGCCTTATGGGAGAAATTCAAATAACGTGTGTAGCACTTTAGGGTTTCCAGGAGAACTCTACGGACATGTTTTACATGTTTTCAACTTACAAAATCGTCTATGTACGCCTTAGTTATTCATATAAATTTAGAAAATCACCTGTGTAAGTCATGGTTTTCAAGTCTCGTACCTCACACCCCCCTCCCTCCCCCCTTACCTCGCAATCTGTCGCGTCACCTTTATTTACTTTGCGCCCAGCCAGCCAGCCAGTCGGCTCTTAATCTTATCTTATCTTATCCATAATATCTGGACCGTCCCTCCTCTCTCTCTCTCTCTCTCCTTTCATTCAGTTCAACTATTTTCCAACATCGTATGTTTTCTCCTTTTCATTAAGCAAGTCAGTTTTACACAAATAAATCATGTTAGTAAGCAAGTTCTAGCTCACGTTCCCCCACCTTAGTCCCCTGTCATATAATGAATACTATCATTCCAATCCCTCTAAAATTTAAAAATAATCATATTTCAAATGTAGTTCAATACAGTAATTTAGTTACCAAGCTCCAGCGCTTGTCCTCCGCCTTAGCTCTCTCTCGTATCTTCGTTAGTATCAGTCCAATTTCCCTGAAATTTCTACCCTCTGTATTTCAGACATAGTTTAGTAAATGCAAACAATTATCAAACTCTAGCTCTTGTCCCCAGCTTAGTTCATTTGTACAAAATCATTAGTAACAGTCCAAATTCCCTGAGATTTTTAGCCTCTGTATTTCAGACACCGTAAATAAGATCAAAACAGTTACCAAGCTCCAGCTCTTGTCCTCCGCCTTAGCTCTCTCTCGTATCTTCGTTAGTATCAGTCCAATTTCCCTGAAATTTCTACCCTCTGTATTTCAGACATAGTTTAGTAAATGCAAACAATTATCAAACTCTAGCTCTTGTCCCCAGCTTAGTTCATTTGTACAAAATCATTAGTAACAGTCCAAATTCCCTGAGATTTTTAGCCTCTGTATTTCAGACACCGTAAATAAGATCAAAACAGTTACCAAGCTCCAGCTCTTGTCCTCCGCCTTAGCTCTCTCTCGTATCTTCGTTAGTAACAGATCAATTCCCCTGAAATTTCTACCCTCTGTATTTCAGACACCGTAAATAAAATCAAGTCAGTTATCGAGCTCCAGCGCTTGTCCTCCGCCTTAGCTCTCTCTCGTATCTTCGTTAGTATCAGTCCAATTTCCCTGAAATTTTTACCCTCTGTATTTCAGGCACCGTAAATATGATCAAAACAGTTACCAAGCTCCATCTCTTGTCCTCCGCCTTAGCTCTCTCTCGTATCTTCGTTAGTATCAGTCCAATTTCCCTGAAATTTCTACCCTCTGTATTTCAGGCACCGTAATAAGATCAAAACAGTTACCAAGCTCCAGCGCTTGTCCTCCGCCTTAGTTCTCTTTCGTATCTTTGTAAATAAACCATCAATTTCCCTTAAATTTTTACCCTCTGTATTTCAGACACCGTAAATAAAATCAAGTCAGTTATCGAGCTCCAGCTCTCGTCCCCCGCCTTAATTCTCTTTCGTATCTTTGTAAATAACCCATCAATTTCCCTAAAATTAAAAGCAGACATACTTCAAAGTTAGTAAATAAGATCAAGTCAGTTACTGAGCTCCAGCTCTCGTCCCCCACCCTCTTCCACCCTCAAGTCTTTGTAAATAAACCATCAATTTCCCCGAAATTTTTACCCTCTGTATTTCAGACATAGTAAATATGATGAAAACAATTATAAAACTCTAGCTCTTGTCCTCTGTCCAAGCTCACTTTTGTAAAATCATTACTCTCAGTCCAAATCACCCAACTACATTTTCAGGCATAGTAAATAAAAACCAGTTCAGTTATCAAGTTACAACTCTTGTGCCCCAGCTTAGTTCATTTGTGCAAGTTCTTTATTTCCAACTAAATCATCCTAAGATTTAAGATCACCTTATTTTCTAACGTAGTAAAATTAATCAGGGCATTAACCAAGTTCCATTCCCTCAGCCTTAGATCATCAGACATAAATATTTTCGATCAAGTCCGTCTCCAGCTTAACTCTTACCCTTTCCCTCCCTTACCTTCTCATCCCCAACGTATCAAAACCCTCAATAATCATACTGTATTTGCATATTTTCTCTATATTCACTGTGTTCTTCGTATTCTCATCCGTGTTCACTCCATGTTCTTCAAATGTTCACAATCCCATTCAGTTCATATTTTCACAAGTATCTCCATTTTTTATGTAATCTTTCTCTTAGTCTCATTATGTTCTCTACAAATTCTAGTCATATTTTCTATGTTTTCATATTCATCACATGTTCTCTTTACAACTTTTATACTCAATATTCATGCTAACTTCCATATTTTGTGTTCTTTGTCAATATTCATGTTCCTCTACAAGTTCATGTTCCTCACAAGATCACTTCGTTTTTCACCTTCACTTACATGTTTTCTACATTCTTTTGTCATATTCTCCATGTTCTTCACAAGTCCATTGTTCATTCTTTGTAATCCCTATTCTCCTTATCATGTTTTCATGTTCTCTGTAAGTTCATATTCCCAGCATGTTCACTGTATTCATCAACTTTTCTTACATATGTTCTTTGCCATGTTCCCCATATGTTCTCTAGGTTTTTCCCCTTACATGTTATCTAACGTTCCTTAACTAAAAAATCTTTCACCAATCAACTAAAAACATAGTCACTTTCGTCATTTCTCAACTAAACTTATTATCCAGTCAACTAAAAATAGTCAGAAATAGCCTCGTTCAACACTGTTCTTAACTAAAACAACCTTTCTCTTAGCTAAAAATTGTCAAAGGAAACTTTTTTCAGCACTTTCTTAACAGGCGCTATGTTTCATCAAGAAAAAAAATTGTCAAAGGAAACTTTCCAAAACTGTTCATATCTAGCTTTTATCCATCGTCAATCAACTAAAAATAATAACTTTCATCATTTCTTAACTAAACATATTCCCCATTCATCAGAAAATAACCATGTTCATCATGTTTCATTGTCATTTCATAACTAAAATTATCTGCCAATCATCAGAAAAAGTCATGTTCATCATGTTTTGTCTTTTTCCTTAACTAAAGTATTCATCAGTCAACTAAAAATAGTTACTTCATCATGTTTCCTTGTCATTTCTTAACTAAAATATCACTTCTCTCATCTGAAAATAGTCATGTGTAGTCTCTTTCCAACACTGTTCTTAACTAAAACAGCCTTTCGCTTAGCTAAAAATTGTCAAAGGAATCTTTTCAGCACTGTTCATAACTAACTTTATCCATCGTCAAGTCAGAAAATATAGTCAAAGATATCTATTATCGTCGTTCTTAACTGACATTTATACTTTGTGGAGCACTAAAATAGTCAAATGTAACTTTTTCAGCACTTTCGTAAAAATTATATGTCGTCAAGTACGAAAAAAAATAGTCAAAGGTGCTCTCCGTTACACCAAAGTTACTCTTCGATAAATCAAAGACGCTCTTCAATACATCAAGGACTTACACAAAGACACCAAAGTTACACTCTAAGACATCCTTCGAGACATCAAAGACTTCCTTAAGACTTCAATGGGACTCTTCCATTCATCAAAGACATTCTCTAAGCCCTCAAAGTTATTCTCAGCACAATCAAAAGTTATTCCGAGACAACAAAAGTTATTCTCAGAACAATCAAAAGTTATTCCAAGACAACAAAAGTCATTCTCAGAGCTATCAAAATTATTCTCGGAGTCATCAAAAGGTATTCTCTAACTCACTTTGGTCATTAAAGTTAATTTCTATGTTATAAAAGTTTGTCTCAGAGACATCTAAAGTTAATCTTAGAGTTATCAAATGTAATCTCTAACTCTCTTTTGTTCATCAAAGTTGATCTCAGAGTTAGCAAAGGTAATCTCTAACTCACTCTCGTTCATCAAAGTTGTTTCAAAGACATCAAAGTTATTCAAAGAGCTAACAAAAGTTATTCTCAGAGTCACCTTCGTTCTTCAGAGAAACTTTCCAAAACATCTTTATTCATCAAAGTTATTCTCAGAGGCATAAAAGTCATTCTCAGAGCTATCAAACTTGTTCTCAAAGTCATCAAACTTATTCACAGAGTCATCAAAGTTAATCTAAGACATCATTTTTCATCAAAGATATTCTCTCTAAACCATCAATGTTCTTCTCTAAGACATAAAAGTTATTCTCAGAGTCACCTTCGTTCGTCAGAGAAACTTTCAAAACATCTTTGTTCATCAAACTTGTTTTCAAAGTCATCAAAAGTTAATCTAAGACATCTTCTTTCATCAAAGTTATTTTCAGAGACATCTAAAGTTATTCTCAGAGCTATCAAACTTGTTCTCAGAGTCATCAAATGTTATTCTCGAAGTCATCAAAGTTATTTTCAGAGACATCTAAAGTTAATTTCTATGTTATAAAGTTATTCTCAGAGACATCTAAAGTTAATCTTGGTCATCAAAGTTATTTTCAGAGACATCTAAAGTTAATTTCTATGTTATAAAGTTATTCTCAGAGACATCTAAAGTTAATCTTGGTCATCAAAGTTGTTCTCTAAACATCAATGTTGTTCTCCAAGACATCAAAAATGTTCTCAAAATCATAAAAGTTATTCCCAGAGCTATCAAAGTTAATCTCAGAGTTTTCCAAAGATATTCTCATGTCCACAAAAGTTATTCCAAGAGACGTCAAAGTTGTTTCAAAGACATCAAAGTTAATCTCAGAGTTATCCAAAGACATTCTCAGAGACATCTAAAGTTATTCTCTAAGACATCAAAGTTGTTCTAAGAGTTATCAAAAGTTATTCTCAGTCATTATATGTTATTCTCTAACTCACTTCCATTCATCAAAGACATTCTCTAAGTCCTGAAAGTTATTCTCTAAGACAACAAAGTCTTTCTCAGAGCTACCAAAGATGTTCTCTAAATCATAAAAGTTAATCTTAACTCACCTTCGTTCATTAGAGAAACTTTCCAATCCATATTCGTTGACCAGAGTTATTCTCAGAGTCATCAAAGCGATCTCTAATTCATCTTCGTTCTCCAAAGTTGTTCTCTAAGACACCTTCATTCATCAAAGAAACTCTCCTTCTTCCATCATGTTATTCTTTAAGACATCTTCAGTCATAAAATTTTCTCTCCAAAATGTAACTAGTTCAGCTTTTCATACCAAACCTGCATTTCTGTTAAAACATATTTTCTTAGTTGCTTTACCCTAAAACTGTTCTCTGAACTACACTGTTCAAACCTACGTAACCTATCCGCTCCACCCAATGTTACTTAGTTAACGTAACGTTCCTAAACCTAGCTTTACCTATCCTAACATACCTTACCTTACCTTCCCTATCTTACCTAACTTTACCTATCCTAACATAACTTACCTTACCTTCCCTATCTTACCTAACTTTACCTATCCTATCCTAACCTAACTTGTCTTACCTAACTTAATCTTACTTTCCCAAACTGATGTATCCTAACTTATCTAGTCCAACCAGACATGATCTAACTTAAGTATTCCTTCTTGTCTTTGTGTTTCGTCAATCATTGTCTCATATTCATTTACTCATTTCATTAGTTAATTTCTCAAATGGTCACTTATGCATTTCAAGTGCTATTTGTTAGAGATTGGATATTTAAGCATTTCAAAGAATTATAATTTCTCAAATGGACGTTTTTGCATTTCAAGTGCTATTTGTTAGAGATTGAATATTTAAGCATTTCAAAGAATTTTTGTTATATATGGGCATTTACTCATTTCAAGGGATAATTTCTCAAATGGACGTTTTTGCATTTCAAGTGCTATTTGTTAGAGATTGAATATTTAAGCATTTCAAAGAATTTTTGTTATATATGGGCATTTACTCATTTCAAGGGATAATTTCTCAAAATGGACGTTTTTGCATTTCAAGTGTTATTTGTTTAAGATTGGGTATTTAACCATTTCAAAGGATTTTTGTTATATATGGGAACTTACTCGTTTCAAGGGCTAATTTCTCAAATGGTCATTTTTGCAGATCAAGTGTTATTTGTTAAAGTTCATCAAGTTGCTCATAAGTTGTATTTAGTAGGTTCTATCTTATGTTCTTATTCCCCAACCCCTTAACCTAACCTCTTGTAATCTTAGTGTATTTAGTAGGTTCTATCTTATGTTCTTATTCCCCAACCCTTTAACCTAACCTTTCAGATGTAGTTTGTTGAATATATTATCCTTTTCCTAACCTTTCAGATGTAGTTTGTTGAATATATTATCCTTTTCCTAACCTTTCAGATGTAGTTTTGTTTCTCCTTTTTGTATATTTTTACCCAAACCATCTTTCCTTCTTTACTTTGATTCTCCTACTCCTTCTAACCCTCCTTTTCTATCTCTCTCCCTTATTCTCTCTCTTCCTCCCCCTCTCTCTCCCTCATTTGCTCAAATGCTCTCTTGTTTCTCAAATTCAAGTCTTATTGCTCCCATTCTCACACCCTCATTCTCATTCACTTAGTTTTTCTTTTTCTCAATTCAAGTCTTAATGCTCCCATGCCCACACTCTCTCTCATTCTCTCTTCTTTGGTCCCATTTTCTTCCGCCCCCTCTCTCTTACTCCTTGCTCTTCTTTCATGCTCTCACTCCCTTGAGCTCTTGTTTCTCAATTTCAAGTCTTAGTAGATCTGATTCTTTACTATTGTAATTTTATTATTACTATGATAAAGAATGAACTTATATGTGAAAAACAAAGTAAAGAAGGAAAGAAGGTTAAGTGGGATGGTGGGTTTGGGTAAAAATATACAAAAAGGAGAAACAAAACTACATCTGAAAGGTTAGGAAAAGGATAATATATTCAACAAACTACATCTGAAAGGTTAGGAAAAGGATAATATATTCAACAAACTACATCTGAAAGGTTAGGTTAAAGGGTTGGGGAATAAGAACATAAGATAGAACCTACTAAATACACTAAGATTACAAGAGGTTAGGTTAAGGGGTTGGGGAATAAGAACATAAGATAGAACCTACTAAATACAACTTATGAGCAACTTGATGAACTTTAACAAATAACACTTGATCTGCAAAAATGACCATTTGAGAAATTAGCCCTTGAAACGAGTAAGTTCCCATATATAACAAAAATCCTTTGAAATGGTTAAATACCCAATCTTAAACAAATAACACTTGAAATGCAAAAACGTCCATTTGAGAAATTATCCCTTGAAATGAGTAAATGCCCATATATAACAAAAATTCTTTGAAATGCTTAAATATTCAATCTCTAACAAATAGCACTTGAAATGCAAAAACGTCCATTTGAGAAATTATCCCTTGAAATGAGTAAATGCCCATATATAACAAAAATTCTTTGAAATGCTTAAATATTCAATCTCTAACAAATAGCACTTGAAATGCAAAAACGTCCATTTGAGAAATTATAATTCTTTGAAATGCTTAAATATCCAATCTCTAACAAATAGCACTTGAAATGCATAAGTGACCATTTGAGAAATTAACTAATGAAATGAGTAAATGAATATGAGACAATGATTGACGAAACACAAAGACAAGAAGGAATACTTAAGTTAGATCATGTCTGGTTGGACTAGATAAGTTAGGATACATCAGTTTGGGAAAGTAAGATTAAGTTAGGTAAGACAAGTTAGGTTAGGATAGGATAGGTAAAGTTAGGTAAGATAGGGAAGGTAAGGTAAGTTATGTTAGGATAGGTAAAGTTAGGTAAGATAGGGAAGGTAAGGTAAGGTATGTTAGGATAGGTAAAGCTAGGTTTAGGAACGTTACGTTAACTAAGTAACATTGGGTGGAGCGGATAGGTTACGTAGGTTTGAACAGTGTAGTTCAGAGAACAGTTTTAGGGTAAAGCAACTAAGAAAATATGTTTTAACAGAAATGCAGGTTTGGTATGAAAAGCTGAACTAGTTACATTTTGGAGAGAAAATTTTATGACTGAAGATGTCTTAAAGAATAACATGATGGAAGAAGGAGAGTTTCTTTGATGAATGAAGGTGTCTTAGAGAACAACTTTGGAGAACGAAGATGAATTAGAGATCGCTTTGATGACTCTGAGAATAACTCTGGTCAACGAATATGGATTGGAAAGTTTCTCTAATGAACGAAGGTGAGTTAAGATTAACTTTTATGATTTAGAGAACATCTTTGGTAGCTCTGAGAAAGACTTTGTTGTCTTAGAGAATAACTTTCAGGACTTAGAGAATGTCTTTGATGAATGGAAGTGAGTTAGAGAATAACATATAATGACTGAGAATAACTTTTGATAACTCTTAGAACAACTTTGATGTCTTAGAGAATAACTTTAGATGTCTCTGAGAATGTCTTTGGATAACTCTGAGATTAACTTTGATGTCTTTGAAACAACTTTGACGTCTCTTGGAATAACTTTTGTGGACATGAGAATATCTTTGGAAAACTCTGAGATTAACTTTGATAGCTCTGGGAATAACTTTTATGATTTTGAGAACATTTTTGATGTCTTGGAGAACAACATTGATGTTTAGAGAACAACTTTGATGACCAAGATTAACTTTAGATGTCTCTGAGAATAACTTTATAACATAGAAATTAACTTTAGATGTCTCTGAAAATAACTTTGATGACCAAGATTAACTTTAGATGTCTCTGAGAATAACTTTATAACATAGAAATTAACTTTAGATGTCTCTGAAAATAACTTTGATGACTTCGAGAATAACATTTGATGACTCTGAGAACAAGTTTGATAGCTCTGAGAATAACTTTAGATGTCTCTGAAAATAACTTTGATGAAAGAAGATGTCTTAGATTAACTTTTGATGACTTTGAAAACAAGTTTGATGAACAAAGATGTTTTGAAAGTTTCTCTGACGAACGAAGGTGACTCTGAGAATAACTTTTATGTCTTAGAGAAGAACATTGATGGTTTAGAGAGAATATCTTTGATGAAAAATGATGTCTTAGATTAACTTTGATGACTCTGTGAATAAGTTTGATGACTTTGAGAACAAGTTTGATAGCTCTGAGAATGACTTTTATGCCTCTGAGAATAACTTTGATGAATAAAGATGTTTTGGAAAGTTTCTCTGAAGAACGAAGGTGACTCTGAGAATAACTTTTGTTAGCTCTTTGAATAACTTTGATGTCTTTGAAACAACTTTGATGAACGAGAGTGAGTTAGAGATTACCTTTGCTAACTCTGAGATCAACTTTGATGAACAAAAGAGAGTTAGAGATTACATTTGATAACTCTAAGATTAACTTTAGATGTCTCTGAGACAAACTTTTATAACATAGAAATTAACTTTAATGACCAAAGTGAGTTAGAGAATACCTTTTGATGACTCCGAGAATAATTTTGATAGCTCTGAGAATGACTTTTGTTGTCTTGGAATAACTTTTGATTGTTCTGAGAATAACTTTTGTTGTCTCGGAATAACTTTTGATTGTGCTGAGAATAACTTTGAGGGCTTAGAGAATGTCTTTGATGAATGGAAGAGTCCCATTGAAGTCTTAAGGAAGTCTTTGATGTCTCGAAGGATGTCTTAGAGTGTAACTTTGGTGTCTTTGTGTAAGTCCTTGATGTATTGAAGAGCGTCTTTGATTTATCGAAGAGTAACTTTGGTGTAACGGAGAGCACCTTTGACTATTTTTTTTCGTACTTGACGACATATAATTTTTACGAAAGTGCTGAAAAAGTTACATTTGACTATTTTAGTGCTCCACAAAGTATAAATGTCAGTTAAGAACGACGATAATAGATATCTTTGACTATATTTTCTGACTTGACGATGGATAAAGTTAGTTATGAACAGTGCTGAAAAGATTCCTTTGACAATTTTTAGCTAAGCGAAAGGCTGTTTTAGTTAAGAACAGTGTTGGAAAGAGACTACACATGACTATTTTCAGATGAGAGAAGTGATATTTTAGTTAAGAAATGACAAGGAAACATGATGAAGTAACTATTTTTAGTTGACTGATGAATACTTTAGTTAAGGAAAAAGACAAAACATGATGAACATGACTTTTTCTGATGATTGGCAGATAATTTTAGTTATGAAATGACAATGAAACATGATGAACATGGTTATTTTCTGATGAATGGGGAATATGTTTAGTTAAGAAATGATGAAAGTTATTATTTTTAGTTGATTGACGATGGATAAAAGCTAGATATGAACAGTTTTGGAAAGTTTCCTTTGACAATTTTTTTTCTTGATGAAACATAGCGCCTGTTAAGAAAGTGCTGAAAAAAGTTTCCTTTGACAATTTTTAGCTAAGAGAAAGGTTGTTTTAGTTAAGAACAGTGTTGAACGAGGCTATTTCTGACTATTTTTAGTTGACTGGATAATAAGTTTAGTTGAGAAATGACGAAAGTGACTATGTTTTTAGTTGATTGGTGAAAGATTTTTTAGTTAAGGAACGTTAGATAACATGTAAGGGGAAAAACCTAGAGAACATATGGGGAACATGGCAAAGAACATATGTAAGAAAAGTTGATGAATACAGTGAACATGCTGGGAATATGAACTTACAGAGAACATGAAAACATGATAAGGAGAATAGGGATTACAAAGAATGAACAATGGACTTGTGAAGAACATGGAGAATATGACAAAAGAATGTAGAAAACATGTAAGTGAAGGTGAAAAACGAAGTGATCTTGTGAGGAACATGAACTTGTAGAGGAACATGAATATTGACAAAGAACACAAAATATGGAAGTTAGCATGAATATTGAGTATAAAAGTTGTAAAGAGAACATGTGATGAATATGAAAACATAGAAAATATGACTAGAATTTGTAGAGAACATAATGAGACTAAGAGAAAGATTACATAAAAAATGGAGATACTTGTGAAAATATGAACTGAATGGGATTGTGAACATTTGAAGAACATGGAGTGAACACGGATGAGAATACGAAGAACACAGTGAATATAGAGAAAATATGCAAATACAGTATGATTATTGAGGGTTTTGATACGTTGGGGATGAGAAGGTAAGGGAGGGAAAGGGTAAGAGTTAAGCTGGAGACGGACTTGATCGAAAATATTTATGTCTGATGATCTAAGGCTGAGGGAATGGAACTTGGTTAATGCCCTGATTAATTTTACTACGTTAGAAAATAAGGTGATCTTAAATCTTAGGATGATTTAGTTGGAAATAAAGAACTTGCACAAATGAACTAAGCTGGGGCACAAGAGTTGTAACTTGATAACTGAACTGGTTTTTATTTACTATGCCTGAAAATGTAGTTGGGTGATTTGGACTGAGAGTAATGATTTTACAAAAGTGAGCTTGGACAGAGGACAAGAGCTAGAGTTTTATAATTGTTTTCATCATATTTACTATGTCTGAAATACAGAGGGTAAAAATTTCGGGGAAATTGATGGTTTATTTACAAAGACTTGAGGGTGGAAGAGGGTGGGGGACGAGAGCTGGAGCTCAGTAACTGACTTGATCTTATTTACTAACTTTGAAGTATGTCTGCTTTTAATTTTAGGGAAATTGATGGGTTATTTACAAAGATACGAAAGAGAATTAAGGCGGGGGACGAGAGCTGGAGCTCGATAACTGACTTGATTTTATTTACGGTGTCTGAAATACAGAGGGTAAAAATTTAAGGGAAATTGATGGTTTATTTACAAAGATACGAAAGAGAACTAAGGCGGAGGACAAGCGCTGGAGCTTGGTAACTGTTTTGATCTTATTACGGTGCCTGAAATACAGAGGGTAGAAATTTCAGGGAAATTGGACTGATACTAACGAAGATACGAGAGAGAGCTAAGGCGGAGGACAAGAGATGGAGCTTGGTAACTGTTTTGATCATATTTACGGTGCCTGAAATACAGAGGGTAAAAATTTCAGGGAAATTGGACTGATACTAACGAAGATACGAGAGAGAGCTAAGGCGGAGGACAAGCGCTGGAGCTCGATAACTGACTTGATTTTATTTACGGTGTCTGAAATACAGAGGGTAGAAATTTCAGGGGAATTGATCTGTTACTAACGAAGATACGAGAGAGAGCTAAGGCGGAGGACAAGAGCTGGAGCTTGGTAACTGTTTTGATCTTATTTACGGTGTCTGAAATACAGAGGCTAAAAATCTCAGGGAATTTGGACTGTTACTAATGATTTTGTACAAATGAACTAAGCTGGGGACAAGAGCTAGAGTTTGATAATTGTTTGCATTTACTAAACTATGTCTGAAATACAGAGGGTAGAAATTTCAGGGAAATTGGACTGATACTAACGAAGATACGAGAGAGAGCTAAGGCGGAGGACAAGAGCTGGAGCTTGGTAACTGTTTTGATCTTATTTACGGTGTCTGAAATACAGAGGCTAAAAATCTCAGGGAATTTGGACTGTTACTAATGATTTTGTACAAATGAACTAAGCTGGGGACAAGAGCTAGAGTTTGATAATTGTTTGCATTTACTAAACTATGTCTGAAATACAGAGGGTAGAAATTTCAGGGAAATTGGACTGATACTAACGAAGATACGAGAGAGAGCTAAGGCGGAGGACAAGCGCTGGAGCTTGGTAACTAAATTACTGTATTGAACTACATTTGAAATATGATTATTTTTAAATTTTAGAGGGATTGGAATGATAGTATTCATTATATGACAGGGGACTAAGGTGGGGGAACGTGAGCTAGAACTTGCTTACTAACATGATTTATTTGTGTAAAACTGACTTGCTTAATGAAAAGGAGAAAACATACGATGTTGGAAAATAGTTGAACTGAATGAAAGGAGAGAGAGAGAGAGAGAGGAGGGACGGTCCAGATATTATGGATAAGATAAGATAAGATTAAGAGCCGACTGGCTGGCTGGCTGGGCGCAAAGTAAATAAAGGTGACGCGACAGATTGCGAGGTAAGGGGGGAGGGAGGGGGGTGTGAGGTACGAGACTTGAAAACCATGACTTACACAGGTGATTTTCTAAATTTATATGAATAACTAAGGCGTACATAGACGATTTTGTAAGTTGAAAACATGTAAAACATGTCCGTAGAGTTCTCCTGGAAACCCTAAAGTGCTACACACGTTATTTGAATTTCTCCCATAAGGCCTTAACAAACTTCTAAGTCTCGGAAATTATTTTTCTTATAAGAACTTTAGCAAACTCGTATGACATTATTTTTCATTATAAGAATTCCCTAATTCCAAATCTGTGACACAAAATTTACCTGAAAACCCTGGCTCACACGCGAGATATTGGAACCTCAAAACCCTGGCTCACAGACACGATATTTCCCAGAAACAAAATATCGTCTTTGAGTCGTACGACTCACAGACGATATCTGGCCGGAAAAAAAAAATATCGTCTGTGAGTCTTACACCCTACTACTCACCACCACCACCACCTCCTCCTCCAGGGTCACCACCACCTCCTTTTCCAGGGTCACCACCACCACCACCTCCAGGGTCACCACTACTATCAGCACCTTCTCCAGGGTCACCACTACTATCAGCACCTCCTCCAGGGACACCACCTCCACCACCACCTCCTCCTCCAGGGTCACCACCACCTCCTTTCCAGGGTCACCACCACATCCACCTCCAGGGTCACCACCACCACCATCTCCTCCTCCAGGGTCACCACCACCACCACCACCTCCAGGGTCACCACCACCACCTCCTCCTCCAGGGTCACCACCACCACCATCTCCTCCTCCAGGGTCACCACCACCACCATCACCTCCTCCAGGGACACCACCACCACCACCACCTTTTCCAGGTTCACCACCACCACCACCACCTCCTCCTCCAGGGTCACCACCTTTTGCAGGGTCACCACCACCACCACCTCCTCCAGGGTCACCATAACCACCACCACCTCCTCCAGGGTCACCACCACCACCACCTCCATGGTCACCACCACCACCACCTCCTCCTCCAGGGTCACCACCAACACCACCTCCAGGGTCACCACCACCACCACCACCACCTCCAGGGTCACCACCACCACCACCTCCAGGGTCACCACCACCACCACCACCTCCTCCAGGGTCACCAACACCACCACCTCAAGGGTCACCACCACCACCACCTCCTCCTCCAGGGTCACCACCACCACCACCACCTCCTCCAGGGTCACCACCACCACCACCACCTCCAGGGTCACCACCACCACCACCTCCTCCTCCAGGGTCACCACCACCACCACCTCCTCCAGGGTCACCACCACCACCACCTCCAGGATCACCACCACCACCACCACCTCCAGGGTCACCACCACCACCATCTCCTCCTCCAGGGTCACCACCACCACCATCTCCTCCTCCAGGGTCACCACCACCACCATCTCCTCCTCCAGGGTCACCACCACCACCATCTCCTCCTCCAGGGTCACCACCACCACCATCTCCTCCTATAGGGTCACCACCACCACCACCTCCTCCTCCAGGGTCACCACCACCTCCTTTTCCAGTGTCACCACCACCACCACCTCCAGGGTCACCACTACTATCAGCACCTTCTCCAGGGTCACCACTACTATCAGCACCTCCTCCAGGGACACCACCACCACCACCACCTCCTCCTCCAGGGTCACCACCACCTCCTTTTCCAGGGTCACCACCACCACCACCTCCAGGGTCACCACCACCACCATCTCCTCCTCCAGGGTCACCACCACCACCACCACCTCCAGGGTCACCACCACCACCTCCTCCTCCAGGGTCACCACCACCACCATCTCCTCCTCCAGGGTCACCACCACCACCATCTCCTCCTCCAGGGACACCACCACCACCACCACCTTTTCCAGGTTCACCACCACCACCACCACCTCCTCCTCCAGGGTCCCCACCACCACCTTTTGCAGGGTCACCACCACCACCACCACCTCCTCCTCCAGGGTCACCACCACCACCTTTTGCAAGGTCACCACCACCACCACCTCCTCCAGGGTCACCATAACCACCACCACCTCCTCCAGGGTCACCACCACCACCACCTCCATGGTCACCACCACCACCACCTCCTCCTCCAGGGTCACCACCAACACCACCTCCAGGGTCACCACCACCACCACCTCTAGGGTCACCACCACCACCACCTCCAGGGTCACCACCACCGCCACCACCTCCTCCAGGGTCACCAACACCACCACCTCCAGGGTCACCACCACCACCACCTCCTCCTCCAGGGCCACCACCACCACCACCACCTCCTCCAGGGTCACCACCACCACCACCACCTCCAGGGTCACCACCACCACCACCTCCTCCTCCAGGGTCACCACCACCTCCTCCAGGGTCACCACCACCACCACCTCCAGGATCACCACCACCACCACCACCTCCAGGGTCACCACCACCACCATCTCCTCCTCCAGGGTCACCACCACCACCATCTCCTCCTCCAGGGTCACCACCACCACCACCTCCTCCTCCAGGAACACCACCACCACCATCTCCTCCTCCAGGGTCACCACCACCACCATCTCCTCCTCCAGGGTCACCACCACCACCTCCTCCGGGTCACCACCACCACCACCTCCTCCAGGGTCACCACCACCACCACTTCCAGGGTCACCACCACCACCACCTCCAGGGTCACTACTACTATCACCACCTCCTCCAGGGTCACCACTACTATCAGCACCTCCTCCAGGGACACCACCACCACCACCTCCTCCTCCAGGGTCACCACCACCACCACCTCCTCCTCCAGGGTCACCACCACCTTCTTTTCCAGGGTCACCACCACCACCACCTCCAGGGTCACCACTACTATCAGCACCTTCTCCAGGGTCACCACTACTATCAGCACCTCCTCCAGGGACACCACCACCACCACCACCTCCTCCTCCAGGGTCACCACCACCTCCTTTTCCAGGGTCACCACCACCACCACCACCATCTCCTCCTCCAGGGTCACCACCACCACCACCACCTCCAGGATCACCACCACCACCACCACCTCCAGGGTCACCACCACCACCATCTCCTCCTCCAGGGTCACCACCACCACCATCTCCTCCTCCAGGGTCACCACCACCACCACCTCCTCCTCCAGGAACACCACCACCACCATCTCCTCCTCCAGGGTCACCACCACCACCATCTCCTCCTCCAGGGTCACCACCACCACCTCCTCCAGGGTCACCACCACCACCACCTCCTCCAGGGTCACCACCACCACCACTTCCAGGGTCACCACCACCACCACCTCCAGGGACACTACTACTATCACCACCTCCTCCAGGGTCACCACTACTATCAGCACCTCCTCCAGGGACACCACCACCACCACCTCCTCCTCCAGGGTCACCACCACCACCACCTCCTCCTCCAGGGTCACCACCACCTTCTTTTCCAGGGTCACCACCACCACCACCTCCAGGGTCACCACTACTATCAGCACCTTCTCCAGGGTCACCACTACTATCAGCACCTCCTCCAGGGACACCACCACCACCACCACCTCCTCCTCCAGGGTCACCACCACCTCCTTTTCCAGGGTCACCACCACCTCCTTTTCCAGGGTCACCACCACCACCACCTCCAGGGTCACCACCACCACCATCTCCTCCTCCAGGGTCACCACCACCACCACCACCTCCAGGGTCACCACCACCACCTCCTCCTCCAGGGTCACCACCACCACCATCTCCTCCTCCAGGGTCACCACCACCACCATCTCCTCCTCCAGGGACACCACCACCACCACCACCTTTTCCAGGTTCACCACCACCACCACCACCTCCTCCTCCAGGGTCACCACCATCACCTTTTGCAGGGTCACCACCACCACCACCTCCTCCAGGGTCACCATAACCACCACCACCTCCTCCAGGGTCACCACCACCACCACCTCCATGGTCACCACCACCACCACCTCCTCCTCCAGGGTCACCACCAACACCACCTCCAGGGTCACCACCACCACCACCACCTCCAGGGTCACCACCACCACCACCTCCAGGGTCACCACCACCACCACCACCTCCTCCAGGGTCACCAACACCACCACCTCCAGGGTCACCACCACCACCATCTCCTCCTCCAGGGACACCACCACCACCACCACCTTTTCCAGGTTCACCACCACCACCACCACCTCCTCCTCCAGGGTCACCACCACCACCTTTTGCAGGGTCACCACCACCACCACCTCCTCCAGGGTCACCACCACCACCACCTCCTCCTCCCGGGTCACCACCACCTCCTTTTCCAGGGTCACCACCACCACCACCTCCAGGGTCACAACTACTATCAGCACCTCCTCCAGGGACACCACCACCACCACCTCCTCCTCCAGGGTCACCACCACCACCACCTCCTCCTCCAGGGTCACCACCACCTCCTTTTCCAGGGTCACCACCACCACCACCTCCAGGGTCACCACTACTATCAGCACCTCCTCCAGGGACACCACCACCACCACCACCTCCTCCTCCAGGGTCACCACCACCTCCTTTTCCAGGGTCACCACCACCACCACCTCCAGGGTCACCACCACCACCATCTCCTCCTCCAGGGTCACCACCACCACCTCCAGGGTCACCACCACCACCTCCTCCTCCAAGGTCACCACCACCACCATCTCCTCCTCCAGGGTCACCACCACCACCATCTCCTCCTCCAGGGACACCACCACCACCACCACCTTTTCCAGGTTCACCACCACCACCACCACCTCCTCCTCCAGGGTCACCACCACCACCTTTTGCAGGGTCACCACCACCACCACCACCACCACCTCCTCCTCCAGGGTCACCACCACCTCCTTTTCCAGGGTCACCACCACCACCACCTCCAGGGTCACCACTACTATCAGCACCTTCTCCAGGGTCACCACTACTATCAGCACCTCCTCCAGGGACACCACCTCCACCACCACCTCCTCCTCCAGGGTCACCACCACCTCCTTTCCAGGGTCACCACCACATCCACCTCCAGGGTCACCACCACCACCATCTCCTCCTCCAGGGTCACCACCACCACCACCACCTCCAGGGTCACCACCACCACCTCCTCCTCCAGGGTCACCACCACCACCATCTCCTCCTCCAGGGTCACCACCACCACCATCACCTCCTCCAGGGACACCACCACCACCACCACCTTTTCCAGGTTCACCACCACCACCACCACCTCCTCCTCCAGGGTCACCACCTTTTGCAGGGTCACCACCACCACCACCTCCTCCAGGGTCACCATAACCACCACCACCTCCTCCAGGGTCACCACCACCACCACCTCCATGGTCACCACCACCACCACCTCCTCCTCCAGGGTCACCACCAACACCACCTCCAGGGTCACCACCACCACCACCACCACCTCCAGGGTCACCACCACCACCACCTCCAGGGTCACCACCACCACCACCACCTCCTCCAGGGTCACCAACACCACCACCTCCAGGGTCACCACCACCACCACCTCCTCCTCCAGGGTCACCACCACCACCACCACCTCCTCCAGGGTCACCACCACCACCACCACCTCCAGGGTCACCACCACCACCACCTCCTCCTCCAGGGTCACCACCACCACCACCTCCTCCAGGGTCACCACCACCACCACCTCCAGGATCACCACCACCACCACCACCTCCAGGGTCACCACCACCACCATCTCCTCCTCCAGGGTCACCACCACCACCATCTCCTCCTCCAGGGTCACCACCACCACCATCTCCTCCTCCAGGGTCACCACCACCACCATCTCCTCCTCCAGGGTCACCACCACCACCATCTCCTCCTATAGGGTCACCACCACCACCACCTCCTCCTCCAGGGTCACCACCACCTCCTTTTCCAGTGTCACCACCACCACCACCTCCAGGGTCACCACTACTATCAGCACCTTCTCCAGGGTCACCACTACTATCAGCACCTCCTCCAGGGACACCACCACCACCACCACCTCCTCCTCCAGGGTCACCACCACCTCCTTTTCCAGGGTCACCACCACCACCACCTCCAGGGTCACCACCACCACCATCTCCTCCTCCAGGGTCACCACCACCACCACCACCTCCAGGGTCACCACCACCACCTCCTCCTCCAGGGTCACCACCACCACCATCTCCTCCTCCAGGGTCACCACCACCACCATCTCCTCCTCCAGGGACACCACCACCACCACCACCTTTTCCAGGTTCACCACCACCACCACCACCTCCTCCTCCAGGGTCCCCACCACCACCTTTTGCAGGGTCACCACCACCACCACCACCTCCTCCTCCAGGGTCACCACCACCACCTTTTGCAAGGTCACCACCACCACCACCTCCTCCAGGGTCACCATAACCACCACCACCTCCTCCAGGGTCACCACCACCACCACCTCCATGGTCACCACCACCTCCTCCTCCAGGGTCACCACCAACACCACCTCCAGGGTCACCACCACCACCACCTCTAGGGTCACCACCACCACCACCTCCAGGGTCACCACCACCGCCACCACCTCCTCCAGGGTCACCAACACCACCACCTCCAGGGTCACCACCACCACCACCTCCTCCTCCAGGGCCACCACCACCACCACCACCTCCTCCAGGGTCACCACCACCACCACCACCTCCAGGGTCACCACCACCACCACCTCCTCCTCCAGGGTCACCACCACCTCCTCCAGGGTCACCACCACCACCACCTCCAGGATCACCACCACCACCACCACCTCCAGGGTCACCACCACCACCATCTCCTCCTCCAGGGTCACCACCACCACCATCTCCTCCTCCAGGGTCACCACCACCACCACCTCCTCCTCCAGGAACACCACCACCACCATCTCCTCCTCCAGGGTCACCACCCCCACCATCTCCTCCTCCAGGGTCACCACCACCACCTCCTCCAGGGTCACCACCACCACCACCTCCTCCAGGGTCACCACCACCACCACTTCCAGGGTCACCACCACCACCACCTCCAGGGTCACTACTACTATCACCACCTCCTCCAGGGTCACCACCACCACCACCTCCAGGTTCACCACCACCACCACCTCCTCCTCCAGGGACACCACCACCACCACCACCTTTTCCAGGTTCACCACCACCACCACCACCTCCTCCTCCAGGGTCACCACCACCACCTTTTGCAGGGTCACCACCACCACCACCTCCTCCAGGGTCACCATAACCACCACCACCTCCTCCAGGGTCACCACCACCACCACCTCCATGGTCACCACCACCACCACCTCTTCCTCCAGGGTCACCACCAACACCACCTCCAGGGTCACCACCACCACCACCACCACCTCCAGGGTCACCACCACCACCACCTCCAGGGTCACCACCACCACCACCGCCTCCTCCAGGGTCACCAACACCACCACCTCCAGGGTCACCACCACCTCCTCCTCCAGGGTCACCACCACCACCACCACCTCCTCCAGGGTCACCACCACCACCACCACCTCCAGGGTCACCACCACCACCACCTCCTCCTCCAGGGTCACCACCACCTCCTCCAGGGTCACCACCACCACCACCTCCAGGATCACCACCACCACCACCACCTCCAGGGTCACCACCACCACCATCTCCTCCTCCAGGGTCACCACCACCACCATCTCCTCCTCCAGGGTCACCACCACCACCACCTCCTCCTCCAGGGTCACCACCACCACCATCTCCTCCTCCAGGGTCACCACCACCACCATCTCCTCCTCCAGGGTCACCACCACCACCTCCTCCAGGGTCACCACCACCACCACCTCCTCCAGGGTCACCACCACCACCACTTCCATGGTCACCACCACCACCACCTCCAGGGTCACTACTACTATCACCACCTCCTCCAGGGTCACCACCACCACCACCTCCAGGTTCACCACCACCACCACCTCCAGGGTCACCACCACCACCATCTCCTCCTCCAGGGTCACCACCACCACCATCTCCTCCTCCAGGGACACCACCACCACCACCACCTTTTCCAGCTTCACCACCACCACCACCACCTCCTCCTCCAGGGTCACCACCACCACCTTTTCCAGGGTCACCACCACCACCACCTCCTCCAGGGTCACCATAACCACCACCACCTCCTCCAGGGTCACCACCACCACCACCTCCATGGTCACCACCACCACCACCTCCTCCTCCAGGGTCACCACCAACACCACCTCCAGGGTCACCACCACCACCACCACCACCTCCAGGGTCACCACCACCACCACCTCCAGGGTCACCACCACCACCACCACCTCCTCCAGGGTCACCAACACCACCACCTCCAGGGTCACCACCACCACCACCTGTTCCAGGGGTCACCACCACCACCACCTCCTCCTCCAGGGTCACCACCACCACCTCCTCCAGGGTCACCACCACCACCACCACCTCCAGGGTCACCACCACCACCACCTCCTTCTCCAGGGTCACCACCACCACCACCACCACCTCCAGGATCACCACCACCACCACCACCTCCAGGGTCACCACCACCACCATCTCCTCCTCCAGGGTCACCTCCACCACCATCTCCTCCTCCAGGGTCACCACCACCACCACCTCCTCCTCCAGGGTCACCACCACCACCATCTCCTCCTCCAGGGTCACCACCACCACCATCTCCTCCTCCTGGGTCACCACCACCACCTCCTCCAGGGTCACCACCACCACCACCTCTTCCAGGGTCACCACCACCACCACCTCCAGGGTCACCACCACCACCACCTCCAGGGTCACTACTACTATCACCACCTCCTCCAGGGTCACCACCACCACCACCTCCAGGTTCACCACCACCACCACCTCCAGGGTCACCACCACCACCACCTCCTCCTCCAGGGTCACCACCAACACCACCTCCAGGGTCACCACCACCACCACCACTACCTCCAGGGTCACCACCACCACCACCTCCAGGGTCACCACCACCACCACCACCTCCTCCAGGGTCACCACCACCACCACCTCCCGGGTCACCACCACCACCACCTCCTCCTCCAGGGTCACCACCACCACCACCTCCTCCTCCAGGGTCACCACCACCACCACCACCTCCTCCAGGGTCACCACCACCACCACCTACAGGGTCACCACCACCACCACCTCCAGGGTCACCACCACCACCACCTCCTCCTCCAGGGTCACCACCACCACCACCTCCAGGGTCACCACCACCACCACCTCCAGGGTCACCACCACCACCACCTCCAGGGTCACCACTACTATCACCACCTCCTCCAGGGTCACCACCACCACCACCTCCAGGGACACCACCACCACCACCACCTCCTCCAGGGTCACCACCACCAATACCTCCAGGGACACCACCACCACCACCACCTCCTCCAGGGACACCACCACCACCACCACCTTTTCCAGGTTCACCACCACCACCACCACCTCCTCCAGGGTCACCACCACCTCCTTTTCCAGGGTCACCACCACCACCACCTCCTCCAGGGTCACCATAACCACCACCACCTCCTCCAGGGTCACCACCACCACCACCTCCATGGTCACCACCACCACCACCTCCTCCTCCAGGGTCACCACCAACACCACCTCCAGGGTCACCACCACCACCACCACCACCTCCATGGTCACCACCACCACCACCTCCTCCTCCAGGGTCACCAACACCACCACCTCCAGGGTCACCACCACCACCACCTGTTCCAGGGGTCACCACCACCACCACCTCCTCCTCCAGGGTCACCACCACCACCACCACCTCCTCCAGGGTCACCACCACCACCACCACCTCCAGGGTCACCACCACCACCACCTCCTCCTCCAGGGTCACCACCACCACCACCACCACCTCCAGGATCACCACCACCACCACCACCTCCAGGGTCACCACCACCACCATCTCCTCCTCCAGGGTCACCACCACCACCATCTCCTCCTCCAGGGTCACCACCACCACCACCTCCTCCTCCAGGGTCACCACCACCACCATCTCCTCCTCCAGGGTCACCACCACCACCATCTCCTCCTCCTGGGTCACCACCACCACCTCCTCCAGGGTCACCACCACCACCACCTCTTCCAGGGTCACCACCACCACCACCTCCAGGGTCACCACCACCACCACCTCCAGGGTCTCTACTACTATCACCACCTCCTCCAGGGTCACCACCACCACCACCTCCAGGGTTCCCACCACCACCACCTCCAGGGTCACCACCACCACCACCTCCTCCTCCAGGGTCACCACCACCACCACCTCCAGGGTCACCACCACCACCACCTCCAGGGTCACCACCACCACCACCTCCAGGGTCACCACTACTATCACCACCTCCTCCAGGGTCACCACCACCACCACCTCCAGGGTCACCACCACCACCACCTCCAGGGTCACCACCACCACCACCTCCAGGGTCACCACCACCACCACCTCCTCCTCCAGGGTCACCACCAACACCACCTCCAGGGTCACCACCACCACCCCCTCCAGGGTCACCACCACCACCCCCTCCTCCTCCAGGGTCACCACCACCACCACCTCCAGGGTCTCCACCACCACCACCTCCTCCTCCAGGGTCACCACCACCACTACCTCCAGGGTCACCACCACCACCACCACCACCTCCAGGGTCACCACCACCACCACCTCCTCCTCCAGGGTCACCACCACCACCACCTCCTCCTCCAGGGTCACCACCACCACCACCACCTCCAGGGTCACCACCACCACCACCACCAGGGTCACCACCACCACCACCTCCTCCTCCAGGGTCACCACCACCACCACCTCCAGGGTCACCACCACCACCACCTCCTCCTCCAGGGTCAACACCACCGCCACCTCCAGGGTCACCACCACCACCACCATCACCTCCAGGGTCACCACCACCACCACCTCCTCCTCCAGGGTCACCACCACCACCACCTCCTCCTCCAGGGTCACCACCACCACCACCACCTCCAGAGTCACCACCACCACCACCTCCATAGTCACCACCACCACCACCTCCTCCTCCAGGGTCACCACCACCACCACCTCCAGGGTCACCACCACCACCACCACCACCTCCAGGGTCACCACCACCACCACCTCCTCCTCCAGGGTCACCACCACCACCACCTCCAGGGTCACCACTACTATCACCTCCAGGGTCACCACCACCACCACCTCCAGGGTCACCACCACCACCACCACCACCACCTCCTCCTCCAGGGTCACCACCACCACCACCTCCAGGGTCACCACCACCACCACCACCTCCTCCTCCAGGGTCACCACCACCACCACCTCCTCCTCCAGGGTCACCACCACCACCACCTCCTCCAGGGTCACCACCACCACCACCTCCAGTGTCACCACCACCACCACCTCCTCCAGGGACACCACCACCACCACCTCCTCCAGGGTCACCACCACCACCACCTCCTCCAGGGTCACCACCACCACCACCTCCAGGGTCACCACTACTATCACCACCACCTCCAGGGTCACCACTACTATCACCACCTCCTCCAGGGTCACCACCACCACCACCACCACCTCCAGGGTCACCACCACCACCACCACCACCTCCAGGGTCACCACCACCACCACCACCTCCTCCTCCAGGGTCACCACCACCACCACAACCACCACCACCACCTCCAGGGTCACCACCACCACCACCTCCAGGGTCACCACTACTATCACCACCACCTCCAGGGTCACCACTACTATCACCACCTCCTCCTCCAGGGTCACCACCACCACCACCTCCTCCAGGGTCACCACCACCACCACCTCCTCCTCCAGGGTCACCACCACCACCTCCAGGGTCACCACAACCACCACCTCCAGGGTCACCACTACTATCACCACCAACTCCAGGGTCACCACCACCACCACCTCCAGGGTCACCACTACTATCACCACCACCTCCAGGGTCACCACCACCACCACCTCCAGGGTCACCACTACTATCACCACCACCTCCAGGGTCACCACCACCACCACCTCCTCCTCCAGGGTCACCACCACCACCACCTCCTCCTCCAGGGTCACCACCACCACCACCACCTCCTCCAGGGTCACCACCACCACCACCTCCTCCAGGGTCACCACCACCACCACCTCCTCCTCCAGGGTCACCACCACCACCACCTCCTCCAGGGTCACCACTACTATCACCACCACCTCCAGGGTCACCACCACCTCCAGGGTCACCACTACTATCACCACCACCTCCAGGGTCACCACTACTATCACCACCACCTCCAGGGTCACCACTACTATCACCACCACCTCCAGGGTCACCACCACCACCACCTCCTCCTCCAGGGTCACCACCACCACCACCTCCTCCTCCAGGGTCACCACCACCACCACCACCTCCTCCAGGGTCACCACCACCACCACCTCCTCCAGGGTCACCACCACCACCACCTCCTCCTCCAGGGTCACCACCACCACCACCTCCTCCTCCAGGGTCACCACCACCACCTCCTCCTCCAGGGTCACCACCACCACCACCTCCTCCTCCAGGGTCACCACCACCACCACCACCTCCTCCAGGGTCACCACCACCACCACCTCCTCCAGGGTCACCACCACCACCACCTCCTCCTCCAGGGTCACCACCACCACCACCTCCTCCTCCAGGGTCACCACCACCACCTCCTCCTCCAGGGTCACCACCACCACCACCTCCAGGGTCACCACTACTATCACCACCTCCAGGGACACCACCACCACCACCACCTCCAGGGTCACCACCACCACCACCTCCTCCCAGTTTAAAAAAATTTAAAACGACAAAAATTTAGAACGTTTTAAATTGGGTTAAAATTTGGCTTTTGGTATCGAGTCTGCACTTATAAACTTATAGAGCCGGGCCCAAGAGCTAATATCTGATGAAGTTTTAAGAATTATACACGTGGATATAAGAGAGAGCTTCCGTTAACTTCGCAATAATCGATATACTTGTATAACTAAAACATTAAGTACATATATAAACAAATAAATAAATAAAGTAATACGTTTTAATAATGCCTAAACAATAAAACAATTATTATGCCGATGAAGACTGGAAATGACTGACTGATAAACTAGGGGTCATGTTGATAAAGACGTGTTGGTTGGCCTGCAGCTGTGTAAACTATCATCTCATGAATCGTTTTGGCGAATCTATATGGATTATGCAGTTCAGTTTTGGTCGCCGTATTATAGAATGGATATAAATTCACTTGAACGTGTCCAGGGTAGGATGACTAAGTTAATTCCACAAAATAGAAATCTTTCATATGAAGAAAGATTAACAAAGCTTAAATTGCATTCACTGGAAAGGCGAAGAGTTAGGGGTGACATGATAGAGGTTTACAAGTGGGTGAATGGACATAACAAGGGGGATATTAATAGGGTATTATAAGTATCAACACAAGACAGAACACGAAACAATGGGTATAAATTGGATAAGTTTAGATTTAGGAAAGATTTGGGTAAATACTGGTTCAGTAACAGGGTTCTTGATTTGTGGAACCAATTACCGCGTATCGTGGTGGAGGTGGGGTCCCTTGATTGTTTCAAGCGCGGGTTGGACATGTTTATGAGTGGGATTGGGTGGTTATTAATAGGAGCTGCCTCGTATGGGCCAATAGGCCTTCTGCAGTTGCTTTTGTTCTTATGTTCTTATGTTCTTAACACTGAACTAAAGATTACGACTTGTTTCTCGTCTTCTTCAATGTAGAGTTAAATAAAAGGTTGTACATAATATGTAAATGAAAGAACGATGAGAGAGGGAGGGAGGCTGTAATATATTATATTATAGCAGTTACTTCAGGACTAGAACTAAAATATCTCTTTATTACCGTAGAGTTTATTTTCAATAAGATGAGAGTGAGTACTTTTATTCTGAATTTCCCCATAAGAAACCTTTAAGAACGATTGAGTAAATTAAAAAAAAAAAATTAATCAATCTCCCCATTCCCACTACGCACCCTCACTATCATCCCCAACATCACCATCACTATCACCTTCACTCCCACCCTCACTATCACCCTCACTATCACCAACACCGTCACCCTCTCCATCGCCATCACCATCACCACCATAATCAGCCTGACCCTCACCATCACCAATACACTCACCCTCTCCCATCACCATCGCCATCACCATCACCCTCACCATCTATCACCCTCACCTTCACGCTTACCATCACCATCACAATCACCCTCACTATCTCCATCACCCTCACAATCACCACCCTCACTATCACCATTACCCTCACAATCACCACCCTCACCATCACCTTCACAATCACCCTCACAATCACCATCACCATCACCTTCACAATCATCATCACCATCACCCTCACCATCACCTTCACTATCACCTTCACCATCACCTTCACGATCACCCTCACCATCACCTTCACAATTACCCTCACCATCACAATCACCATCACCATCACCTTCACCCTCACCATCACCCTCTCCATCACCCGTCACTATCACCCTCACCATCACCACCACCATCACCATCACCCTCTCCCTCACTCTCATTATCACTACCACCATTACCCTCACCACCCTCACCATCACCCTCACCATCACCCTCAACATCACCCTCACCATCACCCTCACTATCATCATCACCCTCATACTCACCATCATCCTCACCCTCACCATCACGCTCACCCTCACCCTCATCACCACCATCACTATCACCATCACTCTCATCATCACCCTCACCATCACCCTCACTATCGCCTTCACTATTACCCTCACCCCTCACCATTACCATCACCCTCACCATCACCACCATAATCAGCCTGACCCTCACCCTCACCATCACCCTCACCATCACCATCACCCTCACTGTCACTCACCCTCACCCTCACCCTCACCATCACCCTCACCATTACCTGCACCCTCACCATCACCATCACCATCACAATCACTGTCACTCACCCTCACCCTCACCATCACCCTCACCACCACCCTCACCATCACCCGCACCATCACCCCACCATCACCCCCACCATCACCCCCACCCTCACCCCCACCATCACCATCACCATCACCCTCACTGTCACTCACCCTCACCCTCACAATCACCCTCACCATCACCCTCACCATCACCCTCACCCCTCACCCTCACCATCGCGATCATCTTCACCCTCACAATCACCCTCACAATCACCTTCACCATCATCATCACCCTCTCACTCCCCATCACCTCACCATCACCGCCACCATCACCATCACTATCACCATCACCCTTACCCTCACCATCACCATCACCATCACGCTCACCCTCACAATCACCCTCACCTTCACCATCACCATCACCATCACCCTCATTATCACCATCTCCATCACTATCACCATCACCTTCACCATCACCCCTCACCACCATCATCACTATCATCATCACCATCATCCTCACCCTTACCATCACCATCACCCTCACCATCACCATCACCCTCACCCTCACCATCACCCTCACCATCACCATCACCCTCACCACCGTCATCACTATCATCATCACCCTCACCATCACCCTCACCATCACCACCATCATCACTATCATCATGACCATCACCATCACCCTCACCATCACCACCATAATCACTATCATCATCACCCTCACCGTCACCCTCACTATCACTATCATCCTCACCCTCACTATCACCCTCACCATCACCCTCACCATCACCATCACCCTCACCACCATCATCACTATCATCATCACCATCACCCTCACCATCACCACCATAATCACTATCATCATCACCCTCACTATCACCCTCACCATCACCGTTACCATCACCATCACCCTCACCATCACCGATACCCTCACCATCACCCTCACCCTCACCCTCACCATCACCACCATAATCACCCTCACCATCACCCTCACCTTCACCCTCACCATCACCCTCACCCTCACCATCACCACCATAATCAGCCTCACCATCACCCTCACCATCACCGTCACCCTCACCCTCACCCTCACCATCACCCTCACCCTCACCCTCACCCTCACCCTCACCCTCACCATCACCCTCACCATCACCCTCACTATCACCCTCACCATCACCGTCACCCTCAGCCTCACCATCACCGTCACCCTCACCCTCACCACCATAATCAGCCTCACCATCACCCTCACCATCACCGTCACCCTCACCCTCACCCTCACCCTCACTATCACCCTCACCATCACCATCACCCTCACCATCAGCCTCACCATCACCACCATAATCAGCGTGACCCTCACCCTCACTATCACCCTCACCATCACCATCACCCTCACCATCACCGTCACCCTCACCCTCACTATCACCCTCACCATCACCATCACCCTCACCATCAGCCTCATCATCACCCTCACCATCACCGTCACCCTCACCCTCACCCTCACCATCACCCTCACCATCACCCTCACCCTCACCCTCACCCTCACTATCACCCTCACCATCACCATCACCCTCACCATCAGCCTCATCATCACCACCATAATCAGCGTGACCCAACACAACAATGATGGGTGTATAATGAGCCGGGTGGTGCATGCGGGCCGGTTATTGATCTCTGCCGGCCATGTGTACCCGTATGTGTCCACCCCTGTGTCTTCTCCCACGGTCCTGCTCCAGCTCCCGAGCCCCGTCTCCCGCTCCCACCTGGGTCCTCTGGTCCTGACGTGTCCACACACACACACACACACACACACACACACACACACACACACACACACACACACACACACACACACACACACACACACACACACACACACACACACACACACACACAAGTTACGAGGAAAGGCTGCGGGAAATGCACCTTACTACACTGGAAGACAGAAGAGTAAGGGAAGACATGATCACAACCTACAAAATCCTCAGAGGAATCGACCGGGTAAACAAGGATAAACTATTCAACATTGGTGGGTCGCGAACAAGGGGACACAGGTGGAAACTGAGTACCCACATGAGCCACAGAGACGTTAGAAGGAACTTTTTCAGCGTCAGAGTAGTTAATGGATGGAATGCACTAGGCAGTGATGTGGTGGAGGCTGACTCTATACACAGTTTTAAATGTAGATATGATAGAGCCCAATAGGCTCAGGAACCTGTACACCAGTTGATTGACAATTGAGAGGCGGGACCAAAGAGCCAAAGCTCAACCCCCGCAAGTACAAATAGGTGAGTACAAATAGGTGAGTACACACAAACACACACACAAACACACACACACACACACACACACACACACAAACACACACACACACAAACACTCCACTGCATAGAAAACCCCCCTACCCCAAACCCTCCCTGCCCCCACTCAAATGTTCAGCAAAATCTCCCTCCCCCCACACCCAATCCCCACCCTTCTACCCCTCCCCTCCTCCCGAGTCCTCCCTCCCCCCCTTTCCTTCCCGTCCTCCCTCCCCTTTCACCCCATACCCTCCCTGTCCCTCCCCCTTCACTGGATCCCCCGCCCCTCATCCCAGTATCCTCTGAGACCCTGTTATCCACCTCACAGGTCCTCACACCCATGGAACAGCCTCCCCCACCAGCAGAACACTCACCAAGGAGGCGATTTGAGAAGGGACAGAAGAAAGTGAGCCTCAAAGCGATGTACACAAACATAGATGGAATTACAAATAAAGCAAATGAGCTTGGAGAACTGGTACTAGAGGAAAACCCAGACATAATAGCCCTCACAGAAACAAAGATCACGAAAACGATAACAAATGCAGTGTTCCCACAGGACTATTATGTTATGAGGAAAGAGAGGGAAGGAAGAGGTGGGGGTGGTGTAGCTCTGCTGGTAAGACAAGGCTGGGATTTTGAGGAGATGGATATTCAGGGCTGCGAAGGTTTCAGTGACTACATAGCAGGTACTGTAACAAATGGAGGGAAAAAAATTATAGTCGCAGTCATATATAATCCACCACCAAATGACAGAAGACCTAGACAGGAATATGATAGAAACAACATGGCCACCATTAACATAATAGAAAGAGTAGCTTCTGTTGCTAGCAGGAATGGATCTGGACTACTAATTATGACAGACTTCAACCATGGAAAGATAGATTGGAAGAACAGAGACCCGCATGGAGGACCAGAAACATGGAGGGCTAAGCTGCTGGACGTGGCAACAAGAAACTTTCTAAGCCAGCACACCAAAGAACCAACAAGAATGAGAGGAGAAGATGAACCAGCAATGCTTGATTTGATATTTACCCTAAATGAATGGGATATAAGGGAAGTTAAGATGGAAGCGCCCTTGGGAATGAGTGACCACAGTGTATTGAACTTTGAGTACCTGGTAGAGCTAGGACTTATCTCCCCCCAAAAAGAACTAGGAATCAAAAGGCTGGCATACCGAAAGGGGAATTATGAACAGATGAGAAGTTTCCTAAGTGAAATACCTTGGGACACAGACCTCAGAGACAAGTCTGTACAGGGTATGATGGACTATGTTACTCAAAAGTGTCAGGAGGCAGTAAACAGGTTCATCCCGGCCCAAAGGAAAAAATCCGAGAAGCAACAGAAGAATCCATGGTATAATAGGGCATGTATGGAAGCGAAGAAACTGAACAAAAAGACGTGGAGGAACTTCCGGAATAACAGAACACCAGAAAGCAGAGAGAGATACCAGAGAACCAGGAATGAGTACGTCAGGGTGAGAAGAGAAGCAGAGAAAAATTTTGAAAATGATATAGCAAACAAAGCCAAGACCGAACCAAAGCTACTCCACAGTCACATCAGAAGGAAAACAACAGTGAAAGAACAGGTATTGATACTTAGAACAGGCGAGGACAGGTATACAGAGAATGACAGAGAGGTGTGTGAGGAACTCAACAAGAGGTTCCAGGAGGTCTTCACAATAGAACAGGGTGAGGTCACTGTGCTAGGAGAAAGGGAGGTAAACCAGGCGGCCTTGGAGGAGTTCGAAATTACGAGAGAGGAGGTCAAGAGACACCTGCTGGATCTGGATGTTAGAAAGGCTGTTGGTCCAGATGGGATCTCACCATGGGTACTGAAAGAGTGTGCAGAGGCACTTTGCCTGCCACTCTCCATAGTGTATAGTAAGTCACTAGAGACGGGAGACCTACCAGAAATATGGAAGACGGCGAATGTGGTCCCAATATACAAAAAGGGCGACAGACAAGAGGCACTGAACTACAGGCCAGTGTCCTTGACTTGTATACCATGCAAGGTGATGGAGAAGATCGTGAGAAAAAACCTGGTAACACATCTGGAGAGAAGGGACTTCGTGACAAATCGCCAACATGGATTCAGGGAGGGTAAATCTTGCCTTACAGGCTTGATAGAATTCTACGATCAGGTGACACAGATTAAGCAAGAAAGAGAGGGCTGGGCGGACTGCATTTTCTTGGATTGTCGGAAAGCCTTTGACACAGTACCGCATAAGAGGCTGGTACATAAGCTGGAGAGACAGGCAGGTGTAGCTGGTAAGGTGCTCCAGTGGATAAGGGAGTATCTAAGCAATAGGAAGCAGAGAGTTACGGTGAGGGGTGAGACCTCCGATTGGCGTGAAGTCACCAGTGGAGTCCCACAGGGCTCTGTACTCGGTCCTATCTTGTTTCTGATATATGTAAATGATCTCCCGGAGGGTATCGATTCATTTCTCTCAATGTTTGCGGACGATGCTAAAATTATGAGAAGGATTAAAACAGAAGAGGACTGTTTGAGGCTTCAAGAAGACCTAGACAAGCTGAAGGAATGGTCGAACAAATGGTTGTTAGAGTTTAACCCAACCAAATGTAATGTAATGAAGATAGGTGTAGGGAGCAGGAGGCCAGATACAAGGTATCATCTGGGAGAGGAAATTCTTCAGGAGTCAGAGAAGGAAAAAGACTTGGGGGTTGATATCACGCCAGACCTGTCTCCTGCAGCACATATCAAGCGGATAACATCAGCGGCATATGCCAGGCTGGCCAACATACGAACGGCATTCAGAAACTTGTGTAAAGAATCATTCAGAACTTTGTATACCACATATGTCAGGCCAATCCTGGAGTATGCAGCCCCAGCATGGAGTCCATATCTAGTCAAGGATAAGACTAAACTGGAAAAGGTTCAAAGGTTTGCCACCAGACTAGTACCCGAGCTGAGAGGTATGAGCTACGAGGAGAGACTACGGGAATTAAACCTCACGTCGCTGGAAGACAGAAGAGTTAGGGGGGACATGATCACCACATTCAAGATTCTGAAGGGGATTGATAGGGTAGATAAAGACAGTCTATTTAACACAAGGGGAACACGCACAAGGGGACACAGGTGGAAACTGAGTGCCCAAATGAGCCACAGAGATATTAGAAAGAACTTTTTTAGTGTCAGAGTGGTTGACAAATGGAATGCATTAGGAAGTGATGTGGTGGAGGCTGACTCCATACACAGTTTCAAGTGTAGATATGACAGAGCCCGATAGGCTCATGAATCTGTACACCTGTTGATTGACGGTTGAGAGGCGGGACCAAAGAGCCAGAGCTCAACCCCCGCAAACACAACTAGGTGAGTACAACTAGGTGAGTACACACACACACACACATGGTTTTCATATCTTGGAAAGAACAGTCCAAGATATGATGGACCTAGTCATACGGAAATGCCAGGAGGCCGAAGAGAGATTTATACCAACAGTAAAGGGAAAAAATAAGAAGGAATATAATAACCCATGGTTTAATAGACAGTGTCAGGAAGCAAAAATGGCCAGCAGGCGGGAGTGGAGGAAGTACAGAAGACAAAGGACAGAGGACAACAGGATCAGATGCGACAGAACTATGAACGATTGCATTAACATAAGGGTATTATTGGAAAGAAATTGTGAGAACGATATTGCGATTAAAGCGAAAAAGCAACCTAAATTACTACACAGCCATATAAGAAGAAAAATGTCGGTGAACGACCAAGTGACAAGACTGAGGAAAACAGTGGGGGAATCTACAGAAAGTGATAAGGAAATCTGCGAGGCACTGACTGCCAGTTTCCATGGAGTGTTCACAACTGAGCCTGAGCAGCTCCCATTGTTGGAGGAGATTACCCCAGATGAAAGACTATCAGGTATAGAGGTGACAGCAAAGGAGGTAATGTAACAGTTGACAACACTGAAAGCAACTAAAGAGGTTGGACCAGAGTATCACCGTGGATACTAAAAGAGGCAATGCAGGCCCTCAGCGTGCCTCTGGCAATGATCATTAAGGAGTCACTTATGTCGGGAGAATTGCCCAGTTGCTGGAAGAAGGCAAATGTGTCGCCAATTTTCAAGGTAGGAGATAGGGAGGAGGCACTTAACTAGAGACCCGTATCACTGAAGCATCCCCCTGCAAAATACTTGAAAGAATTATTAGGCTAAGACTGATTGCACACCTGGAGAACATTAGGTTTCTAAACAAACATCAACATGGGTTCTGGAAAGGGAAATCTTGCCTAACAAACTTTTCGGAATTCTATGATAAAATATCAAGGATAAGACAGGACAGAGAAGAATGGGCAGACTGCATATTTCTAGACTGCTAAAAAGCCTTTGATACAGTACCACACATGAGAGTGCTATTCAAACTTGCAAGGTAGGCGGGAGTACACCTTGCACCCCAGGCCTCAGAATCCTCTGACACCCTGTTAACCACCTCACAAATCCTCACACCTAAGGAACGACTTCCTCCATCAAGAGAAAGACCACCAAGCAGAGGAAACAAGAATGGACAGGAGAAAGTGAGCTTCAAGGTAATGTATACAAACATAGATGGGGTTACAAATAAAAAAAGTGAACTTGGAGAATGGGCACTAAAAGAAAACCCCGACATAATAGCGTTCACAGAAACAAAGCTAATCGAAACCATAACATATGCAGTGTTTCTACAGGAATATTATGTAGTTAGGAAAGAGAGGGAGGGAAGGAAGAGGTGGAGCAGCTCTGCTGATACGAAGAGACTGGAGTTTTGAGGAGACGGTTATTCAGGGCTGTGAAGGTTTCAGTAACTACATAACAGGTACCATAACAATTGTGGGACAAAAACTTACAGTAGCAGTCATATATAACCCAAACCAAATGACAAAAGACCAAGACAGGAAAGTGATTGAAAACAACATGGCTACCATTAATATAATAGAGAGAGCAGATTCTGTCGCTAGCAGGAACGGATCCAGACTACTAATCATGGGAGAATTCAACCACGGGACGATAGTGGGAGAACAGAGACTCACATGGAGGACCAGACACATGGAGAGCTAAGCTGCTGGACGTGGCAACAAGAAACTTTCTAAGCCAACACATCACGGTACTAACAAGAATGAAAGGAGAGGATGAACCAGCCTTGCTTGATCTGATATTTACCGTAAATGAGTGGGATATAAGAGAAGTTAAATTGGAAGCACCCTTGGGAATGAGTGATCACAGTGTATTGATCTTTGAGTACCTGGTTATATTAGAAATTATCTCCCACCAAAAACAGAACTATGAAACAAAAGGCTGGCGTACCGAAAGGGGAATTATGAGGAAATGAGAAGTTTCCTAAGGGATATACCATGGGACACAGAACTCAGAGCTAAGTCTACACAAGACATGATGGACTATGTCACCCAAAAGTGTCAGGAGGCAGTAAGCAGATTTATCCCGGCCCCAAAAAGAAAAATGAAATGAGAAGCAAAAGAAGAATCCATGGTTTAATAGGGCATGTATGGAAGTAAAGGAACTGAACAAAGAGTGTGGAGGAACTTCTGAAATAACAGAACACCAAAAAGCAGAGAGAGAGATACCAGAGAACCAGGAATGAGTATGTCAGTGTGAGAAGAGAGGAAGAGAGACAGTATGAAAATGATATAGCAAATAAAGCCAAGACCAAGACCAAAGCTACTCCACAGTCACATCAGAATAAAAACAACAGTGAAAGAACAGGTGATGAAAGTCAGAACGGGTGAGGACAGGTATACAGAGAATGACAAAGAGGTGTGTGAAGAACTCACCAAGAGATTCCAGGAGGTCTTCGTAACAGAACGAGGGGAAGTCCCTGAGCTAGGAGAGGAGGCAGTAAACCAGGCGGTCTTGGAAGTGTTCAAAATGACCAGAGATGAGGTCGAGAGGCACCTGTTGGATCTGGATGTGAGAAAGGCTGTTGGTCTGGACGGAATCTCACCATAGGTATTGAAAGAGTGTGCAGAAGCACTTTGCTTGCCACTCTCCATAGTGTAAAGTAGGTCACTGGAGACGAGAGACCTACCAGAAATATGGAAGACGGCTATGTAGTCCCAATATACAAAATGGGTGACTGGCAAGAGGCACTGAACTACAGTCCAGTGTCCTTAACTTGTATACCATGCAAGGTGATGGAGAAGATCGTGAGAAAAAACCTAGTAACACATCTGGAGAGAAGGTACTTCGTGACAACCCATCAACATGGGTTCTGGGAGGTTAAATCTTGCCTCACAGGTTAAATAAAATTTAACCATCAGGTGATAAAGATTAAGCAAAAAAGAGAAGACTGGGCGAAGTGCATTTTCCTGGACTGTCGGAAAGCCTTTGACACAGTACCCCATAGGTAGGGCGCTCCAGTGGATAAGGGCGTACCTAAGCAATAGGAAGCAGAGAATTACAGTGAGGGGGTGAGACCTCAGGCTGGCGAGGCGTCACCACCGGGATCCCTGTGGAGTCCCACAGGGATCAGTCCTAGGATCATTTGTTGGACCATTTCCACAGGGCATGGTCCAACAAATAGCTACTAAAGTTCAACCCAAGTAAATGTAAAGTAATGAAACCAGGCGGCGGAAACCGGAGGCCAGACACAGGATACAGAATAGGAGATGAAATCTGCCACCACCAACGGCAAGTGACCCCCGGGGTCATAGTGGGGTCAAGATGTCCTCTTCTTGCTCTAACGGATATATTGTCTTTCACTTGACACGACAGGTATGATACTTGGTAACTGGTGGACGAGACACATGTGTCCTCTACAACAGGTGCTGGGAGACACATGTGTCCTCTACAACAGATGCTGGGAGACACATGTGTCCTCTACAACAGATGCTGGGAGAGACACATGTGTCCTCTACAACAGGTGCTGGGAGAGACACATGTGTCCTCTACAACAGGTGCTGGGAGAGACACATGTGTCCTCTACAACAGGTGCTGGGAGAGACACATGTGTCCTCTACAACAGATGCTGGGAGAGACACGTGTCCTCTACAACAGGTGCTGGGAGAGACACATGTGTCCTCTACAACAAGTGCTGGGAGAGACACATGTGTCCTCTACAACAGGTGCTGGGAGAGACACATGTGTCCTCTACAACAGGTGCTGGGAGAGACACATGTGTCCTCTACAACAGGTGTTGGGAAAGACACATGTGTCCTCTACAACAGGTGCTGAGAGAGACACATGTGTCCTCTTCAACAGGTGCTGAGACACATGTGTCCTCTACACCAGGTGCTGGGAGAGACACATGTGTCCTCTACAACAGGTGCTGAGAGAGACACATGTGTCCTCTACAACAGGTGCTGAGACAGATGTGTCCTCTACAACAGATGCTGGGAGACACATGTGTCCTCTACAACAGGTGCTGGGAGAGACACATGTGTCCTCTACAACAGGTGCTGGGCGAGATACATGTGTCCTCTACAACAGGTGCTGGAAGAGATACATGTGTCCTCTACAACAGGTGCTGGAAGAGATACATGTGTCCTCTACAACAGGTGCTGGAAGAGATACATGTGTCCTCTACAACAGATGCTGGGAGAGATACATGTGTCCTCTACAACAGGTGCTGGGAGAGATACAGGTGTCCTCTACAACAGATGCTGGAAGAGATACATGTGTCCTCTACAACAGGTGCTGGGAGAGATACAGGTGTCCTCTACAACAGGTTTCTGTAGAGATACATGTATCCTCCACCATGCCTGTCGGATGGGAAACTGTGGCCCCTTCCCTCCCCCCCTTTAAGCCTATTGTGTTTAATACATAATTAATTAATTTTCTCTATATTGTTAATAAAGTTGGGAATGTTAATATCGGGGTTCAGTTTTATTGTGTTAATTAATACTGAAAATGATAATGCCGCTGTTATTGACTTCCTCACTGTTATGTTCTGACGACCAACAGAAGACCGCAGACACGTGTGGAACAACAGGAGACCGCAGGCACGTACTCACCTAGTTGTACTCACCTAGTTGTGTTTGCGGGGGTTGAGCTCTGGCTCTTTGGTCCCGCCTCTCAACCGTCAATCAACAGGTGTACAGATTCATGAGCCTATCGGGCTCTGTCATATCTACACTTGAAACTGTGTATGGAGTCAGCCTCCACCACATCATTTCCTAATGCATTCCATTTGTCAACCACTCTGACACTAAAAAAGTTCTTTCTAATATCTCTGTGGCTCATTTGGGCACGTGTGGAACAACAGAAGACCGCAGACACGTGTGCAACAACAGGAGACCGCAGACACGTGTGGAACAACAGGAGACCAACAGAGGACCGCAGGCACGTGTGGAACAACAGGAGACCAACAGAGGACCGCAGGCACGTGTGGAACAACAGAAGACCGCAGGCACGTGTGGAACAACAGGAGACCGCAGACACGTGTGGAACAACAGGAGACCTTCAGAGGACCGCAGGCACGTGTCCAACAGGAGTTGGACAGAGAACATTTAGCATAAAGGACATTTTGCCTTTCTGTTGGAAGACAAAATAATAGTCAAGAAAAAGTCAATTTATTTACATAAATCTAAGACTAAAAGAATACGACAATCTGACTGTAATAAGAAATTACTCAAAGCAACAGGAGAAAAATAAGCTGGTGGATACCTGGTTGATGGGGTTCTGGGAGTTCTTCTACTCCCCCAGCCCCGCCCGAGGCCAGGCTTGACTTGTGAGAGTTTGGTCCACCAGGCTGTTGCTTGGAGCGGCCCGCAGGCCCACATACCCACCACAGCCCAGTTGGTCCGGCACTCCTTGTAGAAAACTGTTTAGTTTTCTCTTGAAGATCTCCACGGTTGTTCCGCCAATATTTCTAATAGTCGCTGGTAGGATGTTAAACAACCGCGGACCGCTGATGTTTATAGTGTTCTGTGATTGTGCCTATGGCACCTCTGCTCTTCACTGGTTCTATTCTGCATTTTCTTACATGTCGTTCACTCCAGCACGTTGTTATTTTACTGTGTAGATTAGGGTCCTGGCCCTCCAGTATTTTCCATGTGTATATTATTTGGTATCTCTCTCGTCTCCTTTCTAGTGAGTACATTTGGAGAGCTTTGAGACGATCCCAATAATTTAGGTGCTTTATCGCGTCTATGCGTGCCGTACATGTTCTCTGTATTCCCTCTATTTCAGCAATCTCCCCTGCTCTGAAAGGGAAAGTGAGTATTGAGCAGCACTCAAGGCGGGACAACACAAGTGATTGTGTTCTATCAATAACTGTCAGAATATCAACTAATTTAATACTAGCCTTAACTAGCTGAAAACAGGAATACAACAACCCATGAAAATATTATTAACTCATAACTAACATCAAGAGACAGCGTTTATCACAGCCTGGTAATGCAGTGCCTAGGAGACCACCTCTCTTCTTCAGAGAGACAGCGCATGGTGTAGAGAGTACACCAAGACTTCGGGAGTAGCAGGTGTTGTGTACCTGTGAGCAGGTGTTGTGTACCTGTGAACAGGTGTTGTGTACCTGTGAACAGGTGTTGTGTACCTATGAACAGGTGTTGTGTACCTGTGAACAGGTGTTGTGTACCTGTAAACAGGTGTTGTGTACCTGTAAACAGGTGTTGTGTACCTGTGAACAAGTGTTGCCTACATGTGAGCAGGTTTCTGGTAACAATAAACTAGATATTATACCTTTACGGTCTCTCAGTTGCCTAAGAAAGATTTTATACAGGAGTCCCAGGATCTCCGAGCCATTGTGGTACTAGTGCTACAGGAACACTAGCCCTGCCCGGCTGTGCACCTGTAGAGAGCCCGCCCGGCTGGTGCACCTGTAGAGAGCCCCCCCCCCCGGCTGGTGCACCTGTAGAGAGCCCCCCCGCTGGTGCACCTGTAGAGAGCCTGCCCGGCTGGTGCACCTGTAGAGAGCCTGCCCGGCTGGTGCACCTGTAGAGAGCCTGCCCGGCTGGTGCACCTGTAGAGAGCCCGCCAGGCTGGTGCACCTGTAGAGAGCCTGCCCGGCTGGTGCACCTGTAGAGAGCCCGCCCGGCTGGTGCACCTGTAGAGAGCCTGCCCGGCTGGTGCACCTGTAGAGAGCCTACCCGGCTGGTGCACCTGTAGAGAGCCCGCCCGGCTGGTGCACCTGTAGAGAGCCTGCCCGGCTGGTGCACCTGTAGAGAGCCTGCCCGGCTGGTGCACCTGTAGAGAGCCCGCCCGGCTGGTGCACCTGTAGAGAGCCTACCCGGCTGGTGCACCTGTAGAGAGCCCGCCCGGCTGGTGCACCTGTAGAGAGCCTGCCCGGCTGGTGCACCTGTAGAGAGCCTGCCCGGCTGGTGCACCTGTAGAGAGCCTGCCCAACTGGTGCACCTGTAGAGAGCCTGCCCGGCTGGTGCACCTGTAGAGAGCCTGCCAGGCTGGTGCACCTGTAGAGAACCTGCCCGGCTGGTGCACCTGTAGAGAGCCCCCCGACTGGTGCACCTGTAGAGAGCCTGCCCGGCTGGTGCACCTGTAGAAAGCCTGTCCGGCTGGTGCACCTATAAAGAGCCCGCCCGGCTGGTGCACCTGTAGAGAGCCCGCCCGGCTGGTGCACCTGTAAAGAGCCTGCCCGGCTGGTGCACCTGTAGAGAGCCTGCCCGGCTGGTGCACCTGTAGAGAGCCTGCCCGGCTGGTGCACCTGTAGAGAGCCTGCCCGGCTGGTGCATCTGTAGAGAGCCTGCCCGGCTGGTGCACCTGTAGAGAGCTTGCCCGGCTGGTGCACCTGTAAAGAGCTTGCCCGGCTGGTGCACCTGTAAAGAGCTTGCCCGGCTGGTGCACCTGTAGAGAGCCTGCCCGGCTGGTGCACCTGTAGAGAGCCTGCCCGGCTGGTGCACCTGTAGAGAGCCTGCCCGGCTGGTGCATCTGTAGAGAGCCTGCCCGGCTGGTGCACCTGTAAAGAGCTTGCCCGGCTGGAGCACCTGTAAAGAGCTTGCCCGGCTGGTGCACCTGTAGAGAGCCTGCCCGGTTGGTGCACCTGTAGAGAGCCTGCCCGGCTGGTGCACCTGAAGAGAGCCTGCCTGGCTGGTGCACCTGTAAAGAGCTTGCCCGGCTGGTGCATCTGTAGAGAGCCTGCCCGGCTGGTGCACCTGTAGAGAGCCTGCCCGGCTGGTGCACCTGTAAAGAGCTTGCCCGGCTGGTGCATCTGTAGAGAGCCTGCCCGGCTGGTACACCTGTAGAGAGCCTGCCCGGCTGGTGCACCTGTAGAGAGCCTGCCCGGCTGGTGCACCTGTAGAAAGCCTGTCCGGCTGGTGCACCTGTAAAGAGCCCGCCCGGCTGGTGCACCTGTAGAGAGCCCGCCCGGCTGGTGCACCTGTAAAGAGCCCGCCCGGCTGGTGCACCTGTAGAGAGCCCGCCCGGCTGGTGCACCTGTAAAGAGCCTGCCCGGCTGGTGCACCTGTAGAGAGCCTGCCCGGCTGGTGCACCTGTAGAGAGCCTGCCCGGCTGGTGCACCTGTAGAGAGCCTGCCCGGCTGGTGCATCTGTAGAGAGCCTGCCCGGCTGGTGCACTTGTAGAGAGCTTGCCCGGCTGGTGCACCTGTAAAGAGCTTGCCCGGCTAGTGCACCTGTAAAGAGCTTGCCCGGCTGGTGCACCTGTAGAGAGCCTGCCCGGCTGGTGCACCTGTAGAGAGCCTGCCCGGCTGGTGCACCTGTAGAGAGCCTGCCCGGCTGGTGCATCTGTAGAGAGCCTGCCCGGCTGGTGCACCTGTAAAGAGCTTGCCCGGCTGGTGCACCTGTAAAGAGCTTGCCCGGCTGGTGCACCTGTAGAGAGCCTGCCCGGCTGGTGCACCTGTAGAGAGCCTGCCCGGCTGGTGCACCTGAAGAGAGCCTGCCCGGCTGGTGCACCTGTAAAGAGCTTGCCCGGCTGGTGCATCTGTAGAGAGCCTGCCCGGCTGGTGCACCTGTAAAGAGCCCGCCCGGCTGGTGCACCTGTAGAGAGCCCGCCCGGCTGGTGCACCTGTAAAGAGCCCGCCCGGCTGGTGCATCTGTAGAGAGCCTGCCCGGCTGGTGCACCTGTAAAGAGCCTGCCCGGCTGGTGCACCTGTAGAGAGCCCGCCCGGCTGGTGCACCTGTAAAGAGCTTGCCCGGCTGGTGCATCTGTAGAGAGCCTGCCCGGCTGGTGCATCTGTAGAGAGCCCGCCCGGCTGGTGCACCTGTAAAGAGTCCGCCCGGCTGGTGTACCTGTAGAGAGCCTGCCCGGCTGGTGCATCTGTAAAGAGCCTGCCCGGCTGGTGCACCTGTAGACAGCCCGCCCGGCTGGTGCACCTGTAAAGAGCCCGCCCGGCTGGTGCACCGGTAGAGAGCCCGCCCGGCTGGTGCACCTGTAGAGAGCCTGCTCGGCTGGTGCCCCTGTAGAGAGTTTGCAAGGCTGGTGCACCTGTAGAGAGCCTGCCCGGCTGGTGCACCTGTAGAGATTTTGCCAGGCTGGTACACCTGTAGAGAGCCTGTCCGGCTGGTGTACCTGTAGAGAGCCCGCACGGCTGGTGCACCTGTAGAGAGCCTGCCCAGCTGGTACACCTGTAGAGAGCTTGCCCGGCTGGTGCACCTGTAGAGAGCCTGCCCGGCTGGTGCACCTGTAGAGAGCCTGCCCGGCTGGTGCACCTGTAGAGAGCCTGCCTGGCTGGTGCACCTGTAGAGGGCCTGCCCGGCTGGTGCACCTGTAGAGAGCCTGCCAGACTGGTGCACCTGTAGAAAGCCTGTCCGGCTGGTGCACCTGTAGAGAGCCCGCCCGGCTGGTGCACCTGTAGAGAGCCTGCCCGGCTGGTACACCTGTAGAGAGCCTGCCCAGCTGGTGCACCTGTAGAGAGCCTGCCCAGCTGGTGCACGTGTAGAGAGCCTGCCCGGCTGGTGCACCTGTAGAGAGCCCCCCCCCGGGCTGGTGCACCTGTAGAGAGCCCCCCCCCTGGCTGGTGCACCTGTAGAGAGCCTGCCTGGCTGGTGCACCTGTAGAGAGCCTGCCCGGCTGGTGCACCTGTAGAGAGCCTGCCAGGCTGGTGCACCTGTAGAAAGCCTGTCCGGCTGGTGCACCTGTAGAGAGCCCGCCCGGCTGGTGCACCTGTAGAGAGCCTGCCCGGCTGGTACACCTGTAGAGAGCCTGCCCGGCTGGTGCACCTGTAGAGAGCCTGCCCGGCTGGTACACCTGTAGAGAGCCTGCCCGGCTGGTGCACCTGTAGAGAGCCTGCCCAGCTGGTGCACCTGTAGAGAGCCTGCCCGGCTGGTGCACCTGTAGAGAGCCTGCCCAGCTGGTGCACCTGTAGAGAGCCTGTCCGGCTGGTGCACCTGTAGACAACCTGCCCGGCTGGTGCACCTGCAGAGAGCCCCCGCGACTGGTGCACCTGTACAGAGCCCCCGGCTGTAGAGAGCCTGCCCGGCTGGTGCACCTGTAGAGAGCCTGCCCGGCTGGTGCACCTGTAGAGAGCCTGCCCGGCTGGTGCACCTGTAGAGAGCCTGCCCGGCTGGTGCACCTGTAGAGAGCCTGCCCGGCTGGTGCACCTGTAGAGAGCCCCTCCCCTGGCTGGTGCACCTGTAGAGAGCCTGCCCGGCAGGTGCACCAGTAGAGAGCCCCCCGGCTGGTGCACCTGTAGAGAGCCTGCCCAGCTGGTGCACCTGTAGAGAGCCTGCCCGGCTGGTGCACCTGTAGAGAGCCTGCCCGGCTGGTGCACCTGTAGAGAGCCTGCCCAGCTGGTGCACCTGTAGAGAGCCTGTCCGGCTGGTGCACCTGTAGAGAGCCTGTCCGGCTGGTGCACCTGTAGAGAGCCTGCCCGGCTGGTGCTCCTGTAGAGAGCCTGTCCGGCTGGTGCATCTGTAGAGAGCCTGCCCGGCTGGTGCACCTGTAGAGAGTCGGCCCGGCTGGTGCACCTGTAGAGAGCCTGCCCAGCTGTAGAGAGTCTGCCCAGCTGTAAAGAGCCTGCCCGGCTGGTGCACCTGTAGAGAGCCCGCCCGGCTGGTGCACCTGTAAAGAGCTTGCCCGGCTGGTGCATCTGTAGAGAGCCCGCCCGGCTGGTGCATCTGTAGAGAGCCTGCTCGGCTGGTGCCCCTGTAGAGAGTTTGCCAGGCTGGTGCACCTGTAGAGAGCCTGCCCGGCTGGTGCACCTGTAGAGAGTTTGCCAGGCTGGTACACCTGTAGAGAGCCTGTCCGGCTGGTGTACCTGTAGAGAGCCCGCCCATCTGGTACACCTGTAGAGAGCCTACCCGGCTGGTGCACCTGTAGAGAGCCTGCCCGGCTGGTGCACCTGTAGAGAGCCTGCCCGGCTGGTGCACCTGTAGATAGCCTGCCAGGCTGGTGCACCTGTAGGGAGCCTGTCCGGCTGGTGCACCTGTAGAGAGCCCGCCCGGCTGGTGCACCTGTAGAGAGCCTGCCCGGCTGGTACACCTGTAGAGAGCCTGCCCGGCTGGTGCACCTGTAGAGAGCCTGCCCGGCTGGTGCACCTGTAGAGAGCCTGCCCAGCTGGTGCACCTCTAGAGAGCCCACCCCCCCCTCCCCTCCCGGCTGTAGAGAGCCTGCGCGGCTGGGGCACCTGTTGAGAGCCTGCGCGGCTGGTGCACCTGTAGAGAGCCTGCCCGGCTGGTGCGCATGTAGAGAGCCTGCCCGGCTGGTGCACCTGTAGAGAGCCCGCCCGGCCGGAGCACCTGTAGAGAGCCTGCCCGGCTGGTGCACCTGTAAAGAGCCTGCCCGGCTGGTGCACCTGTAGAGAGCCCCCCGGCTGTATTGAGCCTGCCCGGCTGGTGCACCTGTAGAGAGCCTGCCCGGCTGGTGCACCTGTAGAGAGCCTTCCCGGCTGGTACACCTGTAGAGAGCCTGCCCGGCTGGTGCACTTGTAGAGAGCCTGCCCGGCTGGTGCACCTGTAGAGAGCCTGCCCGGCTGCTGCACCTGTAGAGAGCCTGCCCGGCTGGTTCACCTGTAGAGAGCCTGCCCACCATACTGTCAGGCTCTCTACAGGTGTACCAGCTAGGCAGGTTGTGTGTAGATGGGATACTTACCTGTGTGTGGGCTGACGGTGTCGACGATGGGGGCGACGGTGTCGACGACGACGGTGGCAGTGTCGACGATGGGGTTACAGTGTAGGCGTGATGGCGGGGCACGCCCGATGCCCATCTCTCGCTGTCACTTTGTGAGGCAGGGAAGCCGTTGTAGCGAGTCTCTGAGCCGTTGTAGCGCGAGTCACTGCGGCCGACGTAACGGGTGTCGTTGTAGTGCGAGGCACTGCGACCGTTGTGACGAGGTGCTTTAAGGTAGTCGTAGAATCGCACGAACAAGCTGTTGTAACTTTGATGAAGGAAGCCGTTATCGTCGTGGGCACTGAGGCCCTCGTAGCCTGGGGTACTGAGGCCGTTGTGGCCTTGGGCACAGAGGCCGTCCCTAGCGTGGGGTACTGAGGCCGTCTTAGCGTGGGGCACTGAGCCTGTTTTGGCCTTGGGCACAGAGGCCGTTCCTAGCGTGGGGCACTGAATCCGTCTTAGCGTGGGGCACTGAGCCCGTTTTGGCCTTGGGCACAGAGGCCGTCCTGGCGTGGGGCACTGAGGCCGTCGTAGCCTGGGGCACAGAGGCCGTCCTGGCGTGGGGCACTGAGGCCGTCGTAGCCTGGGGCACAGAGGCCGTCCTGGCGTGGGGCACTGAGGCCGTCGTAGCCTGGGGCACAGAGGCCGTCCTGGCGTGGGGCACTGAGGCCGTCGTAGCCTGGGGCACAGAGGCCGTCCTGGCGTGGGGCACTGAAGCCGTCGTAGCCTGGGGCACAGAGGCCGTTTTGTTTGAGGGGAGACGCAAGAGAGTACTCTGTTGAACACGGAGGACTGAGACACTACGGATGTCTTGAGCTATAGTATACTGCCTCCTTGAACTACTGTGTGCTGCCTCCTGAAGCTACTGTGCACTGCCTCCTAGAGCTACTGTGTGCTGCCTCCTGGAGCTACTGTGCGCTGCCTCCAGGAGGTACTGTGTGCTGCCTGCTGGGGTTGCTGTGAGCTGCCTGGTGGAACTACTGTAGGCTGCCTGGTGGAACTACTGTGTGTTGGCTCCTGGAGTTATAATGTGCTGCCTGCTGAAGGTACAGTGTCGTACTTCCTGGATGCACAGTGTTCTTGGCCTGCTGAAAGTAGTGTCGTGATTCTTGATTGTACAGTGTGCTTCCTATTGAAGGTACAGTGTGGTGCCTGATGGCGTAGGCTGCCCCGGGCGGCTGTTGGTCGGGGCAGAAAGAGTGTGAATGGGTAGCGGGGGACTGCGGGCGGCGCCTGACTGGGTGGTGCACCTGTAAAGACCTTTGCCGGCATGTGCACCTGTAGAGTGCCTGCCCGGCTGGTACACCTGTAGAGACCCTTCCCGGCATGTGCACCTGTAGAAAGCCTGCCCGGCTGGTGCACATTAGGTGGCACCATAACCAAAATGGCGGACGGCATGCTTGGCCCCACCTCTGGCAGTCCCAGCACCTGTGAGGGCCGGGCCGGCCACACCCACCGCCACCATTGCTCAACAATTAGCGCCAGGGCGGCCCTTGCACTCCAGGGCGGCCCTTGCACTCCAGGGGTGACCCTTGCACTTGAGGGCTGCCTTTCCTGAGTGCCTTCGCTGCTAGAGTGAAATTCACTGTAATAATATTCGTTGTGAAGTAGGCGAGCGGCTTGGGGTTGAGACTCTAATGCTGCAAGTTTGGCAGTGGAATTCCTTCATTTTTACTGGGTGTGGCTGAGGGCGGGGCTGGCCGCACCTTCTGAGGGCGGGGCCGGCCACATCTTCTGAGGGCGGGGGGTGGCCGCACCTTCTGAGGGCGGGGCTGGCCACACCTTCTTAGGGCGTGCCTGGCCGCACCTTCTGAGGGCGGGGCTGGCCAAAACTTCTGAGGGCGGGGGGTGGCCGCACCTTCTGAGGGCGGGGCTGGCCAAAACTTCTGAGGGCGGGGGCTGGCCACACCTTCTGATGGCGAGACCGACCACACCATGTGAGGGCGGGGTCGGCCACACCATGTGAGGGTGGGGCCGGCCACTCCATATGAGGGCGGAGACGGCCACACCTTCTATGGGTGGGGCCGGCCGCACCATGTGAGGGTGGGGTCGGCCACACCTTCTGAGGGCTGGGCCGGCCACACCTTCTGAGGGCGGGGCCGGCCACACCTTGTGATGGCGGGGCCGGCCACACCATGTGAGGGTGGGGCTGGCCACACCATATGAGGGCGGAGCCAACCACATCATGTGAGGGCGAGGCCGGCCACACCTTGTGATGGCGGGGCCGGCCACACCATGTGAGGGTGGGGCTGGCCACACCATATGAGGGCGGAGCCAACCACATCATGTGAGGGCGAGGCCGGCCACACCATGTGAGGGCGGGGCCGGCAACACCTTCTGATTATGGGACCGGCCACACCTTCTGTGGGTGGGGTCGGCCAAACCTTCTGAGGGCGGGGCCGGCCACACCTTCTGAGGGCGGGGCCGGCCGCACCCTCTGAGGGCGGGGCCGGCCACACCACGTGAGGGTGGGGCCGGCCACACCATGTGAGGGTGGGGCCGGCCACACCATGCGAGGGCGGGGCAGGCCACATCATGTGAGGGCGGGACCGGCCACACCATGTGAGGGTGGGGCCGGGCACATCATGTGAGGGCGGGGCCGGCCACACCATGTGAGGGCAGGACCGGCCACACCATGTGAGGGCGGGACCGGCCACATCATGTGAGGGTGGGGCCGGCCACACCATGTGAGGGCGGGGCCCGCCACACCATGTGAGGGTGCGGCCAGCCACACCATGTGAGGGTGCGGCCAGCCACACCATGTGAGGGCGGGGCCGGGCACATCATGTGAGGGCGGGGCCGGCCACACCACGTGAGGGCGGGACCGGCCACACCATGTGAGGGCGGGGCCGGCCACACCATGTGAGGGTGCGGCCAGCCACACCATGTGAGGGCGGGGCCGGGCACATCATGTGAGGGCGGGGCCGGCCACACCATGTGAGGGCGGGACCAGCCACACCAAGTGAGGGCGGGACCAGCCACATCATGTGAGGGCGGGACCGACCACACCATGTGAGGGCGGGACCAGCCACACCAAGTGAGGGCGGGACTAGCCACATCATGTGAGGGCGGGACCGGCCACATCATGTGAGGCGGGCGGGACCGGCCACACCATGTGAGGGCGGGACCAGCCACTCCATGTGAGGGCGGGACCAGCCACTCCATGTGAGGGCGGGACCGGCCACACCATGTGAGGGCGGGACCAGCCACACCAAGTGAGGGCGGGACCAGCCACATCATGTGAGGGCGGGATCAGCCACATCATGTGAGGGCGGGACCAGCCACACCATGTGATGGCGGGACCGGCCACATCATGTGAGGGTGGGGCCGGCCACTCCATGTGAGGCCGGGACCAGCCACACCATGTGAGGGCGGGGCCGGCCACTCCATGTGAGGGCGGGACCAGCCACACCATGTGAGGGCGGGGCCGGCCACACCATGTGAGGGCCGGGCCGGTCACACCATGTGAGGGCGGGGCCGGCCACACCATGTGAGGGCGGGGCCGGCCACACCTTCCTCCGCCCTCTTCTTACCGACAAAATCTGTCGCGTGTAAGTCTGGAGTCGTGGGGAAAATGGTGGAGATGTGATAGTTGTGAGAGGGCGGGGTGGGCGGGGTGGGTGGGGGCGGCAAGATGGCCCTGGTCCCGGGGGATAAGCGGAGGGCGGTACCTGGCCGCGCCCTGCCGCGCCCTACAGCCGCGGGCGGGGGCGGCGACGCGCCACCACAGGGGCGCGGCCACCGCCACAATTAGCTGTGCCGGGGCGGTGTAGGTGACGAGTGAGAGGCGAGGTGTGGTGGGGGCGGCACCTGGCGGCCACACCCTCCACACCTGGCGGCCACCCACGCCCTGGCGGCGTGCGGGAGGCATCACCCCCGCGGGTGCAGGCGGTAGTGTGGGTGGAGGAGTTGTGGGGAAGTTATCAATGAGTGAGGCGGCGTATGCGCCGTGGCGACCTGCGTGGGCGGTGGGCGGAGCGCCGCCGCCTGGCCAATGGGTGGCGGCGGCTTCCTGCAGGTCGGCAGACACGGCGGCACGTTCAGCAGCCACGGCAGCGACTCGGTCAGTGTAGCCAGGGGCCGTCGGTGAGAGGATACTTGCACCCGCCTCGCAGGCCGCCCCTCACGCCGCCCGCAGCCCCTCGCAACCCATTCACACCCTTTCTGCCCCGACCAACAGCCGCCCGGGGCAGCCTTCGCCATCAGGCACCACACTGTACCTTCAACAGGAAGCACACTGTACAATCAGGAAGCACGACACTACTTTCAGCAGGCCGAGAACACTGTGCATCCAGGAAGTACGACACTGTACCTTCAGCAGGCAGCACACTGTAGCTCCAGGAGCCAGCACACAGTAGTATCACCAGGCAGCACACAGTAGTTCCAACAGTCAGCGCACAGTTGTTCTAGGAGGCAGCACACAGTAGTTCCAGGAGGCAGCAGACTGTAGCTCTTGACATCCGTAGCGTCTCAGTCCTCCGTGTCCAACTGTGTACTTTCTTGCGTCTCCCCTCAACATAACGGCCTCTGTGCCCCAGGTTACAACGGCCTACATACACCAGGCTACAACGGCCTCTGTGCCCCAGGCTACAACGGCCTCCGTGCCCGAGGCTACAACGGCCTCAGTGCCTCACACTGCGACGGCCTCTGTGCCCCTCGCTAGGACGGCCTCTGTGCCCGAGGCCACAACGGCCTCAGTGCCCCACGCTAGGACGGCCTCTGTGCCCCAGGCGACAACGGCCTCAGTACCCCACGGTACGACGGCCTCGGTGCCCCAGGCTGAAACGGCCTACGTGCCCCACGCTACGACGGCCTCTGTGCCCGAGTCTACAACGGCCTCTTTGCCCGAGTCTACAACGGCCTCTGTGCCTGAGTCTACAACGGCCTCTGTGTTCCAGGCTACGACGGCCTCAGTGGCCCAGGCTACGACAGCCTCAGTGCCCAAAACTATAACGGCTTCCTTCATCAAAGTTACAACAGCTTGCTCGTGCCATTCTACGACTACCTTAAAGCACCTCGTCACAACGGTCGCAGTGCCTCGCACTACAACGACACCCGTTACGTCGGTCGCAGTGACTCTCACTGCGACGGCCGCAGTGACTCGCGCTACGTCGACCGCAGTGACTTTCGCTACGACGGCCGCAGTGACTCTCGCTACAACGGCTCCCCTGCCTCACACAGTGACGGAGGGGAAAGGGCATCGGGCGTGCCCCGCCATCGCGCCTACACCGTCACCCTCATCGTCGACACTGCCACCGTCGTCGTCGACACCGTCGCCCCCATCGTCGACACCGTCAGCCCACACACAGGTAAGTACCCCCATCTACACACAATCTTCCCCTCACCATTTTCTTCACCAGGTTTTAATGATAGATCACAAGTCTGCTGACTGAGCCACAGACTTAAGCTGTTGTGTGAAACATCAACTGGTTCTAAGCTGTTGTGTAAGGCGTCAACCGGTTTTAAGCTGTTGTGTAAGGTGTCAACGAATTCTAAGCTGTTGTGCAAGGTGTCAACCGGTTTTAAGCTGTTGTGCAAGGTGTCAACCGGTTTTAAGCTGTTGTGTAAGGTGTCAACGAATTCTAAGCTGTTGTGTAAGGTGTCAACCGGTTTTAAGCTGTTGTGCAAGGTGTCAACCGGTTTTAAGCTGTTGTGTAAGGTGTCAACGAATTCTAAGCTGTTGTGCAAGGTGTCAACCGGTTTTAAGCTGTTGTGTAAGGTGTCAACCGGTTTTAAGCTGTTGTGCAAGGTGTCAACGGGTTCTAAGCTGTTGTGCAAGGTGTCAGCCGGTTTTAAGCATTTATTTCACAAGTTTAAGCTGTTTTAACGTGGGCGTTTTTCGTTTTAACATTATTAGCATTACACATATTCTTACCCACAAGAATATGAATGAAACTATATACATTCAAAAGGAAGCAGTATATATACAAAATCACAGCAGGTCTCTTGGACAGCTTGGCCACCAACTCAAACAAACACCAACTCTCTAGACCCAAGCATAGTTAGTGTTCTGTTGAAGTAGAGAAGATGAATGTTTACATTTTCCACCTGATCTCAAAATACCTTGCGCCTGGCGAACCACCACATTCATCCACACAATACCACATCTTCAATGTCCAACGAGAGAAGATTCTGTTTGAGCGTGGGTCCTGCGTCGTAGGTCCTGTGCAGGTGTAGGTAGAGCGTAGGTCCTGTGCAGGTGTAGGTAGAGCGTAGGTCCTGCTGCAGGTGTAGGTAGAGCGTAGGTCCTGCTGCAGGTGTAGGTAGAGCGTAGGTCCTGTGTAGGTGTAGGTAGAGCGTAGGTCCTGTGCAGGTGTAGGTAGAGCGTAGGTCCTGTGTAGGTGTAGATAGAGCGTAGGTCCTGTGTAGGTGTAGGTAGAGCGTAGGTCCTGCTGCAGGTGTAGGTAGAGCGTAGGTCCTGCTGCAGGTGTAGGTAGAGCGTAGGTCCTGCTGCAGGTGTAGGTAGAGCGTAGGTCCTGTGTAGGTGTAGGTAGAGCGTAGGTCCTGTGCAGGTGTAGGTAGAGCGTAGGTCCTGCTGCAGGTGTAGGTAGAGCGTAGGTCCTGCTGCAGGTGTAGGTAGAGCGTAGGTCCTGCTGCAGGTCAGCTGCAGTGGGCAGGTCACGTGTTGCGACCCCCCAGCTGACCTCGTCCAAATATTTCAAGTCTCTCAGCAAACATTTTGAAGCATGAGTTTCGATAACTAATAAAGTGGCAGCTTTGGGTCGCGCCTCACAGCCCTCCTCCTCCTCCACACTCACAATGTTGAGCCAGCCTCATCAACCGTGATCCAATGCTCATAGATTCTTACTTTAAAACCTCATACCCCTCGTTCCGGGTCCCTTTTACCTCGAACCTTTTTATCTTACACTTTACCTCACAACACTTTACCTCACAACACTTTACCTCACAACACTTTACCTCACAACACTTTACCTCACAACACTTTACCTCACAACACTTTACCTCACAACACTTTACCTCACAACACTTTACCTCACAACACTTTACCTCACAACACTTTACCTCACAACACTTTACCTCACAACACTTTACCTCACAACACTTTACATCACAACACTTTATGTTCAAACACTTCACAACATATCAATTTTAAGCCACCTCAAAGGTGGCCGATCACCTTATCAAAACACCTCACACACGCCCATCACCTCATCATAACACCTCACACGTGCCCATCACCTCATCATAACACCTCACACACGCCCATCACCTCATCATAACACCTCACACACGCCCATCACCTCATCATAACACCTCACACACGCCCATCACCTCATCATAACACCTCACACACGCCCATCACCTCATCATAACACCTCACACGTGCCCATCACCTCATCATAACACCTCACACACGCCCATCACCTCATCATAACACCTCACACACGCCCATCACCTCATCATAACACCTCACACACGCCCATCACCTCATCAAAACACCTCACACGTGCCCATCACCTCATCATAACACCTCACACGTGCCCATCACCTCATCATAACACCTCACACACGCCCATCACCTCATCATAACACCTCACACACGCCCATCACCTCATCATAACACCTCACACACGCCCATCACCTCATCATAACACCTCACACGTGTCCATCACCTCATCATAACACCTCACACACGCCCATCACCTCATCATAACACCTCACACACGCCCATCACCTCATCATAACACCTCACACACGCCCATCACCTCATCATAACACCTCACACGTGCCCATCACCTCATCATAACACCTCACACACGCCCATCACCTCATCATAACACCTCACACACGCCCATCACCTCATCATAACACCTCACACACGCCCATCACCTCATCAAAACACCTCACACGTGCCCATCACCTCATCATAACACCTCACACGTGCCCATCACCTCATCATAACACCTCACACACGCCCATCACCTCATCATAACACCTCACACACGCCCATCACCTCATCATAACACCTCACACACGCCCATCACCTCATCATAACACCTCACACGTGTCCATCACCTCATCATAACACCTCACACGTGCCCATCACCTCATCATAACACCTCACACGTGCCCATCACCTCATCATAATACCTCACACGTGCCCATCACCTCATCATAACACCTCACACGTGCCCATCACCTCATCATAACACCTCACACGTGCCCATCACCTCATCATAACACCTCACACGTGCCCATCACCTCATCATAACACCTCACATATCTCATCATCAAACAGCCTGGCCAGGTCTCATGTCAGGGAACTAATCTCAAAAACTCTCAAATTTCTTTTAATCTCAACAAATATGCAGCAAGAGTTCTTACCTAGTTGTGCTTGCAGGGGTTGAGCTCTGGCTCTTTAGTCCCGCCTCTCAACCGCCAATCAACAGGTGTACAGGTTCCTGAACATATTCAGCTCTCTCATGTCTACACTTGAAACGGTGTATGGAGTCAGCATCCACGACATCACTGCCTAATGCATTTCATTTGTCAACTACTCTGACACTAAAAATGTTCTTACTAATATCTTCCACCTGTGTCCCCTAGTGTGTGTGCCCCTTGTGTTAAATAGCATGCCCTTATCTACCCTGTCAATTCCTCTGAGAATCATGTATGTGGTGATCATGTCCCCTCTAACTCTTCTGTCTTCCAGTGGCGTGAGGTTTAACTCCCGTAGTCTCTCCTCGTAGCTCATACCTCTCAGCTCGGGTACTAGTCTGGTGGCAAACCTTTGAACCTTTTCCAGGTTAGTCTTATCCTTGACTAGATATGGACTCCATGCCGGGGCCCCATACTCCAGGATTGGTCTGACATATGTGGTATATAATGTTCTGAATGATTCCTCACACAAGTTTCTAAAGGCCGTTCTTATGTTAGCCAACCTGACATATGCTGCTGATGTTATCCTCTTGATATGAGCTTCAGGGGACAGGTCTGGCGTGATATCAACCCCCAGGTCTTTCTCTCTCTCTGACTCTTGAAGAATTTCATCTCCCAAATGATACATTGTATCTGGTCTCCTGCTCCTTACACCTATCTTCATTACATTACATTTGCTTGGGTTAAACTCTAACAACCACTTGTTCGACCATTTCTTCAGTTTGTCTAAGTCTTCTTGAAGCCGCAAGCTGTCCTCCTCTGTCTTAATCTTTCTCATAATTTTGGCATCATCAGCAAACATTAAGAGGAATGAGTCTATACCCTCCGGGTTATCATTTACGTATATCAGAAACAGGATAGGACCGAGTACAGAGCCCTGTGACGCTCCACTGGTAACTTCACGTCACTCTGAGGTCTCACCCCTCACTGTAACTCTCTGCTTCCTATTGCTTAGATACTCCCTTATCCACTGGAGCACCTTACCAGCTACACCTACCTCTCTCCAGCTTATGTACCAGCCTCTTATGTGGTACTGTGTCAAAGGTTTTCCAACAGTCCAAGAAAATGCATTCCACCCAGCCTTCTCTTTCTTGCTTAATCTTTGTCACCTGATCGTAGAATTCTATTAAGCCAGTAAGGTAAGATTTACCCTCCCTGAACCCATGTTGGCGATTTGTCACGAAGTCCCTTCTCTCCAGATGTGTTACTAATTTTTTCTCACGATCTTCTCCATCACCTTGCATGGTATACAAGTCAAGGACACTGGCCTGTACTTCAGTGCCTCTTCTTTGTCACCCTTTTTCTACATTGGGACCACATTAGCCGTCTTCCATATTTCTGGTTGGTCTCCCGTCTCCAGTGACTTACTATACACTATGGAGAGTGGCAAGCAAAGCAATTCTGCACACTCTTTCAATTCCCATGGTGAGATCCCGTCTGGACCAACAGCCTTACTCACATCCAGATCCAACAGGTGTCTCTTGACCTCATCTCTCGTAATTTCGAGCCCTTCCAAGGCCGCCTGGTTTACTCCCCCGCTCTAATAGCGCAGTGACCTCACCTTGTTCTATTGTGAAGACCACCTGGAACCTCTTGTTGAGTTCTTCACACACCTTTTCTAAGTTTCATTGCCTGTTCTATCACTGTTGTTTTTTCTCCTGATGTGACTGTGGAGTAGCTTTGGTTCGGTCTTGGCTTTGCTTGCTATATCATTTTCATAATTTTTTTCTGCTTCTCTTCTCACCCTGACGTACTCATTCCTGGTTCTCTGGTATCTCTCTCTGCTTTCTGGTGTTCTGTTATTCCGGAAGTTCCTCCACGCCATTTGTTCAGTTTCTTTGCTTCCATACATGCCCTATTATACCATGGATTCTTCTTTTGCCTCTCGGATTTTTCCTTTTGGGCCGGGATGAACCTGTTTACTGCCTCCTGACACTTTTGAGTGACATAGTCCATGATGTCTTGTACAGTCTTAGCTTTGAGCTCTGTGTCCCATGGTATATCCCTTAGGACACTTCTCATCTCCTCATAATTTCCATTTCGGTATGAAAGCCTTTTTTCCTAGTTCTTTTTGGGGGGAGATAAATCCTAGCTCTACCAGGTATTCAAAGATCAATACACTGTGATCACTCATTCCCAAGGGTGCTTTCATCTTAACTTCCCTTATATCCCACTCATATAGGGTAAATATCAGGTCAAGCAAGGCTGGTTCATCCTCTTCTCTCATTCTTGTCGGTCCCTTGATGTTTTGGCTTAGAAAGTTTCTTGTTGCCACGTCCAGCAGCTTAGCTTCCCATGTGTCTGGTCCTCCATGTGGGTCTCTGTTCTCCCAATTTATCTTCCCGTTGTTGAAGTCTCTCATGATTAGTAGTCTGGATCCGTTCCTGCTAGCGAGAGACGCTGTTCTCTCTATTATGTTAATGGTGGCCATGTTGATTCTATCATATTCCTGTCTGGGTCTTCTGTAATTTGGTGGCGGGTTATATATGACTACGACTATAATTTTTTGTCCTCCAGTTGCTTTGTTTCTTGTTATGTAGCCACTGAAACCTTCACATCCCTGAATAACCATCTCCTCAAAATCCCAGCCTTTTCTTACCAGCAGAGCTACACCACCACCGCCTCTTCCTTCTCTCTCTTTCCTCACAACACAGTAGTCCTGTGGGAACACTGCATTTGTTATGGTTTTCGTTAGCTTTGTTTCTGTGAGTGCTATTATCTCTGGGTGTGTATGTACTCACCTAGTTGTATATGTGGGGGTTGAGCTCTGGCTCTTTGGTCCCACTTCTCAACGGTCAATCAACAAATGTACAGGTTCCTGAGCCTACTTGGCTCTATCATATCTACACTTAAAGCTGTGTATGGAGTCAGCCTCTAGAACATCACTTCCTAATGCATTCCATTTGTCTACTACTCTGACACTGAAAAAAATCTAACGTCTCTATGGCTCATTTGGGCACTCAATTTCCACCTGTGTCCTCTAGTGCGTGTGCCCCTTGTGTTAAAAAGTCTGTCTTTATCTACCCTATCAATTCCTCTGAGAATCTTGTATGTGGTGATCATGTCCCCTCTAACTCTTCTGTCTCCCAATGACGTGAGGTTTAATTCCCGTAGTCTCTCCTCGTAGCTCATACCTCTCAGTTCGGGTACTAGTCTGGTGGAAACCTTTGAACCTTTTCCAGTTTTGTCTTATGCTTGACTAGATATGGACTCCATGCTGGGGCCCCATACTCCAGGATTGGTCTGACATATGTGGTATATAATGTTCTGAAAGATTCCTTACACAAGTTTCTAAAGGCCGTTCTTATGTTAGCCAACCTGACATATGCCGCTGATGTTATCCTCTTGATATGAGCTTCAGGGAATAGGTCTGGCGTGATATCAACCCCCAGGTCTTTCTCTCTCTCTGACTCTTGAAGTATTTCATCTCCCAAATGATACCTTGTATCTGGTCTCCTGCTTCCTACACCTATCTTCATTACATTCAATTTGCTTGGGTTAAACTCTTACAACCATTTGTTCGACCATTCCTGCAGCTTGTCCAGGTCTTCTTGAAGCCTCAAGCTGTCCTATTCTGTCTTAATCCTTCTCATAATTTTGGCGTCGTCAGCAAACATTGAGAGGAATGAGTCTATACCCTCCGGGAAATCATTTACGTATATCAGAAACAGGATAGGTCCGAGTACAGAGCCCTGTGTGACTCCACTGGTGACTTCACGCCAATCTAAGGTCTGACCCCTTACTGTAACTCTCTGCTTCCTATTGCTTAGGTACTCCATTATCCACTGGAGCTCCTTACCAGTTACTCCTGTCTGTTTCTCCAGCTTATGCATCAGCCTTTTATGGGGTACTGTGTCAAAGGCTTTCCGACAGTTCAAAAAAATGCAGTCCGCCCACCCTTCTCTTTCTTGCTTAATCTTTGTCACCTGGTCGTAGAATTCTATTAAGTCTGTAAAGCAAGATTTACCCTCCTTGAACCCATGTTGATGGGTTGTCACGAAATCTTTTCTCTCCAAATGTGTTACTAGGTTTTTTCTCACGATCTTCTCCATCACCTTGCGTGGTATACAAGTTAAGGACACTGGCCTGTAGTTCAGTGCCTCTTGTCTGTCACCCTTTTTGTATATTGTGTGTGTGTGTGTGTGTGTGTGTGTGTGTGTGTGTGTGTGTGTGTGTGTGTGTGTGTGTGTGTGTGTGTGTGTGTGTGTGTGTGTGTGTGTGTGTGAGTGTGTGTGTGTGTGTGTGTGTGTGAGTGTGTGTGTGTGTGTGTGTGTGTGTGTGTGTGTGTGTGTGTGTGTGTGTGTGTGTGTGTGTGTGTGTGTGTGTGTGTGTGTGTGTGTGTGTGTGTGTGTGTGTATGTGTGTATGTACTCACCTAGTTGTACTCACCTAGTTGTGTTTGCGGGGGTTGAGCTCTGGCTCTTTGGTCCCGCCTCTCAACCGTCAATCAACAGGTGTACAGATTCCTGAGCCTATCGGGCTCTGTCATATCTACACTTGAAACTGTGTATGGAGTCAGCCTCCACCACATCACTTCCTAATGCATTCCATTTGTCAACCACTCTGACACTAAAAAAGTTCTTTCTAATATCTCTGTGGCTCATTTGGGCACTCAGTTTCCACCTGTGTCCCCTAGTACGTGTGCCCCTTGTGTTAAATAGACTGTCTTTATCTACCCTATCAATCCCATTCAGAATCTTGAATGTGGTGATCATGTCCCCCCTAACTCTTCTGTCTTCCAGCGAAGTGAGGTTTAATTCCCGTAGTCTCTCCTCGTAGCTCATACCTCTCAGCTCGGGTACTAGTCTTGTGGCAAACCTTTGAACCTTTTCCAGTTTAGTCTTATCCTTGACTAGATATGGACTCCATGCTGGGGCTGCATACTCCAGGATTGGCCTGACATATGTGGTATACAAAGTTCTGAATGATTCTTTACACAAGTTTCTGAATGCCGTTCGTATGTTGGCCAGCCTGGCATATGCCGCTGATGTTATCCGCTTGATATGTGCTGCAGGAGACAGGTCTGGCGTGATATCAACCCCCAAGTCTTTTTCCTTCTCTGACTCCTGAAGAATTTCCTCTCCCAGATGATACCTTGTATCTGGCCTCCTGCTCCCTACACCTATCTTCATTACATTACATTTGGTTGGGTTAAACTCTAACAACCATTTGTTCGACCATTCCTTCAGCTTGTCTAGGTGTGTGTGTGTGTGTGTGTGTGTGTGTGTGTGTGTGTGTGTGTGTGTGTGTGTGTGTGTGTGTGTGTGTTTACTAGTTGTGTTTACTAGTTGTGTTTTTACGGGGGTTGAGCTCTGCTCTTTCGGCCCGCCTCTCAACTGTCAATCAACTGTTTACTAACTACTTTTTTTTTTTTTTTCCCACACCACACACACACACACACACACACCAGGAAGCAGCCCGTGACAGCTGACTAACTCCCAGGTACCTATTTACTGATAGGTAACAGGGGCATTCAGGGTGAGAGAAACTTTGCCCATTTGTTTCTGCCTCGTGCGGGAATCGAACCCGCGCCACAGAATTACGAATCCTGTGCGCTATCCACCAGGCTACGAGACCCCTATCCACCAGGCTACGAGACCCCCTGTGTGTGTGTGTGTGTGTGTGTGTGTGTGTGTGTGTGTGTGTGTGTGTGTGTGTGTGTGTGTGTGTGTGTGTGTGTGTGTGTGTGTGTATGTGTGTGTGTGTGTGTGTGTGTATGTGTGTGTGTGTGTATGTGTGTGTGTGTGTGTGTGTACGTGTGTGTGTGTGTGGGTGCCCGCATACGTATACTTGTTTGCATGTATGCCAGTCGTGACAGATGCTTTCCTTCGTAACACCTGCGAATGAAGGAAGCATTGACAGGTGGAGACAACAACAGCAGCCAGACTCTGAGGGCCCTGAGGTGGTCTTCCGGCCCGTGCCCAGACCCCCAAGTACACAAGACCCGCAGCCAGACTCTGAGGGCGCTGTGGTGGTCTTCCGGCCCGTGCCCAGACCCCCAAGTACACAAGACCCGCAGCCAGACTCTGAGGGCGCTGAGGTGGTCTTCCGGCCCGTGCCCAGACCCCCAAGTACACAAGACCCGCAGCCAGACTCTGAGGGCCCTGAGGTGGTCTTCCGGCCCGTGCCCAGACCCCCAAGTACACAAGACCCGCAGCCAGACTCTGAGGGCCCTGAGGTGGTCTTCCGGCCCGTGCCCAGACCCACAAGTACACAAGACCCGCAGCCAGACTCTGAGGGCGCTGTGGTGGTCTTCCGGCCCGTGCCCAGACCCACAAGTACACAAGACCAGCAGCCAGACTCTGAGGGCGCTGTGGTGGTCTTCCGGCCCGTGCCCAGACCCCCAAGTACACAAGACCCGCAGCCAGACTCTGAGGGCGCTGTGGTGGTCTTCCGGCCCGTGCCCAGACCCACAAGTACACAAGACCCGCAGCCAGACTCTGAGGGCGCTGTGGTGGTCTTCCGGCCCGTGCCCAGACCCCCAAGTACACAAGACCCGCAGCCAGACTCTGAGGGCGCTGTGGTGGTCTTCCGGCCCGTGCCCAGACCCCCAAGTACACAAGACCCGCAGCCAGACTCTGAGGGCGCTGTGGTGGTCTTCCGGCCCGTGCCCAGACCCACAAGTACACAAGACCAGCAGCCAGACTCTGGGGACCCTGTGGTGGTCTTCCGGCCCGTGCCCAGACCCACAAGTACACAAGACCCGCAGCCAGACTCTGAGGGCGCTGTGGTGGTCTTCCGGCCCGTGCCCAGACCCACAAGTACACAAGACCCGCAGCCAGACTCTGAGGGCGCTGTGGTGGTCTTCCGGCCCGTGCCCAGACCCACAAGTACACAAGACCAGCAGCCAGACTCTGAGGGCGCTGTGGTGGTCTTCCGGCCCGTGCCCAGACCCCCAAGTACACAAGACCAGCAGCCAGACTCTGAGGGCGCTGTGGTGGTCTTCCGGCCCGTGCCCAGACCCTCAAGTACACAAGACCAGCAGCCAGACTCTGAGGGCGCTGTGGTGGTCTTCCGGCCCGTGCCCAGACCCTCAAGTACACAAGACCAGCAGCCAGACTCTGAGGGCGCTGTGGTGGTCTTCCGGCCCGTGCCCAGACCCTCAAGTACACAAGACCAGCAGCCAGACTCTGAGGGAGCTGTGGTGGTCTTCCGGCCCGTGCCCAACCTGTTCCTCCTACGGAAAAGACCACCCACGTCCCGACGGTGGGTCTCATGTTCAGACCGTTCCCACCAGACTTGGTCCAGACTCGAGATGAGCCTTCTTGCCTGTCTTTCCACTTTGTCCAACAGTCTGATGAATGATGGGGTGGGGGGCAGGTGCATACTCTAGATAAGAGCGAACTTCATATCAGGTTTTGCAGCCTTTCCTCTCTCCCCCCCCCCCCCCCCTCTCTCTCTCTCTCTCTCTCTCTCTCTCTCTCTCTCTCTCTCTCTCTCTCTCTCTCTCTCTCTCTCTCTCTCTCTCTCTCTCTCTCTCTCTCTCTCTCTCTCTCTCTCTCTCTCTCTCTCTCTCTCTCTCTCTCTCTCTCTCTCTCTCTCTCTCTCTCTCTCTCTCTCTCTCTCTCTCTCTCTCTCTCTCTCTCTCTCTCCTCTCTCTCTCTCTCTCTCTCTCTCTCTCTCTCTCTCTCTCTCTCTCTCTCTCTCTCTCTCTCTCTCTCTCTCTCTCTCTCTCTCTCTCTCTCTCTCTCTCTCTCTCTCTCTCTCTCTCTCTCTCTCTCTCTCTCTCTCTCTCTCTCTCTCTCTCTCTCTCTCTCTCTCTCTCTCTCTCTCTCTCTCTCTCTCTCTCTCTCTCTCTCTCTCTCTCTCTCTCTCTCTCTCTCTCTCTCTCTCTCTCTCTCTCTCTCTCTCTCTCTCTCTCTCTCTCTCTCTCTCTCTCTCTCTCTCTCTCTCTCTCTCTCTCCTCTCTCTCTCTCTCTCTCTCTCTCTCTCTCTCTCTCTCTCTCTCTCTCTCTCTCTCTCTCTCTCTCTCTCTCTCTCTCTCTCTCTCTCTCTCTCTCTCTCTCTCTCTCTCTCTCTCTCTCTCTCTCTCTCTCTCTCTCTCTCTCTCTCTCTCTCTCTCTCTCTCTCTCTCTCTCCTTATACCCATAAAACGTTGCGTAAGCTACCACATGTTTCAAAGAGTTTGTACATAAATATTGGAGAGAGAGTTCGCATAGAATTTGGTGACTGAGAGAGAGGTTCACTATAACAAGATATCCAACACGGACTGAGAGAGGTTCACTATAACAAGATAACCAACACGGACTGAGAGAGGTTCACTATAACAAGATAACCAACACGGACTGAGAGAGGTTCACTATAACAAGATAACCAACACGGACTGAGAGAGGTTAACTACAACAAGATAACCAACACGGACTGAGAGAGGTTAACTATAACAAGATAACCAACACGGACTGAGAGAGGTTCACTATAACAAGATAACCAACACGGACTGAGAGAGGTTCACTATAACAAGATAACCAACACGGACTGAGAGACGTTCACTATAAAGAGATAACCAACACGGACTGAGAGAGGTTCACTGGCAAGATAACCAACACGGACTGTCCTACACCAGGCCACCTCAGAAGCATAACATACGTTTGGCGTTATAAAGTTCTTTCGCTATCGTGGAGGAATGTTTGGATAACATTCACGAGAATCTTTCATTGAACATAAAATGAAAAATTCTTTTTTTCACTTCATATTATGAGAAATATAATTGACTATATGTTTATTGATTGTCCGTCCGATGCAGGGAGGGTGGCCCTGGTGGCAGTAGAGATGCAGGGAGGGTGGCCCTGGTGGCAGTAGAGATGCAGGGAGCGTGGCCCTGGTGGCAGTAGAGATGCAGGGAGCGTGGCCCTGGTGGCGGTAGAGATGTAGGGAGCGTGGCCCTGGTGGCAGTAGAGATGTAGGGAGGGTGGCCCTGGTGGCAGTAGAGATGCAGGGAGGGTGGCCCTGGTGGCAGTAGAGATGTAGGGAGGGTGGCCCTGGTGGCAGTAGAGATGTAGGGAGCGTGGCCCTGGTGGCAGTAGAGATGTAGGGAGCGTGGCCCTGGTGGCAGTAGAGATGTAGGGAGGGTGGCCCTGGTGGCAGTAGAGATGCAGGGAGGGTGGCCCTGGTGGCAGTAGAGATGTAGGGAGGGTGGCCCTGGTGGCAGTAGAGATGTAGGGAGCGTGGCCCTGGTGGCAGTAGAGATGTAGGGAGCGTGGCCCTGGTGGCAGTAGAGATGCAGGGAGGGTGGCCCTGGTGGCAGTAGAGATGTAGGGAGGGTGGCCCTGGTGGCAGTAGAGATGTAGGGAGCGTGGCCCTGGTGGCAGTAGAGATGTAGGGAGCGTGGCCCTGGTGGCAGTAGAGATGCAGGGAGGGTGGCCCTGGTGGCAGTAGAGATGCAGGGAGCGTGGCCCTGGTGGCAGTAGAGATGCAGGGAGGGTGGCCCTGGTGGCAGTAGAGATGCAGGGAGCGTGGCCCTGGTGGCAGTAGAGATGCAGGGAGGGTGGCCCTGGTGGCAGTAGAGATGCAGGGAGCGTGGCCCTGGTGGCAGTACAGATGCAGGGAGGGTGGCCCTGGTGGCAGTAGAGATGCAGGGAGGGTGGCCCTGGTGGCAGTAGAGATGCAGGGAGGGTGGCCCTGGTGGCAGTACAGATGCAGGGAGGGTGGCCCTGGTGGCAGTAGAGATGCAGGGAGCGTGGCCCTGGTGGCAGTAGAGATGCAGGGAGCGTGGCCCTGGTGGCGGTAGAGATGTAGGGAGCGTGGCCCTGGTGGCAGTAGAGATGTAGGGAGGGTGGCCCTGGTGGCAGTAGAGATGCAGGGAGGGTGGCCCTGGTGGCAGTAGAGATGTAGGGAGGGTGGCCCTGGTGGCAGTAGAGATGTAGGGAGCGTGGCCCTGGTGGCAGTAGAGATGTAGGGAGCGTGGCCCTGGTGGCAGTAGAGATGTAGGGAGGGTGGCCCTGGTGGCAGTAGAGATGCAGGGAGGGTGGCCCTGGTGGCAGTAGAGATGTAGGGAGGGTGGCCCTGGTGGCAGTAGAGATGTAGGGAGCGTGGCCCTGGTGGCAGTAGAGATGTAGGGAGCGTGGCCCTGGTGGCAGTAGAGATGCAGGGAGGGTGGCCCTGGTGGCAGTAGAGATGTAGGGAGGGTGGCCCTGGTGGCAGTAGAGATGTAGGGAGCGTGGCCCTGGTGGCAGTAGAGATGTAGGGAGCGTGGCCCTGGTGGCAGTAGAGATGCAGGGAGGGTGGCCCTGGTGGCAGTAGAGATGCAGGGAGCGTGGCCCTGGTGGCAGTAGAGATGCAGGGAGGGTGGCCCTGGTGGCAGTAGAGATGCAGGGAGCGTGGCCCTGGTGGCAGTAGAGATGCAGGGAGGGTGGCCCTGGTGGCAGTAGAGATGCAGGGAGCGTGGCCCTGGTGGCAGTACAGATGCAGGGAGGGTGGCCCTGGTGGCAGTAGAGATGCAGGGAGGGTGGCCCTGGTGGCAGTAGAGATGCAGGGAGGGTGGCCCTGGTGGCAGTACAGATGCAGGGAGGGTGGCCCTGGTGGCAGTACAGATGCAGGGAGGGTGGCCCTGGTGGCAGTAGAGATGCAGGGAGGGTGGCCCTGGTGGCAGTAGAGATGTAGGGAGGGTGGCCCTGGTGGCAGTAGAGATGCAGGGAGCGTGGCCCTGGTGGCAGTAGAGATGCAGGGAGGGTGGCCCTGGTGGCAGTAGAGATGTAGGGAGCGTGGCCCTGGTGGCAGGACATGCAGGGAGCGTGGCCCTGGTGGCAGTACAGATGCAGGGAGCGTGGCCCTGGTGGCAGTAGAGATGCAGGGAGCGTGGCCCTGGTGGCAGTAGAGATGCAGGGAGGGTGGCCCTGGTGGCAGTAGAGATGCAGGGAGGGTGGCCCTGGTGGCAGTAGAGATGTAGGGAGGGTGGCCCTGGTGGCAGTACAGATGCAGGGAGCGTGGCCCTGGTGGCAGGACATGCAGGGAGCGTGGCCCTGGTGGCAGTAGAGATTTAGGGAGGGTGGCCCTGGTGGCAGTAGAGATGTAGGGAGGGTGGCCCTGGTGGCAGTAGAGATGTAGGGAGGGTGGCCCTGGTGGCAGGACATGCAGGGAGCGTGGCCCTGGTGGCAGTAGAGATGTAGGGAGCGTGGCCCTGGTGGCAGTAGAGATGTAGGGAGCGTGGCCCTGGTGGCAGTAGAGATGTAGGGAGGGTGGCCCTGGTGGCAGGACATGCAGGGAGCGTGGCCCTGGTGGCAGTAGAGATGTAGGGAGCGTGGCCCTGGTGGCAGTAGAGATGTAGGGAGCGTGGCCCTGGTGGCAGTAGAGATGTAGGGAGGGTGGCCCTGGTGGCAGTAGAGATGTAGGGAGGGTGGCCCTGGTGGCAGGACATGCAGGGAGCGTGGCCCTGGTGGCAGTAGAGATGCAGGGAGGGTGGCCCTGGTGGCAGTAGAGATGTAGGGAGGGTGGCCCTGGTGGCAGTAGAGATGTAGGGAGGGTGGCCCTGGTGGCAGGACATGCAGGGAGCGTGGCCCTGGTGGCAGTACAGATGCAGGGAGCGTGACCCTGGTGGCAGGACATGCAGGGAGCGTGGCCCTGGTGGCAAGACATGCAGGGAGCGTGGCCCTGGTGGCAGTACAGATGCAGGGAGCGTGAGCCTGGTGGCAGTACAGATGTAGGGAGCGTGGCCCTGGTGGCAGTACAGATGTAGGGAGGGTGGCCCTGGTGGCAGTACATGCAGGGAGCGTGGCCCTGGTGGCAGGACATGCAGGGAGCGTGGCCCTGGTGGCAGTACATGCAGGGAGCGTGACCCTGGTGGCAGGACATGCAGGGAGCGTGGCCCTGGTGGCAGTACATGCAGGGAGCGTGGCCCTGGTGGCAGGGCATGCAGGGAGCGTGGCCCTGGTGGCAAGACATGCAGGGAGCGTGGCCCTGGTGGCAGTACAGATGCAGGGAGCGTGAGCCTGGTGGCAGTACAGATGTAGGGAGCGTGGCCCTGGTGGCAGTACAGATGCAGGGAGGGTGGCCCTGGTGGCAGTACAGATGCAGGGAGGGTGGCCCTGGTGGCAGTACAGATGTAGGGAGCGTGACCCTGGTGGCAGTACAGATGCAGGGAGCGTGACCCTGGTGGCAGTACAGACACAGGGAGCGTGACCCTGGTGGCAGTACAGATGTAGGGAGCGTGGCCCTGGTGGCAGTACAGACACAGGGAGCGTGACCCTGGTGGCAGTACAGACACAGGGAGCGTGACCCTGGTGGCAGTACAGATGTAGGGAGCGTGGCCCTGGTGGCAGTACAGATGCAGGGAGCGTGACCCTGGTGGCAGTACAGACACAGGGAGCGTGACCCTGGTGGCAGTACAGATGTAGGGAGGGTGGCCCTGGTGGCAGTAGAGATGTAGGGAGCGTGGCCCTGGTGGCAGTACAGATGTAGGGAGGGTGGCCCTGGTGGCAGTAGAGATGTAGGGAGGGTGGCCCTGGTGGCAGTACAGATGTAGGGAGCGTGGCCCTGGTGGCAGTACAGATGTAGGGAGGGTGGCCCTGGTGGCAGTAGAGATGTAGGGAGGGTGGCCCTGGTGGCAGTACAGATGTAGGGAGGGTGGCCCTGGTGGCAGTAGAGATGTAGGGAGCGTGGCCCTGGTGGCAGTACAGATGCAGGGAGCGTGACCCTGGTGGCAGTACAGACACAGGGAGCGTGACCCTGGTGGCAGTACAGATGTAGGGAGCGTGGGCCTGGTGGCAGTACAGATGTAGGGAGCGTGACCCTGGTGGCAGTACAGACACAGGGAGCGTGACCCTGGTGGCAGTACAGATGTAGGGAGCGTGGCCCTGGTGGCAGTACAGACACAGGGAGCGTGACCCTGGTGGCAGTACAGATGTAGGGAGCGTGGCCCTGGTGGCAGTACAGACACAGGGAGCGTGACCCTGGTGGCAGTACAGACACAGGGAGCGTGACCCTGGTGGCAGTACAGATGTAGGGAGCGTGGCCCTGGTGGCAGGACAGATGCAGGGAGCGTGACCCTGGTGGCAGTACAGACACAGGGAGCGTGGCCCTGGTGGCAGTACAGACACAGGGAGCGTGACCCTGGTGGCAGTACAGATGTAGGGAGCGTGGCCCTGGTGGCAGTACAGATGTAGGGAGCGTGGCCCTGGTGGCAGTACAGATGTAGGGAGCGTGGCCCTGGTGGCAGTACAGATGTAGGGAGCGTGGCCCTGGTGGCAGTACAGATGTAGGGAGCGTGGCCCTGGTGGCAGTACAGATGTAGGGAGCGTGGCCCTGGTGGCAGTACAGATGTAGGGAGCGTGGCCCTGGTGGCAGTACAGATGTAGGGAGCGTGGCCCTGGTGGCAGTACAGATGCAGGGAGCGTGACCCTGGTGGCAGGACATGCAGGGAGCGTGGCCCTGGTGGCAAGACATGCAGGGAGCGTGGCCCTGGTGGCAGTACAGATGCAGGGAGCGTGAGCCTGGTGGCAGTACAGATGTAGGGAGCGTGGCCCTGGTGGCAGTACAGATGTAGGGAGGGTGGCCCTGGTGGCAGTACATGCAGGGAGGGTGGCCCTGGTGGCAGTACAGATGCAGGGAGGGTGGCCCTGGTGGCAGTACAGATGTAGGGAGCGTGACCCTGGTGGCAGTACAGATGCAGGGAGCGTGACCCTGGTGGCAGTACAGACACAGGGAGCGTGACCCTGGTGGCAGTACAGATGTAGGGAGCGTGGCCCTGGTGGCAGTACAGAAACAGGGAGCGTGACCCTGGTGGCAGTACAGACACAGGGAGCGTGACCCTGGTGGCAGTACAGATGCAGGGAGCGTGACCCTGGTGGCAGTAGAGACACAGGGAGCGTGACCCTGGTGGCAGTACAGATGTAGGGAGGGTGGCCCTGGTGGCAGTAGAGATGTAGGGAGCGTGGCCCTGGTGGCAGTACAGATGTAGGGAGGGTGGCCCTGGTGGCAGTAGAGATGTAGGGAGGGTGGCCCTGGTGGCAGTACAGATGTAGGGAGCGTGGCCCTGGTGGCAGTACAGATGTAGGGAGGGTGGCCCTGGTGGCAGTAGAGATGTAGGGAGGGTGGCCCTGGTGGCAGTACAGATGTAGGGAGGGTGGCCCTGGTGGCAGTAGAGATGTAGGGAGCGTGGCCCTGGTGGCAGTACAGATGCAGGGAGCGTGACCCTGGTGGCAGTACAGACACAGGGAGCGTGACCCTGGTGGCAGTACAGATGTAGGGAGCGTGGCCCTGGTGGCAGTACAGATGTAGGGAGCGTGACCCTGGTGGCAGTACAGACACAGGGAGCGTGACCCTGGTGGCAGTACAGATGTAGGGAGCGTGGCCCTGGTGGCAGTACAGACACAGGGAGCGTGACCCTGGTGGCAGTACAGATGTAGGGAGCGTGGCCCTGGTGGCAGTACAGACACAGGGAGCGTGACCCTGGAGGCAGTACAGACACAGGGAGCGTGACCCTGGTGGCAGTACAGATGTAGGGAGCGTGGCCCTGGTGGCAGTACAGATGCAGGGAGCGTGACCCTGGTGGCAGTACAGACACAGGGAGCGTGGCCCTGGTGGCAGTACAGACACAGGGAGCGTGACCCTGGTGGCAGTACAGATGTAGGGAGCGTGGCCCTGGTGGCAGTACAGATGTAGGGAGCGTGGCCCTGGTGGCAGTACAGATGTAGGGAGCGTGGCCCTGGTGGCAGTACAGATGTAGGGAGCGTGGCCCTGGTGGCAGTGCAGATGTAGGGAGCGTGGCCCTGGTGGCAGTACAGATGTAGGGAGCGTGGCCCTGGTGGCAGTACAGATGTAGGGAGCGTGGCCCTGGTGGCAGTACAGATGTAGGGAGCGTGGCCCTGGTGGCAGTACAGATGTAGGGAGCGTGGCCCTGGTGGCAGTACAGATGTAGGGAGCGTGGCCCTGGTGGCAGTACAGATGTAGGGAGCGTGGCCCTGGTGGCAGTACAGATGTAGGGAGCGTGGCCCTGGTGGCAGTACAGATGCAGGGAGCGTGGCCCTGGTGGCAGTACAGATGCAGGGAGGGTGGCCCTGGTGGCAGTACAGATGTAGGGAGCGGGGCCCTGGTGGCAGTACAGATGTAGGGAGCGTGGCCCTGGTGGCAGTACAGATGCAGGGAGGGTGGCCCTGGTGGCAGTACAGATGTAGGGAGCGTGACCCTGGTGGCAGTACAGATGCAGGGAGCGTGACCCTGGTGGCAGTACAGACACAGGGAGCGTGACCCTGGTGGCAGTACAGATGTAGGGAGCGTGGCCCTGGTGGCAGTACAGAAACAGGGAGCGTGACCCTGGTGGCAGTACAGACACAGGGAGCGTGACCCTGGTGGCAGTACAGATGCAGGGAGCGTGACCCTGGTGGCAGTAGAGACACAGGGAGCGTGACCCTGGTGGCAGTACAGATGTAGGGAGGGTGGCCCTGGTGGCAGTAGAGATGTAGGGAGCGTGGCCCTGGTGGCAGTACAGATGTAGGGAGGGTGGCCCTGGTGGCAGTAGAGATGTAGGGAGGGTGGCCCTGGTGGCAGTACAGATGTAGGGAGCGTGGCCCTGGTGGCAGTACAGATGTAGGGAGGGTGGCCCTGGTGGCAGTAGAGATGTAGGGAGGGTGGCCCTGGTGGCAGTACAGATGTAGGGAGGGTGGCCCTGGTGGCAGTAGAGATGTAGGGAGCGTGGCCCTGGTGGCAGTACAGATGCAGGGAGCGTGACCCTGGTGGCAGTACAGACACAGGGAGCGTGACCCTGGTGGCAGTACAGATGTAGGGAGCGTGGCCCTGGTGGCAGTACAGATGTAGGGAGCGTGACCCTGGTGGCAGTACAGACACAGGGAGCGTGACCCTGGTGGCAGTACAGATGTAGGGAGCGTGGCCCTGGTGGCAGTACAGACACAGGGAGCGTGACCCTGGTGGCAGTACAGATGTAGGGAGCGTGGCCCTGGTGGCAGTACAGACACAGGGAGCGTGACCCTGGAGGCAGTACAGACACAGGGAGCGTGACCCTGGTGGCAGTACAGATGTAGGGAGCGTGGCCCTGGTGGCAGTACAGATGCAGGGAGCGTGACCCTGGTGGCAGTACAGACACAGGGAGCGTGGCCCTGGTGGCAGTACAGACACAGGGAGCGTGACCCTGGTGGCAGTACAGATGTAGGGAGCGTGGCCCTGGTGGCAGTACAGATGTAGGGAGCGTGGCCCTGGTGGCAGTACAGATGTAGGGAGCGTGGCCCTGGTGGCAGTACAGATGTAGGGAGCGTGGCCCTGGTGGCAGTGCAGATGTAGGGAGCGTGGCCCTGGTGGCAGTACAGATGTAGGGAGCGTGGCCCTGGTGGCAGTACAGATGTAGGGAGCGTGGCCCTGGTGGCAGTACAGATGTAGGGAGCGTGGCCCTGGTGGCAGTACAGATGTAGGGAGCGTGGCCCTGGTGGCAGTACAGATGTAGGGAGCGTGGCCCTGGTGGCAGTACAGATGTAGGGAGCGTGGCCCTGGTGGCAGTACAGATGTAGGGAGCGTGGCCCTGGTGGCAGTACAGATGCAGGGAGCGTGGCCCTGGTGGCAGTACAGATGCAGGGAGGGTGGCCCTGGTGGCAGTACAGATGTAGGGAGCGGGGCCCTGGTGGCAGTACAGATGTAGGGAGCGTGGCCCTGGTGGCAGTAGAGATGTAGGGAGGGTGGCCCTGGTGGCAGTACAGATGTAGGGAGCGTGGCCCTGGTGGCAGTACAGATGCAGGGAGCGTGGCCCTGGTGGCAGTACAGATGCAGGGAGGGTGGCCCTGGTGGCAGTACAGATGCAGGGAGCGTGACCCTGGTGGCAGTACAGACACAGGGAGCGTGACCCTGGTGGCAGTACAGATGCAGGGAGCGTGGCCCTGGTGGCAGTAGAGATGCAGGGAGGGTGGCCCTGGTGGCAGTACAGATGCAGGGAGCGTGACCCTGGTGGCAGTACAGACACAGGGAGCGTGACCCTGGTGGCAGTACAGACACAGGGAGCGTGACCCTGGTGGCAGTACAGATGCAGGGAGCGTGGCCCTGGTGGCAGTACAGACACAGGGCGCGTGACCCTGGTGGCAGTACAGATGTAAGGAGCGTGGCCCTGGTGGCAGTACAGACACAGGGCGCGTGACCCTGGTGGCAGTACAGATGTAGGGAGCGTGGCCCTGGTGGCAGTACAGATGTAGGGAGCGTGGCCCTGGTGGCAGTACAGATGTAGGGAGCGTGGCCCTGGTGGCAGTACAGATGTAGGGAGCGTGGCCCTGGTGGCAGTACAGATGCAGGGAGGGTGGCCCTGGTGGCAGTACAGATGTAGGGAGCGTGGCCCTGGTGGCAGTACAGACACAGGGCGCGTGACCCTGGTGGCAGTACAGACACAGGGCGCGTGGCCCTGGTGGCAGTACAGATGTAGGGAGCGTGGCCCTGGTGGCAGTACAGATGTAGGGAGCGTGGCCCTGGTGGCAGTACAGATGTAGGGAGCGTGGCCCTGGTGGCAGTACAGATGTAGGGAGCGTGGCCCTGGTGGCAGTACAGATGCAGGGAGCGTGGCCCTGGTGGCAGTACAGATGCAGGGAGGGTGGCCCTTGTGGCAGTACAGATGTAGGGAGCGGGGCCCTGGTGGCAGTACAGATGTAGGGAGCGTGGCCCTGGTGGCAGTAGAGATGTAGGGAGGATGGCCCTGGTGGCAGTACAGATGTAGGGAGCGTGGCCCTGGTGGCAGTACAGATGTAGGGAGCGTGGCCCTGGTGGCAGTACAGATGCAGGGAGGGTGGCCCTGGTGGCAGTACAGATGCAGGGAGCGTGACCCTGGTGGCAGTACAGACACAGGGAGCGTGACCCTGGTGGCAGTACAGATGCAGGGAGCGTGGCCCTGGTGGCAGTAGAGATGCAGGGAGGGTGGCCCTGGTGGCAGTACAGATGCAGGGAGCGTGACCCTGGTGGCAGTACAGACACAGGGAGCGTGACCCTGGTGGCAGTACAGACACAGGGAGCGTGACCCTGGTGGCAGTACAGATGCAGGGAGCGTGGCCCTGGTGGCAGTACAGACACAGGGCGCGTGACCCTGGTGGCAGTACAGATGTAAGGAGCGTGGCCCTGGTGGCAGTACAGACACAGGGAGCGTGACCCTGGTGGCAGTACAGATGCAGGGAGCGTGACCCTGGTGGCAGTACAGATGCAGGGAGCGTGACCCTGGTGGCAGTACAGACACAGGGAGCGTGACCCTGGTGGCAGTACAGATGCAGGGAGCGTGGCCCTGGTGGCAGTACAGACACAGGGCGCGTGACCCTGGTGGCAGTACAGATGTAGGGAGCGTGGCCCTGGTGGCAGTACAGATGTAGGGAGCGTGGCCCTGGTGGCAGTACAGATGTAGGGAGCGTGGCCCTGGTGGCAGTACAGATGTAGGGAGCGTGGCCCTGGTGGCAGTACAGATGCAGGGAGGGTGGCCCTGGTGGCAGTACAGATGTAGGGAGCGTGGCCCTGGTGGCAGTACAGACACAGGGCGCGTGACCCTGGTGGCAGTACAGACACAGGGCGCGTGACCCTGGTGGCAGTACAGACACAGGGTGCGTGGCCCTGGTGCCACCTGCTTGCTTACCTGCTTGATGGGGTTCTGGGAGTTCTTCTACTCCCCAAGCCCGGCCCGAGGCCAGGCTTGACTTGTGAGAGTTTGGTCCACCAGGCTGTTGCTTGGAGCGGCCCGCAGGCCCACATACCCACCACAGCCCGGTTGGTCCGTCACTCCTTGGAGGAAACAATCTAGTTTCTTCTTGAAGATGTCTACGGTTGTTCCGGCAATATTTCTTATGCTTGCTGGGAGGACGTTGAACAACCGCGGACCTCTGATATTTATACAGTGTTCTCTGATTGTGCCTATAGCACCTCTGCTCTTCACTGGTTCTATTCTGCATTTTCTTCCATGTCGTTCACTCCAGTACGTTGTCATTTTAGTGTGTAGATTTGGGACCTGGCCCTCCAGTATTTTCCATGTGCATATTATTTGATATCTCTCTCGTCTCCTTTCTAGTGAGTACATTTGGAGGGCTTTGAGACGATTCCAATAATTTAGGTGCTTTATCTCGTCTATGCGTGCCGTATATGTTCTCTGTATTCCCTCTATTTCAGCAATCTCTCCTGCTCTGAAGGGGGAAGTGAGTACTGAGCAGTACTCAAGACGGGACAACACAAGTGACTTGAAGAGTACAACCATTGTGATGGGATCTCTGGACTTGAAGGTTCTCGTAATCCATCCTATTACGTTCTCGTAATCCATTTTTCTGGCTGACGCAATATTTGCTTGGTTATGCTCCCTAAAATTTAGGTCGTCAGACATCATTATTCCCAAATCCTTTACGTGTTGCTTTCCTACTATGGGGAAATTTGATTGCGTTTCGTACTCTGTATTATGTTTAATGTTCTCATTTTTACCGTACCTAAGTACATGGAATTTATCGCTGTTAAACATCATCTTATTTTCTGCTGCCCAATCAAAAACTTTATTAATATCTGCTTGTAGTTTTTCAATGTCTAGAACAGAGGAAATTTTCCTGCTGATTTTTGTGTCATCTGCAAAGGTTGATACGAAGCTGTGACTTGTATTTGAGTGTATGTCTGATATGAGAATAAGGAACAGCAGTGGTGCAAGGACTGTACCCTGAGGTACTGAGCTTTTAACTGCTCTTGGACTCGATTTTATATAGTTGACTGTTACTCTTTGTATTCTGTTCGACAGAAAACTGAGTATCCACCATCCTACTTTACCAGTTATTTCCATTGACCTCACTTTGCTATCACTCCAGGGTCACATTTATCGAATGGCTTTGCAAAGTCCATGTATACCACATTTGCATTCTGTTTTTCTTCTAATGACTCAGTGATTTTGTTATAGTGGTCAAGTAACTGCGAGAGGCATGATCTTCCCGCTCTAAATCCATGTTGCCCTGTATTGTGGAGGTCATTGGTCTCCATGTTGGCCTGGGTTGTAGAGGCCTTTGGTCTCCATGAAACTAGTGACCTGACTCCTGATCACTCTCTCAAACAATTGTATTATGTGGGACGTTAGTGCAACTGGTCTATAATTCTTTGCCAATGTTTTGCTACCACCCTTGTGTACAGGGGCAATGTCTGCTACTTTAAGCGCATTTAATATCTCCCCGTGTCCAAGCTCTTCCTCCACACTATACTGAGTGCCAACGCTACTGGCACTTTGCATTTCTTTATAAATATGGAATTACATGAGTCTGGACCCGGGGCTGAGTGCATGGGCATATTGTCAATTTCTCTTTCAAAATCTGCCACGCTCGTGTTGATATCAATTATATTTACAGGGGTTTGGAAATCACGCATAAAGAAGTTATTTGGATCTTCCACTTTCATGCTGTTTATCAGGGTGCTAACCATGTCCTCATACTGCTTTTTTAGGATTTCACTAATTTCTTTGTCATCCTCAGTGTATGAACCTTCACTAGTACGAATAGGTCCAATACTGGCAGTGGTTTTTGCTTTTGATTTAGCATATGTGAAGAAATATCTTGGGTTTTTCTTTATTTCTTGAATTGCTTTCTGTTCTAATTGCCTTTCTTCAGTCTGACATGAATGCTTCAGGCTCTGTTCGATTTCTTCAATCTCCCTGTTTAAATTGTTCTGCTTGGAATGGAAAGTCGTGTCTGCTTAAGCATTACCGTTAATTTTTTCCTTCTTTTGTAGTGCCGTCTGCTTTCTTCTTCTATAATGGACCTC